>NC_079340.1:16825550-17134366 GCF_029582105.1 Oenanthe melanoleuca | reverse complement strand
ACTGATGAACAAGCTATAATTGATGTCCTAACCAAGAGGAGCAATCTGCAGCGTCAAGAGATTGCCAAATCCTTCAAAGCACAGTTTGGAAAGGTTCTTCCACAACAAAGTCATATTCAATCATTGGTTTATTGCATGCAGGATGTAGTAAATGGGCGTGCAGTTCACCCTGAAAGCATGATGCAAGCTATATGCAGCCCTCTGCAAATAAGTAGACTAATATCTATTTATAAGGCCTGCAATGAATATGTAAAATTTATTTTTGACCAGAAAAAAAATGTTTTTCTCCTAGATTACATTTTTTAAAAATGCATTTTGACCAGAAATGCTTTTTAAAAATCAGTTTTAACTTGAAGTGAAGCTTCTTATTGATTTGAAGCTGTAACAAAAATTGATACCCCTCTAAGTGACATTTTAAGTAAAATACTGGTTTGTTTCAGGCCTTTTTAAATGTCAAAAAAAGTTCAATTTAAGGACTTATTTAATTACACTTGTTTGGAAATTCCGTGGCTATCAACAACTTATGTTTTCCTTTATCTCTCTGTGTTTCCTGGATGAAATCTTACTTTTATTGGGAAAATTTTTTCACCAGCAGACTGTACCCTCAGGAAATATGGGGATGGGGGGTAATGAACAAGGAATAGAGTGCTTGCATCCCACTAAAACAGAAAGCCCTGGAAAACCTGCATTATAGTGAAAGGGAAGTTTGAGGTGTGTCTTCAAGCAGACTGCATTCCTGATCCTGCAAATGTCCTGGGTGCAGGTTTATGTGCAGGCTTTGGGAATCAGCTCTGTCTGGAGCTCAGTGCAAAGCCTTCAGCTACCTGGTTCTGCTCACTGAGTTAAGCAGGGTGGAGAAAGATTTGCTGCAGGATTAATGATTGAGAAAGCCCAAGTATCAAGAAAACAGGGAATGTGTAAGCACCTAGACAAATCTCATTTTGGACTTAGGTGCCTTTTTCCATTCCTGGACCTTTTTTAATGAACTATCAACAGTGCTGTCATTCTTGGGCCATGGGGATGGAAGCAGCAAAATGATCCTGTGAGGCTGTTTATGTAACCATGTGATGATGCACATTTAACAGGATCTGATTGAAAGCCTGAAGTCTGAATTGAGTGGCAACTTTGAGAGGCTCATTGTAGCTCTCATGTACTCCCCATTCAAGTATGATGCCAAGGAGCTGTATGATGCTATGAAGGTAAGCAAATTGCATGCTGATGTCTAAGTAGTAGCACAGATACAGTGCTAATTTATTGCAATTGTGCAAGTGTTAATAACTGGGCTGTTGCATGGTTAAGTTTGTTATTAGCAGTAGCCTTTGAGAAATACTTAATTGTACTATTAATATTCTGGGGGGAAATGCTGCTTAAATATTTCTGGCTATAAGAAAGTTTCTGTACATACTTGACATAAAGCCTGGGAAGAAAACAGCAAAACTAAATTCACATCCAAACCTGCTGCCCTGATGCCCCAGCTGAGCCATGAAACCTTTAAGGAATCAAAGAGTGGTGGTGCAAGGGCTGAGATCCTACCTATTGGTAATGTATCTTTACAAGTTTCATATGCAGAGTGGTCTGTTAAAATGGTCCAAAGATGGACTGACTAGCCAAGCACTGGTCTCCCTGCATTCCTCTAATGTTGTCTGTCATCAGAGGTCTGACTCCAGAAAAGCATTGCAGAAATGTAGGGTGACATAAAATCATCCTTTACAAATTAGGCACCTCGGTAAAAGAAATCCTGTTCAACCCAAATGTGTTTTGTGTCTCCAGTTTCATCACGAGCTCAGCACACAGCCTGACACTCAGCTGCCATCCAACTCCTCCCCTCCCCACACTTCCCTAGCAGTAAATCACCCTCCATCACTGGATGCCTTTCTCCACCTTTATTTCTCCACTCTGTTTTCTATTATAGGGTGTGGGAACGAGAGAAAGTGTTATCATAGAGATCCTGGCATCTCGTACAAAAGCGCAGATCAAGGAGATAATCAAGGCTTACAAAGAAGGTAAGTGCCTGGGGCTCAGATTTCTGTGGTCAGAGCACAACAGTGTTACCAGCTAGCACTGTCAGCAAGAAATGGCTTTTCTAAAAGCATTTAACTCTAAAGGCAATGGAACTGCTTTCAGCTGGCAAACAGAACACGGCTATACTGAGAGAATTTGAAAATCCCTTTCTAGGTCTTCATCCAGCTCCAGCAAAGGGTCAGCAGATTACAAATCTGGTTCAGTTTGGCTACAGAGTATTGTCACAATATAAACAAAACTATAGCTGTACTTGGCTTTTCTCCCCATTAAAGAGATGGGAATCTAAATATGTATTTGTAAATATTTTATCTTGTTCATCCCTTCAGTTGTACCTCTTAAATTAACTCTGGGTTTATTTCTTGGACATCAGGGGAGCTAGTGACTCAGCTGGATGCAAATGCTGACCTGGCTATCACAGGGGGTGTGAGCTGCTCTCAGCCCTGTTTTTTTCCTCAATGACCCTCTTGCCCAGTGTCAGGCTATTGTGTGTGCTTGGGTTACTGGTAATATCTTGACTGTATCACCTAAATAAATAACAAATCCTTCCCTTGTCCTTCTCTTTCCCTTGGGTAGAATACGGTTCTGATCTGGAACAAGACATAAAATCGGAAACAAGTGGCTACTTGGAACAGATTTTGGTTTGTCTTCTTCAGGTAATGCTGGAGAAGGGAAATTATGGTATAAAGGTCTTTACATTGTTCTCTTCCTTTTTGGAGAATATATGCAGTAGGAGAGCCAGTACAGTCATGATCACCAGAGACAACCATGTCACTTGGACTGGATCTGTTTCAGCTTTGAGGTGACTGAAGCAGGGAAATCTCCCTCCCTTAGCAGCAGGAAGAGAGCTGGGAACTTCCAGCCAGCTCTGCTGCAGAGACACCCCTCACTTTCACATAGGTGTAAAGCCATTGTACTCTACAAGGGCCTTAAAAAATAGTGGCCCTTACTAGGATTCACCAATTTTCCAGGGTCTGTGTCCTCAATACTGAGTGCTTTCACCCTACCACATTTTTTTAATTTCCCTGCCTGGCAGCAGAATAACTGAGCAATTTTTTACTCTGATTGATATGATTGATTTCAGCACCTTTCAGTAAAGGAGTTAGCACTTGTGCTGTCTGAAATCTTACTGCTTGAATACTCTGCAGGAATAGATAACTGAGAGGATAATTGATCTTTGCTCAGAATGAATGCTCTAATCCTTATCTATGGAAGACTCTTCATGAGATAAAAGTGTTGCCTTTCTTTTTCTGCTCATAGGGTGAGAGGGACAATGCCACCCTGTATGTGGACACAGCCCTGGCTCTTCAGGATGCAGAGGTACTCTCAAACACCTGTGATCACTGCATACCCCTGCATTCCCACCTTGAACTTCAGAGTGCTTCAGAGTCAGCAGAGGACTGGAGTCACAATAATTTGGGGTGGGGTTATCTTTAAGTAGTCTGGGGTTTTTCAATTTTGCCTGCTGAGCTCTGCCATTCCCAAGAGGAGTGATGAGGCCTGGGCTTTGGCTCAGCTGCTTTTGAGATGTGGAAGTATGTGGGCATGGTGGAGCTGCTGCAGGAGGGGTAGAAAGGATGGAGATAGTGGATGTTCCAGTCTGTCTAGAAGACAGAAAGGTTTTCATAACCAGCCATTCTGGGAGACTGTGGTTCTCACAGTGGTTTCAGTTACTCCCAACCCCTTTACCCCAGCCAGACTCTGATCCTTTTCCAGCTGCACACACAGTACAGCTTGCTGATAACTGTGTGTTAAATCACAGACTCTCTTTGCTGCTGGAGAGAAGATACGGGGCACTGATGAGATACAGTTCATCACCATCTTGTGCAAAAGGAGTGCCACACACTTGATGAAAGGTATGGAGCAGAGCCCACACTACCATCACTGCACTGCCAAGCCTCCAAAATCAAAAATCACCCTAGCCAAAAAGAGGGGGCTATAGATGAGAGACATGGGTGGTCAGAAATAAGTACCTCAGCCTATTTTCTAATCCCTGGTCACCCAGTAACCAAAAGCTGCCAGCAGATTTTGTGAAAGATTGTGATGATTTAGTTTGGCTGAAAAATCAAGTGGCTTGTCCTGGAATCCCTGTACAGTGGTGATTAGTGGATAGTTGTTTTTATAAATCCAAGAAGTGAGTGAGTGAGTACCATCCTAATTAAGTAGGAGCATGTGGTGAACAGACACATCCCTTGGATATGGGTTCCTCTGGGGAAGAACAAATCACTAAAAAAATAGCTGGTTATTCAGTGCTGGAGAATCTCAGGGTGCAGCCTGCATTTCTGCCCCAGGTCCTTTTGAGGGCATCAGAGGCTGCTGGGAGGGAAGACACAAGCCCTGCTCCAGCTGAGACTTCTGCTCCCCCCTGTCCGTGCAGCAGAGACCAAACCTTGGCATCTCAAGGCTTTTGAGACATAACAGATTTTGTTATGTTGGCTGAATCTAAGCATATCAAGTACTGTGTGAATCAGGTGGACCAAAACCAGTGAATTTAGCTGGAGATAAATTAGGTATGCCTGAGCTTTTTCCAATCTGAGGTCCTCTGAGGCTGTTTCTATGCCCTGGAAGCCAGCTCCCCCTTGTGTTTCAAATTCAATCTCCCAAGGCCACTTAAAACATAAACAAGACAAACAAACAAAAATAGGTGGCCTCTGTAGTATTTGCCTGTATCTGTCTTTAAGAATTGTATTTCGTCTTGTTGTGATAATGCAACCAGTCTTTGGAACCTACTGTGGCACCAAGCAATTTCTTCTGTGCTACAGCCACCTGTAGCTATTTTTCTTTAAAAGTTGAGTGTAATTATTGCAGCTTTTAATTTTTTTTTTTTTTAATAGAGTAGGTTTGAGCTGAGAAGTTTGTATCCATCTGTCTATGCTGTATTCCACTTCCCCAAAGTGTCTTGAGTGTTGATGATTTTGGATGATGAGCAAAGTTTCTTAATATGTCTATTGCATTACACAGCAGTTTTCCTTCTTTGTCAGTCCTAGAAAGCTAGGAATAAAAACAGGTATCTGTGTTTCTGAGCCTTGGGGTATCCAAGGTGTATAAGGCAAGCACTGACCCTGCTGCTGAGCTTGTGTTACTCTGGGAACTCAGATATCTTAGAATCTGCACCCTTGTTTTGCTCCTCTTTTCTCAGTTGTTTTTATTTTAAATTGTGGTTGAAATAAGAAGTTTCCCGAAATGGTGTTGTCATCACTTTAAAGTCCATGGACCATGAGCTGCATGGTCCTAGATTTAATTTGATTTTATTTTGGCTCTTGAAGCTAATGACATCAATAACCACAAGACCAAAGGTGTTCCTAACTTTATTTCTGTGGTTAAAGACAGCGATGAAGGGTCAGGTTTCCACATAAACTTGAGGTGACTGAAATTGTCTGAAGTCAGGGAATTAAGAAGCATGAGTGGTTTAGATTTATGTAAATGTTAACATCCATCTTTGTGGCTGATTTCTGATGTTGACTAAAGCCTCCTGAAGCTGATGCAAATGTGGCCATTGCTTTTGCAGGATCTGTGTGTTCATATTGCCACACAATGCCTGTAAATATTGGGCACAAAATGCCTTGAGGGTTACTTGGTAAAAAATTGAAGTTCTTTGTGTTTCAAACAGTGTTTGAAGAATACCAGAAACTGGCTGGAAAGAGCATAGAAGATTCTATCAAGAGTGAAACTCGTGGTTCACTTGAGGATGCCATGCTGGCTATTGGTAAGTGGTGACCTTTCCTTTTGCTTTGTCAGAGTCTGCTGCCTTTTCTTCTGCAGTAGTTGACTTATATTAGGTGGATCTACTTTATAAAGATATATGGTAGGAAGAAAGGGGTATCTCTTGGGTAAGATAAACTCAGATTCCTTGAGCACACTGAATTAATGGGAAGCATGTAGGGTCTCATTACCATTGATTCTTACTGAGTTTTTTTGTATTCCTAGTGAAATGCACCAGGAACATCCGTTGCTACTTTGCAGAGAGGCTGTACAATGCTTTAAAGGTAAGGCTTCATTGCAGCACACTGGTTTTCATACTGACTTAACTTATAGCCTGGCTTCCACCAATTCAAACTAGAAGAGGCAAGGTTTTGGTGAAATTCAGCAGGTCTAGTGCAATTGTTGCAAGTAATAGCAGAATCCTTTCAAACACTGTGGGTAGAAGAGTACCCTTTAAGCCCAAGGTAACAAGGGAGTCTGGCTTTTCTGGCTTAAGAGTCTGCAAGGAGCCCAGCCCCACTTTCTGGAACACAGACAAAACTTATGGAGGAGGCTTTTCTAGGAGACAAACTTCTGGAAGAGGCTTTTCCAGGAAATGGTTTATGCTGACAACTCACCTTTCATGTTAATAGAGTGGAATGCAGCATTTGCTTTTTAGGAAGCAATTCTCTCAATGACAGTATAAAATGACAGTTTCAAATGGGGATACATAAGGTATTTGCAGATTGTGCCCCTGTAATACTTAACTGGTATGTACAAGATGTCAGCTCTCCAAACCTTTTGTTTTGTTATCAGTGTGATCTTAATTTTCCTGTGAGTGATTAAATAATGCTGGTTGAAGCCAAGCACTGCCTGGGTGATGCTGCAGAGGACAGTCTGTATTCAGTGCCAACTCCCACCTCTGTAGCTTGTTTGCTTTTGCATTTGCCGTGTGCAAAACTTGTGCACACCTCCATGGTGGGCTTGTGGTGTTGGCACTGTGTGTGTGAGGGGAGTGAGGGTGGGCCCTCCAGAAGGAGATGCAGATGTTCCACAGAACAGTTGCCAGGTGATGTTTGAAACCTGACTCCTCCTGCCCTGGACTAGTTTGCGCAGCTTATCCCTTGAACTCCCAGTAACATCACACGTTATTGTTATAGTAATTAATATTATTTATTAATTAATTAAGACTGTTATTCCAGGGGGCTGGCACTGATGATGGAACTCTGATAAGGGTGCTTGTTTCTCGAAGTGAAGTTGACCTAAATCTCATAAAGCCTGAATTCAAGCGTATGGCAGGAAAGCCTCTCTCTGCCATGATTTCGGTAAGCAGAATCTTGATATGATGGTTCTCAGCCATTGCATGTACTCCTAGTCTTTCCAGCACTGTGGGATGCTTCCATGGTTGTTTGCAGTAGCAATGCCATTTCTGCTATGGTCATGGCTCTCCTTCTCTAGGCCTGTTAACAGTATGTCCTTGACAGACATGGAGGTGAGCCAGACTCTGTGCTCTCTGCAAGTGACTTGCACAAAACAAACCCAAAGAGACTGCACTAGGATTTTCATGGACCACTCTCTGTACCCATGCACTTCATGACATCCTAGATGAATCTAAATTAAATGAATCATTCCTGTTATACCTATCCCACACTGCTGTGCCATTTTCTCCTCTCTCTATGCTATCCTTAACAACCTCAAGCCAGTGCCATCCATATTTGTCAAAATAGTGCTGGGGTATTTAGTTCCTTTTCCTTTTCCCTTTCCTTTTCCTGTTGTTTGAGGATTTTTTGCTGCCTTATCCCAGGTGAAAGCCTGGTCTACACTGTGGTGATATAGGTTCAGTTTCTGAACCTTGTCAAGGCTTATTGTAGCATGTGAGTCTCATCTCTGAGTGAATGTGCCTCCCCTGTTAGTGCTGAAATGCTGTTTTTTACCATTTGTCCTAAGGACTTTGGGACATTCCTCTGCCCCTGTGCAAGCAGCACAGAAGCCCTGTCCTTAGCAGTCCCTATGGGAAGTCTGGTTCTATAATGAAGGGCCTTTCCCATAACTGACACTGCCATTGTCTGTCGTGTTGATTAATGATCAGTCTTCAAGGCTCTGTTCAGAATATTCATTCCTTCTCAGAATTGGAACTAGCTTTACACCTGTCACCACAAAACTTTCAAAGGGAACACTTTTTTTTAACCTATGAATATTTTCTGTAGTGCTTCGAGGCCAAAATGACCACATTTGTGGCTTTTTAAAAAATGCTATGTGTCAGGGCTAATTATAGTGACTTTTCCCTTCCTGTAGGGAAGAGGTGCTACATGAATACCCAGGGACAAAAAATCTGAACACAACAGGTTTGCTTGCTGTCATTTGTGATGACTTTGTGCTGCTCTGTGGGACAGAGCCTTGATCAATTGCTCACCTGCATTCCAAAGGAAAAAATTGGACTTGGTGAATGTTGTTTCAGGTGGTAGCTACAAGCCTCATTTCTCTACTTGCTTTTGATGGTGTGTCAGCTGGCAGCAACTCTGCTGAAGTCTGGCTTGCTCTTTCCAAAGTCCTTTTCCTGTGTGGGAATATTCCACAGACTGACAACGTCAGCACTTGGAGCATGCAGAGCAACTTCCATACTCACCCATTTTTTAATATTTTCTCCTGTCAGGAGGATACCAGTGGGGATTACAAGACAGCCTTGCTGAATCTCTGTGGCAGTGACTGATGGACTCTAGGAGGAAGATATTGAAAAGGATACAGAGAGAAGATTAATGGTGAACAAGGTTCTGAAAATGTACTTGTAGAAAGTCTTTCCATTGATCCAAGTGAGGGGGGAAAAAAGATCAATTAATGGTTGAGATATCTGAAGCTCTCTGATGGATATGGGTGCTCATTGCATGTGGAATGCTATCCACTTCCCAAACAGTTTTTCAAACACAAGGGGAAATGTTAATTTCTTATTTCCATTTTATTCTTTAAATTTTCCTCCTATGTTAACTTGTTGTGAAGGATGGCACTTTGACATGGAATTAAAGGTTCTTTTAAACACTCTATAGCTGTTTCACAAGTCTGAACAACCCTACAAAGCTTGGGCTGCCCTGAAACCATGCTAATTTCACTGATAGAGTTGGGGGCCATTTGATGCTTGCAGGATGGGTCTGGAAGGAGGCCCAGATATTAATGAGGCTTTAGGGCATGGGTCAGAACAGAGAATTTAGTGCCAGAGGCAGTAGTTTAGCCTTATCTACAAAACATCAGAGGGACCTCCCCAAGGAGCAGTGAATGGCAGAGCCAGGCTGGCTGCAAGGATGTGAAAGTTGAAGGCTGTGTGCCTAATTTCCTTCTTGCTTGTCTGCTGGGAAAGACCAGAAAGTTCAAGTCCCTGCATCAATGTCAGACCGTGGAGGAATCAAAACTGGCACGGATTATTTGGTTTTGGTGAACACAGGATACCCTGCCTGTGGGGGCAGACCTGTTTCTACTATTAGTTTCACAGTAAATTCTCAGCAGTCAGTGGACTCCCTCCAAAATTGCCTCCAAGTGAAGTCCCAAATGTGGACAGTGATACAGAGAGAGCAGTATGAGAAGTTTGAGAAGTTTGGGTCTGCCTTGACCACTGTTCTCCACACTTAAAGCAATCCTTTAAATGTGTAGTTACAAAAAGCCTTTCAGTAAATGTGTTCAGTAAAGAAGCTTTTCTGATCAAGTGGGTGAATTTTTGGCTGAGGGGTGCTGCCTTCCTTGCACTGCTGAGATTAGCAGGACTCAGGGCCATGAGAGTGGCAAGTGCAAAAGGTCTTGGCGAGTCCAGGACACAGATCAGGGTGCTGGGGTCAGGGTATCAACACACCTCAAGTGAGCACGAAGAGGAGGTTTCAGTCTCTGCCTCTTTTCGGTAATATCCCAGTTTCTCACCTGGTCTCTAGGCTGAGCATCAAGGTGGGGGTTTCTCAGTTTTTGAGGGACATGGGCCAGTGAGGGACAAGGACTCGTTTGTCCCTTCTGCTGGTCAAAGCATCCCACGTGGTTTTTCACAGCCGCTTGTTCTAATTGACATGGATGATCAGATTTGCCTGTTTCGTGACGGTTTGGGGTTTTTTGAGTCGGTTCGGGCCTGCGGGTGCCGTGCGGAGCTGCGGCGGCGAACACTGTGCTTACACTCCCCTCTGCTGGGGGAGCGCTGCAGCCGGCGGCGGCACCGGCACCCGGCATCCCGGGACATCCTGGGCATCCCGGGACATCCTGGGTATTCGGGGCATCCTGGGCATTCGGGACATCCTGGGCATCCCGGGCATCCTGGGTATTCGGGACATCCCGGGCATCCCGGGCATCCTGGGCATTCAGGGCATCCTGGGCATTCGGGACATCCTGGGACATCCTGAGCATTCTGGGTATCTCGGGGCATCCTGGGCATTCCGGGCATCCTGGGCATCCCGGGACATCCCGGGCATCTCGGGGCATTCCGGGAATCCCGCGCACCCCGGAGCATCCTGCGCACCCCAGGGTATCCGGGGGCATTCGGGGCACTCCGGGCATTCCACACATCCCAGGATATCCTGCGCACCCCGAGGTATTCTGGGCACCCCGCGAACCCCGCACCCCGGGGCATCCCGGGCATCCCGGGATATCATCGCATCCCGGGAATCCCGGGACATTCCGGGGTATCCCAGGCACCCCGAGCATCCCGCGCACCCCGGGCCCGGCCCGCGGGAGCCCCGAGGAAGGAATTGCGGGTGGGATTTTCCCTCCTCCCCCCGTTCGTTCTCCCTCCCGGCCGCCGCAAGGCTGACACGGAGGGGCGAGGTCCCCGTCCCTTGGGGAGCCAGCTCGGGGCTCTCAGCCCACAGCCCGGCTCTGCAGCAGGGCTCTCCTCCGGCCAGAGTCGTGTGAGGAGGTTTTACTCAAAGTATGACCCATTCTGGTGTGTTTGGGGTGTTACTTTGGAACGGCCAAATGGGAATTTGTGTCTGCCTGAGCAGGAACAGGAGTGGTTTACACTGCTGCACTCACAACACCTCTGTTTCCTGGAGCTGGGCAGGCAGCAAGTGAAAACAACCCCAGCTTTGAGGGACCCAAAGTCTGACTAGAAAAGCCAATGAAAGATCAGCTCTTCAAGCACGTTTTAGTTCAGAGTTGTGTGATTTCACTAATTCTCCCCAGAGCTCCTGTTGTTGTTATTGTTATCGGGTTACTCAGGTCAGAGGTTGGATTTTGCTGTTGGCCTGTGCTTAGCACAGTGGGTATGGATTAGAGCTGTTTCACTGTGATTGTGATCCCAGTTTATTAATAACAGCTTGGGAGATGGTAAGTGAGTTGCCAGAATGCTCACAGGAGATCAGTAGTAAAGCTGGAAAGGAGGAACAACCAGGGGAAGTTGATTCTATCACTGTAATTGCTGGGAAACAAAACAATTGTAAAACATCAATGAAGATTTAATTACATATTGATTGCTGCTAAAATGTTCCCTGGGTGAACAGGTGCTTTAATAAATCAGGATCAATTCCTAAGCTGTTCTAACCAGTCTTTTCTAGGTGCAAATATTGACTTAGGGCCTTTCTATTCATTCACAGTTTTATTAACATGATTTTATTGCACAAAAATCAAGATAAAAGCTTGACAAGGAAAAGGCAACAGGGGCAGTGAAAAAAATGCCCAGGACTGGTGTAGGCCTTCTGCTGCCTCTGTGCCAGCCTTTTCCTTCCTGCTGTGCTGCAGAAAGACCCATGTGCAGGGACAGCACTAATGCCACCTTGCAGGGTGGCTGCCCTGTGTCCCCAGGTGCAGCACCCACAGCTGGAGCTGTGCTAGCCCTCAGCCCCATGGGGTGTGGGCACATCAGCTCTCTGCCCAGATCACACCCAGCTGTACCTGGGGTGGCTGTCTCCAGCTGTTAGCTCTGCTCCTGAGACCTGGAAAACTAACAGAAGGCTGTTCCAGATAGCTAATGCACGTACTTGTGTTTAACCCTGAGAGTTTCTGTTCCAGAGAAAGCTGACCTCATTTAGTCTTGCTTCATTCTCCCAGAAACCCAGAGCAGATGTGACCTGGCCACAGGCAAGCAAAGGCCCTGCTTCTTAAGAGATATGTCATCACTGTGACTTCTGGAAAGAAAAAAAGATTGAATCGGTTTAGCCTCACTTGTCTTTCTATTTTGCAACAGTTTGGAGTAATTTTTGGATAAAATATGTTTAAGTGTTCAAGCTGAGGTTAAAAGAACATTGTTCCTGTCAGGAAGTGGAAGAAGAGAATAGCAGATATCTTAGTCAGGCAAAGTGGGAGATCTCTTTACCATGTCCTCATGTTAAGGAAAGTGTTTCAAGGGCAGGAAATAATCTGAGAAAGATTTTGTCCCTGTGGTTTCCTCATCAGTGCACAGAGGCAGCCCTGGCTGCTGCAGGCTGTTGAGCAGGGGCTGGGCTGGGCCAGAGCTTTGCCTGAGGCACCAGAGCTGACCCTGGGGCATCTTTGAGGCTGCCCAGACAGCACTTCCCTTCAGAGCTGGGGGTGGGCTTGCCAAAACACAGGGCAGCACAGTGTGTGGCCCGGGGGAAGGGAAGGTGGGCTGTGCTCTCACGGATGGCTCCACTATTTGTTCTAGTGTGGGCTCAAGGGCAGAGCACCCTCACTGCTGGGCAGATGGGAGCCTTCCTGAATGGAAACTGATGATTTTTTTTTTTAATTCTTAAATGAAAGAATTAATGGTAAATCACTGTTGATGCATTAATGTAAAATGCAGTGTTTAAATACTGCCTGCCACAGACACCCAGATGGGATAATGGAGTCTCCTAGTGTCATGGCTTATTGCCTGGCTGTCTTGAAGCAGCTTGTTTTTCTGGCAAGGTGGCCATCTGATCATGAAATGTACACCATCCTCAGGGATTATTGTGTGGAATCTCCTTTGTTGGGAAGGTAGCAGCAAACTGTACTATGCTAAGATGGGAGCATGCCAAAGACCTGTCAGGCTTTCCTTCAACCCCTGCCTTGAACCCAAATGCCTGAGCTGACTCCAAAGACTCTTCACTTCTTTAGTGTCTGGGGTGAATAACTGCAGGACATCCCCATGCCTGGGATGCTGCAGCAGCAAGAGATGTTTTGTTTGACACAGTGCAGAGAGCTCTTCTCCTCACATGCAAACAAGGTCACTCCAATTCCCCATCTCTCCCTTCACTGCAAACATTATTGGCCTTGTAAGTAATTGTTGTTTGGTCTTCTGGTGTCATACATTTGAACCCAAAGAACTCATCCCTGTGGTTCCAAGAAGTTGCCATTAGTTTTTGTTCTTCACTAAAAACCTTATGTTAGGCTGCAGAAAAAAATTAATGGTTTGGGGTTTGGCATCTGACTGCCCTCTGAGACTGAAAGAGTCAATCCTGAGGATCTGGGTTTCTGTGTGCTTGGAAGGAAGCATTACTTGTTCAAGCTGTGTCTCTGTTTCCCCAACATTCCTTCCTGTTACAAATGCATCAGCATTGTACCTTGGACTTACTGGAGGCTTAGAGTTGTCATTTCTGACTGAAAGTTGTGTGCCCAACCCTTAAAAGTGTCACTGTATGGGAGTTCAAGGTTCACAGGGACTTTATCCCATAATACTTTGCATTCTTCCAGTTGGAAGTAAATACTTATAGTGATATAGTAATATTTTTCTGTGATATAGAAGTTGTATGATACATCCAAGTATAGTCCTGAGAAAGCTTTTCTGCATTTCTGGCTAGATAAAAGTACTTATTACAAAATAAACACAGATGTCTGTAGGTTCTGTACTTGCAGGAACCTAACATTTGGAGAAATAAATAGCTCTGGATCACACAGAGGAACCAGTACTGTTCTCTCTGTGGTAATGAAGAACAGGATATGTTGTGGGCACAATATTATTAATAAATAGTGAGCAATGCAATATGAATCTGTAATTCAATTTAGGTTTTCAGCTGAAATTGCTCTTTGGAATTATAGATGGCAGTGAGCTCTGAAATTGAATTACAGTCCAAACAGGAACTGAGTCATGTGTAGCAATGGTCTAGGGAAGCATAGAATCACAGTCAGCACTGGGCAAAATATTATTGGCAGTACTATATTCAGAAAAAAAATAAAAGGCATTTGGTGGACATAAATGAAATTTAACTGAGCCTATAAATTGATGTCAGCCATAAAAATAGGGGGGAAATGAAAGTCAACATTTATATCTATTGATTTTAAAATGGCAACTTTATTTTTAAAGCTGATTCAAGCTGAAAAACAATTATTGGAATGTTTCACTAATCTGAAGCTTAAACATGACATTTTTGAGGGGAAAATCTTAATATTCAGTTTTCCTGAGAACATAACTTTTACTTTCTGAAATATCTCCTATATTTCTATTTTAGTTTAAGCCAGAGAACCACAGTTTCCCCCTCAGTTGCTCAGTTTAGCCACTGAGCTGAAAGGTCCCTTGTTATTTTAGCTAAAATAAAGGCTGATGTTTTTCAAAAGGGAGGAGAGAGTCATTACTTTAAATGTCACTAGCAATCTTCTCTAACAGAAGAGATCAGTGTTGGGGGTCTGATTTCAGAGTTTAAATGGATCCCCAAAGGTTCCAAGAAGGAATAGGAAAAGCTCCAGCTGCTGCCCATTTCTAGCCTTGCCAGAACTGAGACAGTGGCACCTGAGAGGTGTTGGAGGTGCCATCCCTGGGAACATTCAGGCTGGAGGGGGCTCTGAGCAGCCTGATCTGCTGGAAGATGTCCCTGCTCATTGCAAGTGGGCTGGACTGGATGGACTTTAAAGGTCCCTTCCACACCATTCTGTGGTTCTGTTCCTCACTGCCTGTCCTCCTTCTGGGACTGAAAGAAAACCCCTGCACAAGGCAGTTTTCTGCTTTGCAGACATGATAGCTCTGGATTTCTAAGCCACAGCTGTGTTACCCTGAGTGATGTGCTAACTGTAAAAGCCATGTACAGATAAATCTTCACTTCATGAGACTGTCTGTAATGAGGCTAAGTTGATTAATTTCAGGAAAGAGTTTAAAATCCATTATAGAAGCTGCTGAATAAATAAGATTTTCAAGCAGTAAAGCACAAGATGGGGTTTTCTGAAGCACCAGGTATTGTCTACAGTTAAATTGGTGAGCCAATATGATGTTCTATTTAAGCACCACACTAAGTCTACAGATTCTCTCTCTTTCTCCTTCATCTATATCATCCTGTATGAAATCCACAACCCCATTAATTGTCTGCTTTCCTGCCAGGCATTCTGGAAAGTCTGTTCAGAGAAGACAGGATACTGAAAACCAGGCTACCTTCAGAAAGAGCTTGACAAGATCATCTGTCTTTACATATACAATAAATTTTCTAATGATTGGCTCCCAAATAAAATTACATCAGACAAAAACTTAGAAGAGCTGTAGCTTTGGGTTTTGGTGGAAGATAGGGTGAGGAGTTGCCACTAGGCATTGCAACTTTTTCCTGGTTTCCTGGTGGACTTTTTGCATGGTTCTAATGATAGGTCATAACTACTTTGTTGAATGTTTCAGTGACAGTAAACACAGCAAAAATAATTGTCTAGAATACATTGTTCCTTAAAGCTCTCTCACTGGTTTAGGAAAATCGTGGCTAAAAACTGTGGCATTTGGATGACCTCCCTTTTTCTGTTCTTCAGCTAATATTAACACTCAAATCTAGTATAAATAAAGGCAAACATTAGTGATAATAAACTCTCAAACTCAGTCACTCGTTTGTTTATAGCTAGGTTGGTACTTGAGAGATCCAGTGCAATTTAAAAGGCAATAAATTGAAACAAACTCACTTGTTTTGGAGGCTGTTTATGAACCCTTTTAATTTGGTGTCATATTTATTTGGGGAGAATTAGATTATCCTATTCATTAGATGCTGTGGCCAGTGATGAATGGAACAACATTCCACATCAATGGCATTAATTGAATCCTCGCAAGCACAGATAATACCCCTGCAGGAAACAGGAGAAGATGGAAAAGTTCTCCAAAGTAGGTCTGCAAATGCTGCAGGGATCAGGGAGCACTACTGGACAGCCAAGATAGTTGGCAGCAGCTGAATGCTTTTCATTTTTTTGTGAGACTACTTAAAGAGAAGTCACAATCTTGGGGCATGCTGTTAAATTCGATCTCCATGGTGCCGTGGGCACCATGGATCTGCCACAGAACCAAGGAGGGAGCTCAGGTCTCCTGAGCTGCAGGCTTGTGCCAGAACTGAAGATTTTTCCTCAGGGGAAATTTATTTCAGAGGGAAACATAATCAAAAAGACTGACAGGCCTTTTAGCAAAACTGATTTAAAGCTTGGGTTTGTGAAAATACCCAGATGATTTTCTCCTAGCTCATCAATAATACATGCTTGGGTCTGCTGAGGGTTTCTGGAAAATGTGTCATTCTTCCAGGGAGCATGTCCTATTGATAGAGCCATAAGGCACTGCCAATTAATCAGGGCATAATGCAGTGCTCAGAAATGAGCATGAGCTTTTCATGCCAGTCCTCTTTGATTCATGCCTCCGCTATGATTCATGCCAGTCCTCTTTCAGATGAGCAGCTGTTTGTTATGACCAAATTACTTTATTGTCCATGAAAGGTGAAAATCAGCCTGAGACATTGATGAGCTTTGGTGCAAAGAGAGTAGAAACTCCATCAAAATCTCAAATTCCTGCTTGCTTGCTATGGAAGAAACTTTGCTCTCTCACATCTCAGTGGCACAAAGCAGTGAACATTGGCAAACTAGACTGAAGCAACAGTGCCCTGGAGTATGGGATCCCCCAAGACCCCTGCTATGACCTATGAAGCCCCTGTATTTCTGATGGATCCTTCCCATCAGTGACTCCAGTCAGCAGGCAGGGGCCAGGTGTCCTCAGCAGTGTGTGCACCTGGACAATTCTGGGGAATTCAGGAGCAGTAGTTGGAGGGATTTTTCCTAAATGTTCTGGTCACATGCCCCAAAGACTCTTGCTGGTAAAAGGAGAGCAGCAGGGCAGCACATGTCAGGAATGGTGATTACTCATGCTTTAAAAAAGGAGGTTCCAGGGCTGGCCAGTGGAAATAGTGGTGACTCTGAGCTCTGCCAGAGCATGTCCTTTGCCACGGGCAGAGGGCTGGAAGGCAGTAAGTAGAACCTCATTTTACTGAAGAAGAAACACAGGGGAGGAACCAGATCAGGGTCAGCAATGGGACAGCAGGGATTAGGATGCAGCTCATTAGAGCCCCAGACAAATCACCCACCTGATGACTCCACATCTCACTGCTTGTGCTGGGCTATATATTTTTTTTCTGACCTGCACTCTCAATAATGCAATCCTAAGAAAGTGCTCTCAGCCAAGGTCTCAAAGAGGTTAAAGCAGTAATATCCAGAGAGGCAGTAACAGGGGCATCTATAAAACTAACCATTTCAGAGCACTAATTTCATCAGCAAGCTAATTGCAAATATTGTATCTAAGAACATTTCCAGCCATCTGCAGGAAGGGGATGTCACAGTGCTTGAAAGGCATCTTGTATTTATGATTGTGTCTTGCTGATACATAAATCTGGCACAGTGAGTTTTGGATGTTATTATGATAACCACTCAGAAGAAACATACCTTGCTTGGGAGGTATTTACTTGGAGCTATTTACACACCACCTTTATTGTGTGAATAATTCCTTGTGTGTGTAAAATCCTGCTACATTTCACCTCTGTTTTTGAGTACAGAACTGAGTGAATCTGGAGACTATTGCTAATCCCTACAGCAGGACTTGACTGTGCCTGTTGTCACACAGTAAAATTGTGATCCTACAAGGAACAAGATTACATCTTTCTGGGTCCAAGGCTCTGCTAAATGTATTTCCCTCTTATTGTGGACCCAGGTAAATATATTTACAGTCTCAAATACTCAGTCCTGAGGTGACACGAGTGTCAAAGGGATCAAGAAACGGTGTGTGTCTGTGTCCCATTCTGAGCAGCAATGTCAGGAAAGTGGAAGTTTGAGCTGTCCCTTTGCTCTCTGTATTCTTTCTAAGTTGAAATTCTCCCTTTTTAACACTGATGTATTAATTAAGGGTGTCTTAGAGTTGCAGATGTGAGATTGGTGATACTGGTGGCATAGAAACTTTGACTAGATCATAAACTCTGTAATGTCTGTATGTCTGTAACTCCTCCCAGCAGAGATGATCCACGGAAGTGACCCTAGAGGTGAAACAGTGTCCTAGGTTACAAGGTAAAGATATGCCCAAAGGTGTGTATTCTATCACCATCTGCTAAAACCAGGTGGGGCAGTGATTCTTAGCTCTGTGGGAGATATCCTCTGCTAATGGGCCATCTGTTAAAAACCAGGTGGGGCAATGTTCTTTCTCTTTCCCACAACCCATCCTCCCTCCAGGAAGATATCTCCTGTTAATGGGCCATTGAGTCCCAGTGCATGACTGATAAAATTACATCATCCCATTGGGAGATGCTCCACCCAGGGGGAGGAGCCAAACATTTCCTACCTAGAGAAAAACTGAGATTGGGAACACCAAAGCAGCCCTTGCTCACTGGTTTCCAGAGGACAAGAGCTACCAGACCTTTCTACAGGATCACTGCTGCAAGAAGACCACTTCATCTGGACTGCTACCACCACCCTAACCAGCAGGGTGTCAGGTTGTATTCTACTCTGTCAGTGGTTTTTCTTTTGTACTATTGCATGTATTTTATCTTTTCTTTTTTTTTTTTTCCTATTAAATTGTGCTTCTGACTTGGAGTCTCTCACTGGTTTTAATTTCAAAACTATGACAAACAGGTTGAAGGCAGTTAAAATAAGCAGGTCACAGTCACTCAGTCTCCATGAGCAGAAGAGCAGGACCATAAACACAAACAAAGCTTTGCTGCCTACCTTAGCACCAGCCCTCCCAAAATCTGAACTCAGCTCACTGAAAAAAATTAGAAATCCCAATTGGTCCCAATTCAGAGACAAAGTTTCTTCCAGTCTTTCTTGCCCCTTCCCAAGACAACCACTGTAATAATAACAACATTCTGTCACAGCAGCAGGAGGAACAGGGCCAAATTTTCCCAAGGTGTATGAAGCAAGCAGGAAAATTTGCCTCAAATTATGAAGCTCTTACAATTTAACAGAAGGCCTGTTAAAGAAAACAGGCATTACCTTTTCCAGTGTAATAATGAAAATGTTAGCTTTTGTCTATCCTACAAGAGTGCTATTGACAGGACCAAACAAACTTTGACCTTTATACTGTGAGAAAAAACATTGTTTGGAAAAAAACCAGCAGATTCACCTGATTAGTGGACAGCATTCTTAAGGTTAATTCCTCTTAAAATGAGATCCTGGGTTAAGGACAAAATTCTCAGCAGTCATGGAATCACTTAGCAATTAAAATCTAAGCAGAACAGTAAGTGGAAAAGGACCCAATTTTGACAGAACAAGGGTACTTTGTAACACAGGTGCACTTGCTGTTTGTAGAGAAACAACCTGCTTGTTCATGCCTGAGCTCACAGCTCAGAATTCCTCAGTGAAACAAAAAATGAAATAACCTGCTAACTACATGTACTTCAGCATGGCTCAAAACTGCTGAGACCTGGATGGGGATGGAGCTTTGTCCCAGCTTCCCCAGGATAATGAATTGGCAGAGTTTGCACAAGGGAACCTCTGCCCTTGTTTCATTGACTCTGATGGTGCTCTGCTGCTTTAGAGCAGCTAAACATCTGCTTTAATTTAACCAGATGTTAATTCCCTTAGGCTGGGCAAGTCCTTGCTGCCTGGAAATACACTTTTTTACATGAAACACTCTTTGAGCCTCCCCTGCTAGGGTAGCTCCATTTCATCTGTCATAAACCTTGCCCTACATTCACTGAACTAGGGCTTAATTTTCAATATCAAATACTAGGAAAAACTTGGACTGAAAGAAAGCAATAAAGTTTTATTACTGCTTGTAAAATATTGTGCTGTGTTTCACTGAAAGTAGCTTTTCAAGAACAATGATTGTAGTTTATTGTGGACACCTGGGTATAAAATCCCCACCTGAGGCATCAGGCCATGGAATAATGTAACTTTGTGTAATGCTATCTAAGATAACCAATTTAGGGATGGTAGGGATGATCCCAGAAGACTTGTCCTGGGGTTTTTCCTACTTAAGGATCTGGACATGAGGGTGACAGGTTGGTTGTTTGGGAAGATTAGTCTGAAAAGAAGCAAGGATGGTGCTACATAGAAACTAGTTTAGTCTTTGCTACTGAAGTGCATTTCCCTATGGTGTTGTTATTGTTGGAGATCTAACTAGAAGTTCTTTAATATGTTGTCAGTGTTCTTTTGATTTGGGTTTGTTTTATTGGGTTGGTTTTTTGGGGTTTTTTTAGGTTGGTTTGGGGTTTTTTTAATACCCGATACTGAGACATTTCTTACTCGTAGAATTATTTGTCTTGTGATCTGGAAGCATCAAGATTTCTATTTAAAAAGAAAAAAAATCTGCTTTTACCTGAAGGGAAGTGACTGTGTTGCTGTTGTGAACTGCCTGAAGGCTTATGTTAGTTCCCTAAAAAGGCCTTCTGTTAGTTCCTTAGCCTAGGCTAATGATATCTTGGGGAATCTTGCCTGCAGGTAGCTTCTGCAAATGTGTTAATTTTTCTCTGTAATATGTCATTGAAGGACATATCAAGGCATGGAGAGTTAGTGGCTTGGAGGCTAGGATAAAGGAAGGAGACTTCAAGCAAGGCTGGAATTGAGATTGCAGCAGTCAGTCAGATATAGCTACTACCTGGCAGCACAGCACAGTACTCTAAAACTAGTCTACATCTATCAGCACCAGGTAAGTTTGTTTACTGGCTAACCAGGCTTTTATTCTGAAAGATTAACATGGTTAGAAGGTACCTCAATGAAAGCCTTTCAGTTTCAAGTCCAGACTTAGCTTGTTTTTGTCTTAACATTGCCCTTTTACCTCAACTACTTTTTCTTTCTAATTTAATTTGCCTGATGCAAGTAGAAATGTCAATTGCGCCCTGAACAGTGAAGCTCTTTTAATCATTTTTGGTTTATAGATTGGCTGTTTCTCTGTTCCTAGTAATCTTACTTTGCAGCCTGTTCTGGTCTCTGTAGATATTTCCTCAATGTGGGTCTCTGTGTTCTGCCTCACGTCCTTGTCCAGAGTCACTCTTGGCAGTAATTATAATTATGCTGCTCTACAACACATCCTCAGGTTGCATTTGCACTTCTGAGAAGTGTGTTGGGAACTCACTGTAATGCTGAGAGGACAACAATGTCATCATCCTCCAGCAGCACCAGCAACCCTTGTTTTCTTCAAAGGGCACCATTGCATTTTACCTCAAAAGTATCACAGATGGGCATCTCTCTTGATATTGTGGGGAGAGTATCTCAGTGCAGGGTGGGCACTTGCATTATATGTTCTCCTGAGTTTATGCAAGGACCAGATTCTGCTTCTCAGTGCTATGGTGTATAGCTTAAAAACTCTACATCCACACAATATTGAATAATTAATAACATCTCTATAGCCCTAAATGGTCAGACATAACAATGGCAGGACAATAAGGAAAGATGTAGGGAGTTGTTTCGTGTACTCTCTGGAATAATGATTTGTGGTGGACTTCACCAATTTTCCTGTTCAGTGATAATTTACCTTATGCTGATGACTGCTAACATTGATATTCATTCAGTTATTGTCAGCTGACACTT
This sequence comes from Oenanthe melanoleuca, assembly GCF_029582105.1. Taxonomy (NCBI): domain Eukaryota; kingdom Metazoa; phylum Chordata; class Aves; order Passeriformes; family Muscicapidae; genus Oenanthe; species Oenanthe melanoleuca. The sequence goes on along the minus strand of NC_079340.1, from coordinate 17,113,042 downwards.
GGGGGTATGAGCTTCATGTTAACTCCTTGTTTCTGCTCTTTTGTCACTAGGAGGCCAAAAAAGGGTAATTTTAATAAGTAAATATATTTGTTTATATTTATTTATTCAGCTCTTATTATTTACTGAGAATTACTTAACATCTCTACAGAGCTGTGTAGGACAAACTAAAAATAATGAGGTTGTCCTACTCCACTGTGATCAAGAGAGGAACTAAGCCAGACGAATACAATTAGGCAAGCTGGAGCAGGGACAGCATCCAAAACATACAATTGGAATTCCCTCTGGCACAGTAGTGTTCAGAAAACATGCCATACATTTGCAATAACCACAGTGGGTCAGGAGCTCAGCTCTACAGCTCATTGGAGAAAACTGACTTTTCACACTAGTACTTCTACCACACTCTATTTGGCTTCTTGTTCTGCACTCTCCTCAGTATTTTAAGTTGGTAAAAATTCCATTGTGGCAATATAGGAATGAGATTTTTTTTCAGAACTTAGAAGGCAAAAGTTCAAGTGGGGTGCTTTTCCTCCATTTACTATGGAGCTTAAATATTTGTTAGAAGCTTCTATGATACCCCCTCTTTGGTGAAGTTGTGATAACGGGAAGCAATTGTAAATACTGCAGCAATTCTGCTAAGATCAGTCAAATACTTCATCCAAATTACATACTAAGTACCCTCTGCTTTATCATAACATTGTCTGCATTGTCAATATGGGGCAGAATTTTATGTTTTCCTGCCCTGAAAGCCTGTCTAGTTCTACTGCACATTGTTAAACAAATGTTGCATTTCACTCAAGAGCTGGTTGTGTTTCAATACTGGATGAAGTGTTTCCTGTAAATAAAGCTTGCAAAATGCTTTCTGTCTGAACAGAACTATGGGCCAGTTTTTATTACATGCTATTATTATAATTATAGGATCTTTTGCTTAATCAGGATGGGCTTAATTAGGATAGCCATTTAATTGGGACATCTCCCAAGGAACCAATTTAGCTTAATGTTATTAGTACTATCTAATCAGGGCAGCTTAGAAAAAAAATTTGCTTTTAAAAAATAGGATCCCAGCAAAAGAAAAGATAACCTGGTGTTTTGCTGGTCTAATGCATCCAGTCCATTTCTCAAGGAACTGCAGGGATGATCTCCTCAAAGTAACATAGACAAGAACAATCCTTTTGTTGTGAAAGCATCAGACATGACTTTCACTCCTGCTGTTGGCTGCCATCTCCTTATACCAGAATACCTCTGCAAATGAGATCCATGAACTTCATATTGTACCCAACAGGGAAAAAAATCTGCCAGATATAAATGGCAAAATGGAAAAGGCTGTCACATGTTCATCTTAAAGGTGTTTGCAAGGATATGAAATAGGGCAACAAGTAACAGGCTTTGAAAGGAGAGTTGCTCAAACAGAGATTCTTAAGAAAGCTGTTGGCCATTGAGGTGTTTTATTCTTATTTTAGTTTTTAAAAGATCTATTTGTTCTATCTTAGGTTTTGGAGTTAGTATAATTGTGATTATACATTCAGCACTGTCCAGTGAGATATCTCCACCAAACAAAACCTACTGTTCTAAGGAAACAGAACCATGCAAGTTAGATCTAAATTTCAGTAAGTTCAAAGGCAGTGTATTTGGTAATAAAGTTTAAAATTCCACGTTTGTCAGCAAGCTGATGTGATCCTGGATGGGCAGTATGAGCCCACAACTGAGCTAGGGCTGAATTTTCAATATCAAATACTGGTGAGAAACTTGGACAGAAGGAAAATAAAGTAGTGAAAGGACTTCAAGTAGGTGTAAATCAGTCACATCCCATTGCAATTTCTGCAGACATTGCAATTGCTGCTGAAGATTTTCAGGCAGTGAGAAGAAGAAGCAACACAATTTGCCTGTGCACGATGGCAGCACTGGGACAAATCTGGCCAGGGCAGTGGTGGAATTTCCATCCATGGAGATATTAAAACCTATCTGAACATAGTCCTGAGTATCTTGCTGTGGCAGCCCTGCTTGAGCTCAGGGTTTTGCCTAGGTAGCATCAAGAATCTCTTCCATCTTCATCTACTCTGTGTTTCTGTGAAGTTTCTGATCACAGTCCCCTCAGTGCAGGTAAAGTACAAATCCAGACACTGTGGGTTTAGTTAGGCAGAATGTTGAGTTTGGTGGTAAAGCTCATCTAAGAACTCTGAGTCCCCAACATTCCCCTCCGCTTTTTTTTTTTGTATGTAAACTCACTGTCTCTTTATTTGTGATGATAAAATTCTTTATAGGGTCACTGCATTAACTGAATCAATGATAAGACAAAGTTAAAAATAACAAACTTATTTTTTTTTAAACCTTATTTTTAAATATGTCATTTCAGCCAGGCAATTCCCAGCTCTGCTGGGATGTACTGCCACAGCCCACAGGATGATGAACAAGTGAGTGTGGAGGAAAGCTGAGTAGAGACCAGCATGGTTCCTAGATCCATCATGTGTAATTGCACAATGGCTTATGCTGACTCTTGCAGAAAGCAACACTATATGTTATCTGTTGTTAACTAACTGAAAAATCAGACCTCTGTCTTCATCTCACTGCACATATTAGGTGCTCTTTATGGAGATAGAGCATATAAAACCTTTGCTTTCTTTAGGTGCAGCTGAGGAGGTCTAATGGTTAACCAAATAAGAATTAAAATTGCATGAAAGCATATCTGTAAATTTCTGCACAGGCAGGTGTTCCTCAGGGGCTGGGTGGTTCATTAGTACTACAGAGCCTGCAAGAAATAAACTCGTTCAAACTAAGTTAATTATAAAATCAAGTGACTCCCCAAGAAGGGGAATCATTTTAATTGTTCCAGTTGTGTGACTGCACATACTTATTCAGGTCACCTTGTACATCCCCATCTCCTTTCCAGAGCACTTACCCCTGAGTCTGTTCTGGATTGAACATGCTGGAGCTGCAGTTTTGAGAGATTTAGGTGTGGTTAAGGTGGAAGTGGATTATTGATTGTTGTGCTGGTGTAGGACTGGGTTCAACAGCTGCTCAGATACAAGCTCCCTGTGTACCTTCAGGATGCCACCTTGGAGATGAATTTAATATTAGATTTAGATGGAGCTTGGGCATCTATACTCAAAAAATGATCCTCAAAGCTCTGCCTAACCTTAGACCTCTGCTTTGTCACTTCCCTGATCCCTCTGAAATCCTGCTCTGACCATGTGGGAATACTCTTGGTTTTGTCACCACTGATGAGCTGTTCACCTTCCCAGTCCCTGCTGCTGCCTGCAGAATGGGAGCTGCCCAGCCTGTGCCTCCCAAAGCCCTGTGCCTCCCAAAACCCTGCGCCTCCAGCTGTGCCTCAGCAGCTTGGGCAGGCCATGTCCTCCCCTGACTCTCTCCTGGGACTGCTGAGCAGCTGATGTATGAGCAGGGCATGTGAGACCCCTCCTCACTTCCCTGCACAGCTTCTGCAGCAGCAGAAAACTGTATTTGTAGCACACATAGGTGAGCAAAATTATCTGTCTGTGTCTTCAGGGCTCTGAAAAGAGAAAGGTAAAGTGTATGCCTGCTTAATTTGTTAGTCTGTTCTGTTCTCAGAAGTTTCTGTCCTGTGTGGCAAAGAGCAGGTTTGGGGCTGTCTGCACTGTGTGTGTGAATATCCATGCATGTCCTTGTGCCACGTAGGAAAACATCCAGTGGTGTCCAAGCTCATGTGGAAAGCTCATTTCCAAGCAGGTGGAAATTAAGAGTAGTTGTCTACACTTAATTTCTGTGTATCATCATGGCACTGGGAGGCCTGGAGTTTATTGTAGGAGATGCTGCTGGCAGTTATTTACAATTGAAGCATATTAACAGAGGAGGCAACACAGACATTCTTTCCTAACAAAGCAGTGATTTGTAAACCTCTATTAAAACAGGTGACAGTGTTTTCCTGAATAGATATTATAAATGCTATTAAAAAAAAAAAAAAAAGTTTGACAAAGAATGGAAGTTCCTGAAAGCTGGTACCACTTATTGACCCATACCTCTTAGTAATTTGTATTTAGTTATAAAAGGATATATTAAACAGTGTTTGCTCTTAGTATAAAATAGGAGATAGCTGCTGATAAGTATGCTTAAAATAAGCACCAGAGTGGTTATTTTCATTCCCTACCTTTAATAACAGACTATAGAGACAAAAGTGAATGCAGCCAGTCAAGCTGATGGCTGAATCATAGCAACAGCATCAATTGATTTGTTTCCAAGTCTAAAAAAAAACTAATAAAGACTTTGCATGATCTCCTAGATACAAGAGCATTAGGGTTAATGTCTTAAACCTGTCCTTTAAGCTCAAATACTCTCTCTGTGTGCTCAGATGCCACCTACTCTCTCTTTCAGGTGAATTCTATTCATAAAAGTTGATACTGAGTTAAGCTGGTTGAAACAAAGGCAGGTTTCTTCTTATTAAACTAAAGAGAAGTTACCAGCAGTTCAGAACTGCCATGAACCATACCATTTACCAGTCACAACAGTGCACCCATGTGTGCTTTGCAGTGTTTATCATTGCTGTTCCTTTTTGTTCTTTCTAGTGAAACGAATGTGTTGATCTAGGAAGTACTGCACAGTAGGAAATTTAACACCAAACCACTCTTATTCCTCACATAATTTGAAGTAAACAATTTTTTACTGCATTCAACCTGTTTGCAGAATGATGGACTATTTTTTTTTTTGTCCTTGTTAGTTGTTGTCTGAAATTTTTCAAAATAAAAAATAAATTTTCTTAAGGACTTATTTTCAAAATGCACTGTTTACATTTGTTCCAAGGCCCAGATCCTGAGAAACTCTGTGTTTATGATAGATTTTATGTATATTTTAATCCTGGAATGCTTTGCATATTGTAGTTCTAACCAATTGTGGTTTGTGGGCAACTGATCAGTGAAAATGTTATGAAGCACAAAACCTCAAATTGTCCTCACTTAAACCTTAACCTTTGCAAATCTGTAATGTAATATATTCATTTTGCACTGCAAATAATTGAGCATGTGCTGGATCAGGGGTTTGTTTGCAAATACTTTGTTGCTCTGAATACAGGTAGAACACTTTCTTTTGTTCCAGCCAAGTAATTCCTTGCTTCTTCCCACAAACAACAGGACAACTTATTTAGGGGTGTCTGTAAGGGACTCACCCAGATGCTGAATGCAACTACAGTGCCATGAAGCTTTTCCTTGCAGTGCATGGAAAACATTCATCCTATTGAGAACCACCTTCCATAGGCTCTTTCTGAGGCAGGGGAACTGTCTTAGCAGTTTTCAGGTTTAGCAGAAGACCTTTCAGTCTGCCCAAGGAGATGAGTTTGGCTGGGGTGAGGCTGTGCATGCCTGTGTGTTGTGTCATATGCCATGTGGGGCTCCTGCAGTGCTTGTGGAAATGTGGGTTATTATGAAAGGACATTGCACAATCTGTGTGGCTGGATCTCCCTGATGGGCTCCAGCACAGCTAAATTCTAAATGGGGCTGGTGGTAGGAGTTCATTTCACCAGCTTTAAAAACCTTTACCACAGTGCTAGCCAGCTTCTGCTATTTTTGTAGCCTGGGAGCCTTCCCAAAGCACAGCCCTGGGGGTACATGTGCTTTATGCTCCTGCAGCAGTCTGTGTATTTGGAAGTTTAAACAAAAGTCTCTGCTTGACTCTGTAAATTCCTTTGAGTTTAACATACATAACTTTCCTGTGTTTTTCAGCTCTCTGCTGTGAATCCAGGGTCTTTCAGAAAGTGGTTACACTGGTCTTTAGGACATCAGGAATTTTTCTACAGTCTGCCTTTAATATAAAGAAATATATGGTGCATGTTATTAATTTTAGTCTTTAAGCCAGCCTATCATCCAGATGAATCAATGCTCATTAGGTTACTAAAGGCATGGCATTGGAGAAGTGCATTTTACAAGCAATCACCTTGTGGACATGGAATCAAGACAAATACTTAGGAATGATGAAGTAGTATTTGCCCACTAGCTCCCAACAGGGAGGATACATATTCCATAGACAGGATAAGGGACACAGTAACTCATGAACTGAAGTTGCTGTATTCAAAGCACAGAACTTTTATTGGGGAATTTAAGAACAAAACTTAGTCCTATTTTAAGTGCAAGTTCCATGTTCTCTGTTAGCATACCTTTCAACTGAAAATCCATCTTTCTACTGTCAGTTTGCAACTTGTGATATCCCACTAAAAGTACTTACTGATATTATTATTATGCCATCATTTTATGTGTCTCATGGCCCTTTTTTTTAGTATTGTATCTGGTAATCTGTGTTGCAATTTCTATTGAACAAAATACTTTTTATCACGTTATTAATACTATAGTGCTATTTAAATGAGTATTGTTTTACAAAAAGGTGGTGGGTCTCATCAACTAAAAAGAAAAAACAAAAGCTAGACATCTCTGGAATTAAATTTCAACACAGGTTTCCAACATAAAATTTCTGTGCTGTTACTGGGCTTCATATAAGCATTTACTGGAAGGACAACAAAACAATTCTAAGGCCTAATGAGCATTGTCTGGCAGGAAAGGCATAGTACAGAAGTATAAATCTCAGGCTTATTCTACTTATGACTTCCTGAGCTAAAAGAAGTGACTTTATAGAGCAAACTGAGAAAGGGAGGGAAGATCATGAAAGCTCTGTGGATTTTGATGTTCGTACAATCCAAGCCCAGATTACACATCATGCTAAGCATCAGCAATTCACATTGAAATCAATACTGGTATGAAAATCAGGCCAGTGTTTGACCAATAAGAGAATGGCCTGTAAGATGAAATGCCAGGTGACCTTGTGAGAAGGCACATGAGTCAAAGCAGAAGGATCTCTGAAGTGGTCCTCAGGTATTGACATCTTATGTCCCAATAACCTCTCACTGTTTGCACCCAGCCAACCTACACTGCAGATGTGACTGATGGCTGGCACAGCACTGCTGCCATCCCCTGTGGCAGTTTTGCCACACCTCACCAGCCCAGGCAGGCAGACCCTGCTGCTGCACCCTCCCCTTGTGTGTGCAAGTGTCACAAACCAAACCTGCTTATAGCACCACCTGCACCCATTTCCAGTACCTTGGGTTACTGTCTGCCAAGCCAGGTAACCCAGGTCAGAGAAATTTACCAGTACTTTTAACCCAGGCAGAGCATTTTATGAAGTACAGTTAAAGTTTGTTAAATGTCCCACATTGGTTTTCAACCACCATCCCTGTGGTTCTGGTCAGGGTTCAGGACACTGTGCCACATAGGACCCAGCTTCCTGTGCAATCTGAAAAGTCTGTGAAGCTGATTTGAGTTCTGGCATCAGAATATTCCAACATTCCATGTTGAATTTTTGGTACTTGCCAGTCCTCCATTGCTGGCTGCTCTGCACCATTGTCCTTTGGAATAATGTGTCAAATTATTAATCCTTCACATATCAGTGGCTCTTATCACACCATACACTTGTTTTTCCTTGATAAACACCAGTTGAGGACTAAATCTTATGTATTTTTATATTTTGAAGGCAATTACATAATTTTACAGAAGCAGGCACAGAGAAGTGACACAGACAATATTACTTTATTTGTTACTAAAAGATTCCCTGTAGTGTGCTACTTATATCACAGAAATAAATTGTTCTCTTGCTCTGAAAACTTACTGTCTTCTTATAATGTGTCACAAGAGGCAAGAATATGATTTCTTTTAAAAAAAAGGCAGTGTAAGGTCTTAAAATTGTAGGAACTCATGATTTGCACAGCTCTTGCCTATTTCTCCAACGTTGCTTTTGTAACTCAGTAGCAGAACTTTAAAGAGTATACCCAAAACCATGACTGTATACAATGAACACAAAAATACTCAATGCTTCTTACACATTAAGAGTATCTACAGTTATTTACAGATGGATAAGAGGTATGTGAGCTATTTCTGTTCTGTTACCTTCTGCTGGGGCCAAAGAAACCTGGCCTCCCTTGGCTGCTTAGAGCCTCAAGGTGACAAATGAAATGAAATGTCTCTTTCAACTGTGCAGGCATAATTGCACCCAGCCTTGTGACTTTGCCTTCAAAGGGAACAGGGAACAGTTTCTACAGCAGTTCTTAAAAACTAACATGGTAGGATCCTCTACTGCATTTGTGCACAGCAGATAAACCTTGGTGTGTGCACAGAATGAAGAATTGGTACTGTTACATATGCAGTTCTTTGGGACCTAGATATATTTATTTTTTTATTTATTTATATTTATTTTATTTTATATTTATTTATTTTTCTGGGTTTTCCTCAAAATTTATTGAGTTAGGAAATTTTAGAGGTTGAAAAACATGTATCTCAGAATGGTAAGTACATAGACTGCAGCTGGTTGGGAGTTTTGAGGATCTGCATTCTTGCAGTTAGATGTATGGGTGCAGTTTGGTGGCTTTTAGTGTTTAAATCCTGCAGTTTATCCAGTCCAAAGTCAGTTAGCAATAAACAGTAGTTGACTCCAAACTTGACACTTTGCTTAATCACAAGAGGAAGATAACATCCGTTTGTGTTTGTCAGTGTTAGTGTAAAGTTGGATCTGCTTGCTTTATGTATCCACTTGTGTTCATGGAAACAAAGGGCCACGTGAATTACAGTTAAACAGAGTGTCAGATCTCGCTCATATTTCTGCCCTTTGCAGGAAGAACTGGGATCTGATGCACAATGCCAGTGCATAGCTCTAGTGGCAGGTCTCTGATATACTGTAAGTGCTTTACCAAATGTTTGCAGTTAGAATTAGCGACAAAGACAGGTTCGTGGAAGTGCAAATGCTAAAGGTAATTGTGTTTCCATTTAAGACACCGGTGCTTGAAAAGTTATATACTAAAGACCATGTATCAGGTAATTTTCTCTGTTCGTGTTTAGCACAGTATTCTTACTATAGCTTTACAGATACCTTAGCTAGCTAAATGCTGGAATTCTAACAAGTGCAAAAAAACAGGCAGAATTTCTTAAATTGATTCCACATGCAGAACAAAGTTGAAACAGTATTTAAGCCCTGAAGTAATATAGCACAGTTTTGATAAAACTGACACTGATTGGGAGGAACCACTGTATTCTGTGCTACTCAGCATCCCATGGTGGTTTTGGCTACAGCAGCAAATTTCAAGATGCATCTAAAATAAGAGTCCTCTTGTTCTGTGTTTCTAGTAGACTCAATGTCCAGTCTAGAAATCACATTGCATGCAAACCAATCAACTTCTCAACATAGCACAGCAAGCAACAAAGGAAAAAAGGGGAAACTGGAATCCCTTTGAAAAAAGCAATGTCTTGCTACATAGTTGAGGAGAATACAAAAGGTAATCACACACAAAGTCCATTACTAAGATATACAGGTTCTGGCCAAAATTACAGGGGTGGCTGCATCAAAAAAGCTTCTGTCATAAGATTCTGCACACGAGAATTCAAGACCAAACTTTAAGCTTTACCACAGAAATCTGTGCTCTCAGTTTATGGTAAGGGGTTAACTCTTATTTCTGCCAGCTGGGGATATGATCCCATACTTACTGATAGCTCTTGCTGCCTAAACACAGGGTTTAGCTCTTGTCCTCAGATACTCTGCTCAGCATCCATACTCCTGTCAGTTCACAGCATGGAAAGAAGTCTTTTCCTTGCCTATCTTTGTACCAATTTGTCTAATCAGAGATCTGCCAGCTGAGGAGTTTCTGGTTGTTTGCATAACTATACACTGGATATCTTCAGCTCCATGCAAACCTACTGACTGCAGCAATAACCACTGCTTATCCTAGCACAATGCATGTTGGAAATTACCTCAGCTGACCACCTAGCCCAGTCTTCTGCTAAGGTTAATTTAGCAAATCAGGACAGAATATGCTTCAATATTTCATTAGCATTGAACTGGTTGGTCTCTTTTTTGCACTTGCAAAAAACTGTTGGTTTTTTTCAATCTGTACCTCAGTATGTCCTTCATAGGCATGCCTCGGTTTCTCAGCAGTCACTGAACAATTTCTCTCGTTCCAGAGGTTAAAATGAGTTTATAGTTCATAGGTTTCATGAACAAAGGCTACAAAAACACAGTTGTGAAAAAAAATGACCTTCATTTTACTAGAGCAGTTGACAGTGCTACCTAAGGCTTGGCTTCAGCCTGACCTGGATTCCACCTGTGTATTTTCATTGACCATCTATTGATTTGTTGGAATTTCAGCTTCACCTGTGTTGCTGGTGTCAGTGAGTGGGGCTGATACCTGACATCATGCTTTATTTTTTAAAAAAACTGAAATTCTCCATATGCTTATTTCTTTGGGAGTGTATCCACTCTGGAAACACATGATTTCCACAAACAGCTTTTCATGCTCATTCTGACCTTCTGAATTAGACACTTTGCAATTAAAGTACCAAGAAGATGCTGAAGCAGAATGCCATGGTGCTACCAAGTCCTGGAACAACTCCTGTAATCTGGCCATCTTGTACCATCACGGCATGAAGTTTTAGCATTGCAGATTTTGTGATTGACAGCAGTGAGAGCTGACTCATTTCCATGTAGATCTACACCTGCTTTTCACGTGCTTAAAAATAGTTCTCAGTATCATCTCAATGCATTTTGAGTTTAATCCATCTAATAACATTTTCATTTGCTGCCATCCCTCATAAGTGACTGTCTTCTTTACATACCAGGGCCATTGTTCCTTGTCCCCACTTGCAGAGGCAATGGCTATTTTCAAGCCTATGGCAGAGAGTGAAGTTTCACAGAAACAGGCAGTTGTTTTATGTGAAGATCTGAAAGATGCTGTTACTTAATGGGCTGTGAGAGGTGGTAAAGCAAAAAAAAAAAAAAATTGATATTTACATATCTCTGTTCCACTGGTGTTTCAGCTGTGCATAAAAATCTTACTAATACTAAAAAACAGACTCTTCTTCAACACAGCTTTTGTCAGCCTGCAGTGCTGAAACTGGAAATCTGGTTTTCTACTGCAGCCATGGTAGAGATACGAGTTTCACTGATGAATCCCACATCAGCCTCTGTGCAGCCACAGCTTAGTTACTGATCTTAGAGCAGCTGCTGATACATCAGCCCAGTCTCCTCAGTGTCTGTACCACCTCATTGACACGAAAAACTTGCACACCACAGCAGCAACTGTGAACATTTACAACATTTTCTTGTTCTTCCAAAAATCAGGTAGTGATGGGCTCCTGTTCACGTCCCAGCTGTGGCATCACCAGTTGCTTTGTATTACCCACAGGTAATATAATTGGTGTGTGGTGTCAGTGCACCCTTCTGAAATGTTTTCTGCTCGTTAGATAGAATTGTGCCTGCAGTTCAACATCAGTGACCCCTTGGAAATTTCAGTCTGCATGGTGGATAAAGGCAAATGATCATATTCTTCCATTGAGGCAGTTACTGAATTATGCTGGCAGCTCAGAATCAGTGACTTGACTTCTTTTTTGAAGTTGCTGTTTAGGAAACCATAGATAACAGGGTTGACACAGGTGGAAGCCATGGCTACCAGGTGGCACAATGAGAAGATGAGGTTGTGGTGGCAAGGTGAAATGATTTTGTAATTCCAGTCCACGATGGTGTTGAAAACATGCAGTGGCAGCCAGCAAACAGCAAAAGCAGCAACCATGGATGCTAACAAAATGTTGATCCTTCTCAGCTGGACGGCTCGGTTGCTGTACTCGCTCTTCTCAAACATGTCCTTTCTCTTCTGCAGGCGCAGGTAGATCCGCAGGTAGCAAAGGATGATGAAGAACAGAGGCATGCAATACTGCAAGAGCAGTAAAGTGGTGGTGTAGATAAGTTTGTGCTGCTCAGAAGGCCACGAGTTGATACATATTGCCTTATCAGTGGAAAAATTCATGAAGTGTGAGAGCTGCTCATACAACTCGTTAGACAAGATGGACGTGGTCAGAAAGGGCAGGGACATGAGACACGCTAAAGTCCAAATCACTCCAATTCCTAGGTAGGCTTGGGAGGTATTTGGCCTCCAGCCAGTTGGGTTTATGATGAGCTGGTGCCTCTCCAGAGCAATAAGGACAAGGGAAAGGATTGACACTGTCACAGTAGTGCACTGAGTGAAAGAGGTCATTTTGCACATGACTTCTCCAAATATCCAGTAGTCCATCATGGTGTAAACAACGGTGAAAGGCAGGCAGACAAGACACATAAACAAGTCTGAAATTATTAAGTTGGAAATTAGGATGTTGGTGACATTGGCCTTTTCCTTCTGCCTGGCAATGACAGCAATCAGACAGATGTTTCCCACAATGCCCAGAACAGTCTCCAAGCTGTAGGAGGTGGCCAGAAAGACAGTAAGGTCAGTGATGTTCATGCACTGATTAGAAATGTTCATAGGAAAGCTTCGGCTTGAGCTCCAGTTCTTGCTGATCAGGAAATGAAAAACATCACTAACAGCCCTTGTCTTATTCATCTTGAATCCCAAAATATTTATCCAAAAGGGTGGTTGTCAAACACAGTCTGAGTCTTCTGGAGCCAGCCTAAAAGCGTTATATCTGTTCTGTCTGGCTGTGGAAGGTCTGGGTATATCTGCAAAGGAAAGGCAGAGGAAAAATATGTTTAGTTATGCTGCAAGAAATTAGTCAAAAGGGTAAGGAGGGAGACAGGGAAGCAAATGCCAGGGATTCTGTGTATATTCTGCAGCTCCCTCTTACATAGTTTATTAGATCATAAAATGGAGCCCTTTGCTACAGTGTGGTATGAAAGTCTGTGCAACTCCATTGAATTATGGCCATGTTTATTCATTGTGAGGTTGTCCCATGGATTTAAGAACATCTTAACTTCATTATTTCACTCAGTGCAATTTCTTGAACATCACTAATGCAGTAGAATGGTGATACAAGAAAACCGGATCTAAACCCACCCAGGGTAAAAATTGTGTGCAATTCTGCTTTTGCAAGGTTCTGATTCAAAACTGGGCAGAGGACATTGTGAGGCTGCATTTACCATCAGCTGAGCTAAATACCAATGTGCAAAGCAGGGCATATTAGGTGCACAAAGTCAACATTAAGTTATCTTCTGTGAAATGTATTTGTAATTGCAGCCAGAACTCATTTGTGTGAGACAATCACCATGCAAAAATTCAGGCTCATTCTCTGGGGGGATATCATGGGAAAAATTTTTAAAAGTCTAAAATAATTCAAAATAATTTCAACATTTTCCAGCTTCTACACAGCTGTGATAGGTCATGGGAACTGCAGTCCAAATTTCTTGCTTCCTCATTCTGGATGAACTCCAGTGCCCATGAAGCATTGATATCTGCCCTGACATGACCATGACAGGGTTTATCAGAGATACAGCCCAGTTCCCTGATTTTGGCTTTAAGAGTGAGTGATTTTGATAGTGTCTTTTAATTCCTTCTGGGAAAATTTTTATTGAATCTCCTTCAGTGTAATTTTGTTTTGGTTTGGTTTTTTTTTCAAGTTTGTCATAAAAGCCTTTTTTATCTGCTGGATAGTATTCCTGCACAGACAGACAGGTCTGCTCCATAATCACTGCAGCAAGCCATGAGCTGGGACTTTCAGTGGGATTCAGGGAGCAGAACCCATGGAGTTAATTGGTGCTGCATCCCTTTGGAAATCTCAGTCACAGGACTGTCTTGACTCTCCCAGATGACTCCTATGAGCAAAGGCTGCTTCATAATCCTGACCCTCGAGTCCAAACCCTCTGTGTCCAGGAATCAAAAGAAAAAAATCTGACTCTGCTGGGAGTTCTCATCAGGCCAGAGGCAGTTCCATGCTGTACAAAGGCTTGCAGCATGAAAAGTAAATAAATACTCGGGGAATGACACTATTTAACCACTGCATGACCCTTTCCTCAATGATTAAATATCACTGAAACAATTTTGTGGGGTGATGAAAGATGTCTGAGATTCAGAAGAAAAAAAACTGATTAAGGTATGACTACACAAATAACATGGTGTATAGTGAGCTTATCACTTCAATTGAGTAGCATTTATTGCTGAACAAATGCATGCCTAAAGATAACCAGTACTGTATGAAAAAGCACCCACTATTCCATATCTTTTTCTTCACCTTGTCTTTCCCATTATGAAATTTATTGTTTCTAGAGATGTTGCCTCTCAGAAACTGTAGAAAGCAATAGTGTGCAGTAAATAAAAGGATGCTTTGGGATCATTGTTCTGCTTAATCATCAAAAATAGATGAGTACAGTGAATTTTTTTTGTTACTTTGCTAGACCTGCTGATTTGTCTAACTATCTCTCTGACACCTATGCATACCCATCTGAGGCAGTCAAGATAACCACACAAGAAAAATATAGAAGCCCTTTCTTTCTCATGGTCGTTCATTTCCTTAAATCTTAATTAAAGAAGGGCAAAGAAAATTTTCCAAATTGAGGATACAGGTGTGACTCCTTCTGTCCACTCATTTTTGTGTTGTTGCCCAATCCATGTGAAGAGATTGATACATTTTCTGGAAGAAAAATAAGAGGCAATGGTGTTCACATATGGGAAGGGTATAGTGGTCTGTCTCAGAGTGGAAATGGATATAGAATGAAAAACCTTCAACCAGCCCCATAGTTAATGATTTTTGCCAATGGAGATGCTGCAAGCAAAACAGAGCAAAGAGACCAGCAGCCTGCAAAATTATTTTGTACCAGTCAGGAGAGATAAGTCCTGGCATTTGGACAGGACAAATAGATTTTGTTGTAAACAAAACACATGGGCTTTTTACTATGGTCCCAGCCCCATGTCCTTAGCTACAGTATCCTCGACAACAAACACATGGTTCTCTTTTGTTGCTTGAAAAATATGAAAATATGTGCAGTTATTACAAACATCTGTGTCCACAGAGTAAGCCCTCTCAAGGGTCCCAGACACTTTTGGACATGCTGAAGCATCAGTGAGAACTAATAATGCTGGAAGAAATTAAAAAAAAAAAAAAAAAAAAAGTGGTGGAGCCACCTGAAAAGCAGAAGCCAGATCCCCCAGGTTTATGGAGTGCATTTCCAAGAGAAATGCCAAAGGCTGAGCGTGGCAGTGTGTTTGTCACAGGTGTCAGTGTGGTGGGGATAAAGAGCATCTCTGAAGGCTCTGCAATGTGGGCTGTTGGTTAGGAGCTCCCTCTCTGCTAACACCTTCATTCTATGGTGTCCCCCACCAGGAGACTGGCAGGCACTTCCTGGGCACTCAGGGGGTAAATAAGGAATTATCACCCTCTTAACACAGATCAGGGGACTGTGAGAGGGAGATGGGACATGAGTTCTCCAGTGTCTCAAGGGAACCTGTCATGCACTACGAGGTGTTTTAAACCAGCTGCCACCCTGATGTGTTGGGAAAAGTCAATGCATAGATCACCTGTGTCTGTAGTGCTCTTTAACTCTTGTTCCAGCAACCAGAATGTAAAAAGTAGCCCCAAAAAACCCAGAAAGATAAATATTGCAGTGACTTTATACTCGTGCATCCTATTATGGTATCCTTGGGTGGTGGATCCTCAAGGATAGTCACTCCCAAATAATGTGTTTGACTTTCAGGTGTTTGGTTGCCACTCAGTTTATTCCAAAGCAAGAGCCAGTAATAAGCAATGTGTGCATATCCTGTTTAGACATCTGAATCAAAGGTGAGCTAATATAGCAAATCACCAGTGCAGTGGGAGCAAGCGTGTTAGCCCCCTCATAGTATTGAAGGTTTGTGGATTACCCCAGAAAAAACATAGCAATGAGATTATAGTCTAAGAAAAAACAGCTTATTTCTCCAGAAAGTGAAGCAATATTTACTTGGCTTGTATGACTAAAAAGTATATCTCCTAAATCAGTTTGCTGAGGGAGAGAGGGAGAAAGATTTTTCCTTTGTTCTTTGCTAATGCATTTTAAAGAAGGAAGAGAAATCCTGTTCAGAACTCTTAATGAATATTGGGAAAGAGTTAGGTAACAAAACCTAAGATATTAATGAGAATTT
This sequence comes from Oenanthe melanoleuca, assembly GCF_029582105.1. Taxonomy (NCBI): domain Eukaryota; kingdom Metazoa; phylum Chordata; class Aves; order Passeriformes; family Muscicapidae; genus Oenanthe; species Oenanthe melanoleuca. The sequence goes on along the minus strand of NC_079340.1, from coordinate 17,097,177 downwards.
CTTCTCTAGTTAATGCAGGATCAGACAGCTTCTCTAAAAAGCAAGTGTCACAAAAGTCTGCAGCAGATTAACAGGTTGCAGAAGGGAGAAGGGAATGAGTTTTCAGATTTAATCTTAGTGTAAGCTAAATTCCCCACATTGTTTTTAGACATTTATCACTGTTTGTCATCACTCTGTTTGTTTATCATTTATTATTCTGTTTGTTTTGGAAGCAAAGAAGAAGAGCAGGCAAAGTTTGAAGAGTTTGTCTTGGTGAACAGCACAGCCTTCTAAACTAACAAATGTCACTCAGCTTGTCTCAAAAAAAAGAAACCAAATTATCACTTGTCAGCTAAAAATTCTTGCCCCAGGGCACTATCCTGTATTTCCCAGAAAAATTCCTCAAAGGAATGGGAATTCTGCAGAAATGAGTCAGGGAAGAAAGTAAAAGCCTCAGTGGGTTTCAAGGAAACTGCTAGACCGTAAGTGGCTTCAAGCAGTTAATGCATGACTGCTCTTTTGAGAGACCTCTGGACTCAAAGACATCCTATGAAAACCCCTATAAAAACTTTTTTCCTGCAGGCAGGATAAAGCAGGGGATGCTACAGATGCTGGGCTCTATGTGCCCACTGGAAAAGAGTGGGTGATTTTTGCAAAGCTGATCAAGATCATCCACTGCCTGTAATCAAATAACAGTCTGCACAATTGTGATGGACAGGGGAAGCCAATTTCCACATCAGACATCAGTCAAAGACAAAACATGTTTGCAGTGTCTGGCTTCATTATCTGGTACTTAGAAGCACTTGCTTATCTACCTCAGAGCCTAACCAGTTGCTCAAACAACTGCTGCTTTCAGTCCATAAGACATTCTGAGAGAAGCAATTCCTAAAGACACGTGGTGATTGTATCACTTATTTAAAGAGTTACAGCAATTACTGGGTGTAAAGCTGCCTGTTGTCTGCTAGGGAAAAAAAAAATAAAATAAAAAAAAGAAGCAATGGAAAGGTTCAACAGAATGCCAGAATTCGTATTACAGATATGAATTGAGGTAGTGGGGACTGACTGACAGAGGTATCCCCTTTTGGCTGCCAATGGCATTATCTCAGTAAAGCAGATTTGCCCTGTTTAGCCTTACATACTAAAGAAAAGTCAAAAATCACTTGGCTATTCCTACAGCTTCCCAGGAAAGCAACACTTAAATAGATGAGGAAACATGTCACTGAGTTTGCAGAGACATCCCACAACAGTGTTAAATCCCTAAGGGATTTGGTGCAGTGAAAGTTAATGATGGACTCTTCACCTCTTTTCAACTCTGTATTGCAAAAATTTTGGAAGAAACTATCTTAGGTCATTGAAAAAGCTATATAGGATAAAAATTTCTAGAACCGGTATAATTGGAGCATAGAAAAACTTGTAATATTAATATGTTACAAGTCTAAAACATAAGGGATGGCAAAAATATCCAGGAAAGTTAATTCCTTTTCCCCCTCTCACATCTGCATGTTTTCAGAGGGAAACTTTTTGAAGCTTATGCAATTCTGCTATGAATTAAACTTCTCTGACCCTGTAGAAAGCAGGGAAATTTTACAAAAGCTTTTTTATTTTCTGGTTAAACTCATAACAACCTTACCAAAGACATGGAGCCAGCTCACAAAGGTAAAATGTGAACAGTAAATCAGCAGACTGAAGAACGGTGGTCAGTCCCTGATTTCTGTAATGGCCTTTGTGACATATTTGCTACCCAAGAGAAAAAAAATACATTTTTACAAAGGTGATCTTTACCAAAGGAGGTGGTGAATCTGTAAAACATTGCAATGGGTGCCTTAGCAGTCAGTCAGTCAGGACATCTGGAGAGTGATGTGTTGTATCCTGTCTGAGGCTGGTTGTGTGAGGATCAAGAAACCTCAGGGACTAGGAGATAAGAAGGTTTTCCAGGGACCAGAGGCAGCCAGGAAGGTTCTTTCTGTCACACCACTGAGTGGCAGGGAGCACACTGAACTGCAAAGGCCCCCAAGAAGCTGCCATCTCCCTCTTGCACCCCAAAAGGTTGCAAAGCTTTGCTCAGTTGGGCCTTTCATGGCAAGTCAAACAGTCTTCATTAATCAAACATAATCTGCTGCTTTTTCAACAATAACAGGTGATACCTTTAATAAAGAGATGTGAGCTCTTGACAATGTGAAATAGATAATTTAGAAAATTCTTACCAGTTACTGATGGAGAGAATCAGTGCTGTTGGTGCACATTTCTGTTCTGGAAGAAAGCAGAAATGTTGTAGGAGTGAAGTAAGATCTTCTGTGCCCTAGCAGTCCAGGAGAGAAGCTCTGCTGGCTGTTTCTGTAGGTAATTTGGATGGCATCTCTCTCCCTCTCCCCTCTCTCTCCCGCCCTCTGTCCTTCCCTCCCTTCAACTTAGCCAATGAATTCTGCTTCATGATTATGGTCTGACTTTGAAGTTCTGGCTCCCTCTGCTGTTGTATAAATATACAAATTCTAGGGATACTTGGGAGGAATAACAACTTCTGAAAGGAGCTGTGAAGTGTCTGAAGCACAGCATGCACCCATGCTGCACATGAGTGTGATCTCAAGTGAAAACAAAGAGACAAAATGCAGACATAGAGCCTAATCTCCTTCTCATTGCTGAGGCAAGATTTCTGTAGGGCTCCAAAGAGAATTTTTCCTCATACTTATGAGGCCAGTGCCAGTTTTCTCAGATTTTCCATTCCATCACAGACAGATGTTGAAATTTTCTTTTATATGGGTGCACGCTACAAGTCCTTAGATTGTGAAAGGGGAAGAGGCACACTGTTACTAAAGAAAAGAACTCAGAAATGAAAGAGCACTGATAGAGGTAGAAATAAAGGGGGAAAAGGGACTTGCAGAAGTGCCAGATTTCTGTTATTTTTTTCTTCAGGTATTTCTCATCAAGAACCAAGGCAGAAATCAGAGTTGCAAATGTTTCTCTTGCATTGGGAAAACATTCAAACAGAGTACTTACAAGGGCTGTACCAAAATAACCTAATTTTGGTCTTCATATAAAAACAGTTTTAAGCTATGCTCAGCTATGTAATTAGTCCTGTGGCTAATACTGTTCTGGAGTCTTTCTAAAGTTGTGATAAGCAGTTGTAACAAATAGATATTTTTATTTGTAGGCATGTAGTATGGTGACAGAAATCAAATGTTTAAATATGAAAATAAGCTCATATGAACTAAACTAACAGTGTAAACAGTTTTTCATTTACACTGTACTTTTTCTTTCATTTCTTCTGGTAACATCTATTACAGATGTGATCATCTACTTCAAGAGCTTAGCAGACAGCTTTTATCATTAGAGAAATAATCAAAGCAGAAGTTGGAATTTAGGGTATTTTGGCATTTCTCGTGTCTTATGGTGCAGAGAACTGGAATATGTATAATGAATAGTGCGAGCTGGACAGTTGTCCACTGTTAAGGATTTTTAAATTAGGGGTTGCTTGAGCTGCTTATTTTGTGTTACTTTTTTTTTCCTTTTTTACAGCCTCCTTTTCAGAGGCTTTCTTTACCAACTAGTTTGAACCAGCACCCCGTATCCCAGCATTTCCCCTTCACCCAGGCACCTCTGGAGGAGATGAGCTTTCCATCTGACAGTGGAAAAGAACATGCAGGCTGTGCTCAGGATGAGAAAGCACCAGCCCACACAGATCTTGAGCTTCTGGCCAGTTTTCAGGAAGTATATTCTTCCTATCTTACTGGGGACAGAGAAGCTGAAATTATTTATTTGGCTGGCCTGTACACTTCTGTTTCTTCCTTAATTTATTTATTGTATGTTTATTTGCACTGCTGTTCAAAGCATTAAAGAAAGGGGAGGAAAACCATTAGGAAACAGACTGGACTTTTCCTGAGGGATATCTGGATTTATGAAGCTGTTCTTCGTTCCCCTCAGCTGCAGAATTCCTTAGCCAGCCTTGCCTCCACAACCTCCAAATTCCATTTAAAGATATATTGCACCACTTTTATTCTCTCAATTCAGACATTTGGTCAGGGCTTGCAAGCTAGCAAATAGCCATCTGCTGTCTTCTTCAAGTCAGCAGAGAACAGCTGTACCACTGTTCCTGAAACACTGCTCAGGGCTCTGCTGCCCAGGGATCAGGAAATTATTTAGCCACCAGTATCTTGCTATGTCATCTGGGGCTTTACAGACTTTTTGGATGAACTCCTCTAGCAAGGTTCTGGCCATTTTGGTGAGGTGAATGGGCCTGCATTAGAGTCCTGTTACACAGATCACATCATTAGAGTTCTTTCCACATATATATCCAAATATCCGTATATAACCATATATCATTTCCAAACTGAAGAGCTGATGTGGGAGCAGCACTTGGGTCATTCCAGCCCTGCAGACATTCATGGAGCTGGGATTTATGTGCCTCAGCAGCCACTGAGGGTTAGCCAAGGGGTGCAATGGGGCTGGAGCTGCCAAGCAGCAGCTGCCCAGGCTGCAGCACAGAGGGGACAGTGCTGCAGTGACCCTGGAGTGAGAACAGCAGCAGCAAGACAAAGATGCCAGTGCAAACTTCCTCGGGTGGGTCTGGGTTCAGCACCTTGTGAAAGGGGTTCTGGAACTGGAGCTGGCTGGTTTGTGTCTGGCCATGGTTCCCTTCCCAGTGGGGACTGCTGAAAAATAGCCTGTAGAGAGTCTCTGTGAGGATCCCAGCCTATTAGAACTTGAGAAATGAACAAGAGTATTTGTATGAGGTGCAAAATAATGGCAATTCCACATTGGGAAGCAGTGTGGAAGTACTGTAGTCCCAACTATTGCTAGTCAAGTGCTGCTGATGGACCAGTCCCATCTGCTGTTGGTAGGGGATGGGGTAAAGAGACTGTAGCTGGCATGGCATGGCCCTGCCCTAGTTCCCAGAGAGCAGTAAGAAGCCTTGCTCCCTTTCTGCAGCCACAGCACATGCCCCTGTTGTGAGAAGGCACTGGAGAGCTGTCCTGCTTGCTCTGCACCTGGATACAAAAACATCTGGACTCCATGGAGACAACACATTTCCAAGGGGTACATGTGCATGGAGAAATAGCCTCTCTGCTCTGGGGAATCAAGCATTTCCCTGCAGTGACAGGACTGTCACAGCAGTGGGATTGCAGCTGCACTCTGGATGCTTTGAGGGTCTCCTCCAGCATCCTTGTGTCAGATCTTCAGCCATAGCAGCCTTCCTTGATGGAGCCCTGATACTCTGCCTCCTCCTTTCCTCTGTGACATTTCAGAGGCCAATTCTGCTACAGTACATTTAGCAAATCTAATTGTGTTCCAGCATCTGGAGTCCTGCTCTCTATGGCCCTGCTAAACAGTGAGCAAACAATATCCACAAAGAATAGTACTAGGCACTTGATGACTAAAGCATGTGGAGAAAATGTACCATGGAACAGTACATAGTCCATGGCTACATGGCATCCTTGTAGATATTTCACAAAGTTTGGCTTGGCTTCATTTTGTCAGAATCCTTACCTCTTTCTGAAACAGAATTGCTATTTCAACCATTATCACCCATCCTCAATTTGCTCATAACCTTCATTCCATGAGGAGAGCTATGAAACAGATGTATCTTCACAGGAATTTTTCTGAACTGCTCAAATGATGTTCAGAAAAGTAGGGCTGTTACTCAGGGGTCTCTAGACAGGCCCTTATAAATGAATCTAGCATTTAGGAAGTTGAAAATGTGACCCCTTGTATATATACCTGTATATATAGCTGTATACCTCCATAGATAAATATACACAAAAATATATATGTATGTGTTTATATATAACTGGATTAAATCCTCTGATTCATCCTCCTCAAGCAGAGAAGTGAGGGCCCCTCTGGTGTCTGTTCCTCCCAACTGGATGGGTCATAGCCAGATGCAGGGATGTGCATGGCATTGGTCCCAAGAAGGCACAGAGGGATATCTTCAAAGGGAACTGTTACTAGCTTTAACTGACCCTGAAGCCCAAAAGATTTAAGAAGATAAATTATATTTCTCATTTTACCCACTTTCTGGGTTCACCTTATTGAGTGCCATAGATGGTTTTTTTCTGATAATTGGTAAGCAGTTTTCATTGCTATGTGCAGGCTTTCTGCTTGTATGTTCTCAGCACCACAGTTTAAATAGACCATGTGATTGTAGTTTTCTACAATAAATATTGAAAGAAGTTGTCATTTGCATCAGATGAAATGTTTAATTGTAATACACTTCAGGAAGGTAGAGGAAAGGCAGATGAAGAAAATAACTATGACGACAGTGTTGAATAAACTGAACACACTCAAATTATTTATCTGGGCCTTTTAAGCTGTACAGAACTCTTTTTATAATCTATCTTAATAGTGTATAAATATATTTTACAGGATATTTCTCATATTAACTACTTTTATGGACTTTGTACCAGGCACAGTGTAATGCCTGAAGTCTGCATGCTAAACATGATTTACAGTCTAGGTTTCCTATAAAAACAGCTTTCATGGGGTTGTTTGTCAGTGGACTTTGATCCAAATAAGATTATTGCAGGAAATTCTACCCCAGTATGGAAGGCTACAGAGCTATTTATATGTCATTTCTTTGCAGTAGGCTGGACTCCCAGGCATGGGATTGCCATTTTTGTAATGTACCAGCCATCTCCTGGAGAATATGTTCCCTTGTGCATCTGCATTAATGAATTGACACAAGGCACCAAGGTGAGGGGAGACTTTCAAAGGGCTGTTTTTCTCTTTGCTCCATCCCATTCTTCTGGTACACATGTCATCTGGGGAATGTCAATAAGTGTAATAGCATAATGAATCCCTGTGTCTGGCAACAATTTATATAGTACCTGTTACTTTAAAAGCTAGATTACTTCCAAATCAATAATTAGATTTACAAACATTTATAGACATCATGAATTCTTCTGTTTTCAAGGAAACCAGTCAGTGACTACAGTGATTCAGTGTATGTGAAAATTTATTTGTCTCTGGATCCCAACAGGAAAAAAGCCTGTGGTAAAGTTTGGTTAGAAATGTGTGTAAGACAAACCACCTAGTGTCAGAAACGAGATAGATATGGCACAATTAGAGCTGTGAAAGGCACGAGGCAAACCCATTTCTCTTGAAGCCATGCTGCTTGCTGCTTTCCTCTAAAGGAGAGATCCAGAGCATCTTCAGCTTCTGGGGTAGGTGTGAAAGAGGAGAAATGCATCTTGTGGTCTTATCCAACTCCATTGTAGACTTTGCAAGCTATCTCAGGATTAGTCTTCCTCACCACTCGAATGGAGCAGCTTTTCTTGTGGAACAGGCCAACACAGTTCACCCTATCATACTTCTTGGGGATTACAACCCTGTCATTGAGAAAGGCAAAGAGAAAATCAGCAGCTGAGGCACAGTCTGAGAAGGACACTTACTGAGTTACAGCCATGCTGGAGCAACCATGGATTGACTTGGCCTGTGGATATACATAACAAGTACTATGGGTTATCACAGGAGGAATACAGAGCCCTAGTTGTGCCTGTGAACAGATGAAATTATTTCCCAATGTTTGGTCTTGTTTAAATGCAGTTCTCACTGGTCATTCTGCTAGGGATTAGTATAAATTCCCACCCAAAAGAAAAATATGGATTAATTCCATCTTCCCCATTCAAACTAAAACTTTCTTGATAATAACAAACAATTTAAACAATGCTGAATCATCTCAGCATGAATGACTCCCAGCTGGGCCTCCTCAGCACAGGCCAACTCCCACCCTCTTATGGCTGAGAAAAGCTGGGAATATTTCCCTCCAAACGTTCCTTGAATTGTGGTCTTCCTCACAGATCATTTCTGGGGCTCTTTCTCCCTCCCCTTAAAAGAAGGTTTTTTTCTATTCTTCTGGAGAGACAATCAGTTCACATCACTATTCAGGAAGACACAGCTCTCCTTGATGTGTCACTGCCATCCATGAGGCAGAAACACACAAGAAAGTAAATTATCAGCATGTATGTCCTGTTTTGATAAGGAGGAAATGTGGGATCTTGGCAGCATGGCAAGGATGCTAGAATATCTGAATAGATGCTTGTAGGCAGGCCAGTGGTTTGGTGCAGAGATACAGAAATCCACAGGTTCATGTATTGTGGGTGTTTAGGTATCTGGAGACAATTTGGTGAATAGAAAGATCAAGAAAACAGAGGCTAAAGGGAACCACACACCCAGTTAGTGCCTCAATCTAAAGAAGGACTAGGTGATGAGGAAGAGCTATGTGCTGGGAACACCCTGTGTTTCATTGTGTTTCTTGCCCAGAAAGTCTGTGTGATTGACTGATTATTCTGATGATCGTGATTAGAGCTAACTGGGAAACAGGAAAAGAGTTTTGCTCTCATGAGTATGACATTTCATGCTTTCAATGGGTTTTTTTTAAGTCTGAATATTTCAATCAGTTTCTGAATAAACAAACAATAATTTGGGTAAACTTACAAGCTGCAGCAAGTCATTGCACCCATCTTACACCTGCACTGGAAACAATCTTCATTCTTCCACACCGCCCCGAAAACATAGAGGTTTCTGTCTGAAAGGCACCCTGAATGCACACCAGAAAATAATAATCATAAATCAACAGACATAGACCACAGTCTTGTGTTTGTGGTCCAGTAATCAGAGCACTGATTTCTGTAGGGTCACACTGGGGAAGAGCCTAACCCTGTGCTTTGCCAAAAAAGAGAGCCTGCCTTTGCTCCTGCAGTGTGCATGAGGGTATGACATGGCATGAAAAAATGTTGCAACCACATACCAGATGGGTATTATTCTGCCATTGCAATGAATATGAAAAACACCTCAGCTTATGGCTACAGGAGGATATTTCTGCCCTTTCTTATATTCAATGCACAGGTTTTGGTTTTATTTTCTCATTCCTTCCTTCTTCCCAATTCTTATTACACTTCAACTTGCACTACTAAAATGAATTTAAACAGCAGCTGTGTTGTCCTTGCTTTGATTTTAATGTCAGATGCCCCCTTCAGATTAATCAATGCTCCTTAAAAGTACATGGGTTTTTGCCACACAGTCATACACCAGCCCAGAGTGTAATTATTGAATCTCTCAGTCCAGAGATGCCTCTGGGTGGGTTGATTCCTGAGTAAGCAGCTGTTTGGATCACTCCTCAGCAAAAAGCGTATTATGCTATTCAAACATTTCTAAGCATAAAAGTCTTTGAATCTCTGAATTAATTTTTCAGGGATATCTAATATATTTGCCATTCTTACCATATTTTCTGGCTGGTCTAAGGTAACAGCGAGTAGGAACACACAGAGTTCTTGAGAAGAGAAGGATCAAGCCAAAAACAAGCAAGAATTTCTAGAAAAAAAATAAGAATCTTTTTTCAGAATTAAGTGGTTTTTTCCAAAGGTCTAGCACAGAGTTATGGATGAGTCCTACTATTCTAAATAAAATCAAATTTAAAAATACTTCCAGTGTAAAAAATACTACATAAACACAAAGCTGATAACTTACCATGCTTGCATGGGCTGCTCACATGTAATAAGAGGAGTAGTGTCTCTTTATATAGAGTGAGGAAACAATGGTCAGTGCAAAGAGAGGCAATGCAAATGTGCTCCCAATGGACACTCCAACCTGTTCCAATCATCCATCACAAGTGGCACCTCAAAAACTCCTGCAAAGGCTCATTTTGTGCACTGGCATACTTTGGCATCTTGAACTCCATTGTGCTGGTGTAAATCTGAAGAAACTCCAGCAGATAGAGTGGCTGCTCTGCATCAGCACTGGTGTCAGTGGAGAAGTGTGACCACCAGAAAGCAGTGCCCCCAGAACTGGCAGGCCATCAAGGACCAGAGGGAAAGGACACCATTGTTCAACTGACCTGCTGTGGGGAGGTACAGGACAGGTCATTCATACAGTGCTGTGGTGTGGAAAGTCCACAGTTCTCAGACAGATTTATTGTATTTTCAATTATTTTGTACGAGACACATTACATCCATATCTAGCAGCCTGCAGGAACTTGCTGTAGTTATGCATCTCTCAGCTCTTGAAGCTAAGCCAGGCCTGGGGACTAGAGGCAGATCAGCACAACCAGATAGCACCATTTTGGCAGCAAAAATGAGGTGAGATATGTATTATCTCAGTCCAGAATCAATGCTAAGGATTGAGGAGGGCAAAGAAAGAAAAAGTTCCAGTTTTATTTCACTGTATGCATGTCCTGCATTGAACACAGCTGGAATCAGACACCAAAGGCAGTGTTATTTCTGCAACACTAAAATGGGGACGTTTTCTTCAATACATATCTTACCATAGGTGTCCAGGTCTTTGTGACATTAGACTGTTGAAACACACAGTATGTGAGGCTGCCTCTCAGAAAAATTAGCACAGATCACTGTGGCTGCATTAGGGCTGCAGGGATTCGATGCTTTACTGAATTGGAGCACAGGCATAACAAGTTTCAAAAGTTACCAGAGCATTCCCAGACTAATAAGTTGCCTTAATTCCTATAACTTGGCTCTTTTAGCACACCTGGCTTTAATTAGGCACTTGACTGGCATGCCTGAACTCGTTAGCTTCCACTGATTGACAAACAGCTGGAGGAAGAAAAGCTGCACTGGTGGCTTTGGGACAAAAGGGGCAATGGCAGAACAAGAGTGGTGTCCTGAGGAGGAGGGGGCCACTGTTTGTTGTGGCAGAAGATCTGAGTTATGTAAGTTTCTTTTCTTGATTTGTTTGCATGAACTTAGCAAGAGACTTTGGAGCTTCTGTCGTACTTTGCTTTTAGCACTGTAATACAGTTGTCAAGTTTTGTGTTAACCTTGTGATTTTGGTAGATCACACTCTGTGAATGGTTCTGCTGCAGGAAACAGTTGTGGTGTCTAATGCAGTGCTTTGAGAAAATACTCTTTCTCTGGTAGTCTTTAAATAAATTAATTTCTCTTTGAAGGGAATTATTTGCTGAAACTAATTTGTTAGTAAAGGCAACAAGGTGAAAACAGAGCAAAGCTCTTATATTACTGTGAATTTTGTTTTATTTTAATTAAAGCCAGTTGATTAGGGTTTAGTATAGCTAGAGGCCAGACCCACATCTCCTCTGTCCCTGCAATAATTCTTGACAAATATGGAGATGTGTCTTGAAGAGAAATAAGTGTTACAGTGGATAGTATCTCCAATAAGAATACAGCTGCAAGGAAATGTAATAAGCAATTCTGACTTAGAGGATATGGTGAATTCTAAATTATGTTTTTACTTAAAATTGGTTTTTTAATTAGTTAATTATCCTTTTCTCCTTGGAGAGAAATAACTGTATAGATAACTTTCATATAATTTTTCATGTTTCTCAGGTAGTCAAATACATTTATATGTATAAAATATACACATAAATAGGAAACTGAAGTGTGGCCAAGGCTATTGCTTCCAGAGGTGCCTGTTAGCTCTACCTCCTGAAACTGAAGTGTATATTAAAGTATTCTTTGTGAACTGTTTTCTAAAAAAATTTGGAAAAAAGGCAGCTTAAAGCATCTTGGATTAATTGATAATAAAACCCACAAATGCTTATGAAAGCCTTAAACATTGGGGGAGTTGTCTGTGGGATCTGGAGCAGAGAACAGGCTGAACATGGCTCTGTTCATCTTCTTGCTGACTTGCTTGGACATTTCCTCTTGAGACAAACAAGGTTTTCCATATTGAATGATTAAAAAAAAGAAGGAGAGAGGATTCTCTGTTGTGCAGATGTGAAGTTCTCTTCTGGGCTGCAGTGTTAAGCACATATCCTCTTTTAAGGGAAGAAGCTCTCTCAGCCTAGGTGATGGCTGAGTACCTCAGAGACACGGTGACACTGTCACTTTGCTGCTTTCCCTCTGTACCTTCTCTCTTGGGCTCTGTTGTGCTGGAGGTGCTCAAAGCCCAGTTCTAGACACACTGACTTAGGTCAAACAACTTCCTTCACTGGCTTGTGAGAACAGCAACAGGTAATGTGTCATCCCCACCAGAGTTCTGTGAAGCACTGAGAGGAACATCCAGCACCTGCCATTCCCCGTTTGTCTCGCTCCTGCATCTGTCAGGGGAGTTGCCAAAGTAAACTGGTCAAATCATGTAGTGGTTTGGCTGAAATAGGGACCCAGAGCCAAGCCAAGGAGGCAGTTCTGCCCTGGGAAGGTTTTACAATTAGAAGGACCCTGGAGTTGGAGGGATTGGGCTGTGATTCCCACCCAGAGGGGTGGTGAGATGGTGGCTCCATGTCACCAAAGCTCTGCCTAGGGTATCAACCCTATAATTTTATTACAACTTCCCACATTGAAAATGTTTCTTCAGAAGACTTCAGTGGCTTTAGACATGGTCTGCTGGATGTCTATTGCTTACCTTATGTTTCAAAACTACTGCAATGTAAGTTATTACTAATTTACTTAATTATTAATACTTAATTAATAAATGCTAAGGTGGGACTCAAAATTGGGTTAAAGCACAAAAATAAATCTGACCTGACTTCAAAATGGTTCATGTCAATGTGTTTTAGTGAAGTTAATAAGGGAAACTGATGTTCCTGCTGGCTCTGACAAGTGGCTGACTCCATTTATAGCTGAACTCATGGGAGTGAGTCATTATGTACCTAACCCTACCTAATGCTCATGCAGCTCTCAGGAAATCAAATTAAATTTATTATTTTCCCCAAAACTACTACCTGTGTTACCTGGCCCTTTTCTGTGAGATGATTTGCTACTTATTAGGAGTGCTGCACCACTGTCTGGCCACCACTTGTGTTGGGTGATACTGTCTTCCCCCTGTACAAAGGATTCAAGATTGACTTCCTGATGCTTTTAGGTTATGCAAAAGCACACTGCCCAAGTTCTCTCCCTAATGGCATTATACAGCTTAGGGAATGAGCACTTTCAGTCTCTGTGCTAGTATAATTAGCTGTTAATAAAAAATACTGGGATGTTTTGAAGGAGTTTATCATCTAATAATGGCAAAGAACTGCAGTTTATCAGCAGTCCTTAATGGAGATCTTAATGGAAGCACTGGCTGTGCAAAAGCACTGAAACCCTGGAGAAGTGTAAATAGCATGGGTCAGTGCTTAAGACCTCCTGAAGTAAATCAAAGTGAAAATAGAATTTTGAGTATGGGAAAGAAGGTTAAAGTAACCTGGTCTTGCAGTGTGTTTTAGAATGGTCATATGACTTGTGTGTTCTACAGATTCTTGTAAATACCTGTCATAAAGCAAATCAATTCCAATCAGTTTTACCCTATAATAAACCACAGCTTGACCTAAGGAAACATGCACACATTACATTTGAACAGAAAGTTTCAGGTTTGGAAAAGGTGCCAATGCAAACTTTTCTGCATACCAACAGAAGAGTTAACTAAGGGCAAAGTGAACAAGCAAAATTCTCATTAATTGAATTTATCTGAGATTTTAAAACGGGCACAGAGCAGAATGTGAACTGAAAATCCATGGTTTCTTTGGTATGCATAATGTAAATGAGATATGAGAAACTTTCCTGGTTTAAGTTGGATTTTCATTTTAAGATTGGGGTGAAAATCTTACTGGACACAAAATATGAATGGGTACAAAGCTTTTAAGCTTCAGGTGATAAGCATTGTTTAATAGGAAAACTTTTATCAGATTTATATGTGTGCTCAGGTGTTTGATTTAAAGGGTTTGGTAGGCTAAACACTAGATTTAATTTCTAGGTTGAGAACACCCTTCCAATATTGAACAGACTTGCCTTAAAAAGACCAACTGGAAAAGGAGGGCCAACTATCCAAAGCTGCCTCTCTTTCTGGCAGGAAATCTGTGTGCTTTCAGGAGATGAAAGGGAAATTTGGGGTAAGGGACCAGACAACCTGTTCTGTTCTGCCAGGGATGATTTGCCCCCCAAGCTTCTGCAGAGCCTCTGAAGCCTTTAACCTGACAGGATAGTGGAGGAAACTTTCCTGTTAATATTTTCTTTCCACTATGTGGAGCTAGTGGTGTTATGATCTAAAAGTTTTGAGGCTGGGGGATGTATTCTTTGTATGGCACTGTAGCTGTGAATACTGAAGTAGAGAAATACCAAGGCAAAACATAATTTGGCAAAAGTGGGGAGCTCAAAGCAGAGTTTTGTGTGCTCTGTCTCTGTTTTTCCAGGTTGAGGGCTTTGTCTTCCTACAGATAGACTCCTTGCTGCAGAAGGGAGGCAGGTCCCTGCTGTGTGTTCCAAAACCAGATGCAATAGGTAAAGTCATCTGTTCCCATGTTGAAACTTGGAGCACACAAGAGGAGAGCAGAGTGCTCTTGGAGGTGTTTTGGATTAGGCAAGAAATGAACCTTTCCTATTTCATCATAGCAAACAGGGTAAACCCACGTCTAAGAAGACTTGGCAGATGGTGGGGAAAAGTGCTTGGGTGGATTTAAAATGTGATTAAGTAGCTCCAGATTGTGTAGGAGTCCTGCTTTCAGCTGGCTTTTCTGGAATTCAGGTGCCTATGTCTAGTCAGCCTTAAAAAAGGGAAGTAAGTCTTTGGACACAACTTACTTTTGTCTCAATGTTCTCTGTGGACTTGCCTTAAAACTGCACCTGGAAATTTGCTGCAGATAGAAAGACATCTAGGGAATGGTTTAGGCTGGAAGGGACCTTTAGAGGTCATCCAGTCCAACCCTTCTGCCATGAGCAGGGACACCTTCCACTAAACCAGGTTCTTCAAAGCCTTCCCAACCTGGCTTAAAGCACTTCCACAGATGGTGCATCCACAACTTCTCTGAGCAACCTGTTCCAGTGTTTCACTAGCCTCCTATTAAAGAATTTCTCCCTTTTGTCTAATCTGAATGTAGCCTCTTTTATTATAAAACCTTTACCCCTTGTCTTATCACTGCCTTCTCTGGTAAAATATCTCTCTCTATCCACGCTGCTCCCCTCTCTGTGCCACCTGCTTTGGTGAAAATGAGAAACAACCCTACAGTTTCAATGTACAAGGGTGCAGTAGTTTCTCAGAAATTATTTTCAGGTTCTCTAGCCTCAACCCTGAAGTGTTGGAGCCTGTGCTAGGCACAGTGTCATTAGAAGGTGCCATCAATTATACTTTATTTTAGCACAGGCTTGCAAAGGGTAGTAAGCAGGTTCACTGCCCAGCTGCAGTGGGGACAATGTCACTGAAAGTGGATAGAATAATAGAACTGTTAGGATTCAAAGTGACCTCTGGAGATCATCTATTGCATCATGAAATTAAAGCTGATACAAGCTGAGTTTTGCCTTTACCTTGCAGACAGCAGGTCTGAGCACTGCTCATGAGGTATTTGCTCATTCCATAATTTGAGACTATGAGCTATAGAACCACTGACACACTTTCTGTTGTAGAGAAATAGAACATGGAGATGTAAGATGCCCATAATCACTTGTGGAAAGAGGCAATTGAATAAACAGATTATGAAGCAGTGCCCCAAAGGGAGCTCATGCTGGCAAGCATATCCCTCTCAGTTACTGCTTGTGGATTTGCTGAGCTGCTCCTGTCTGAGCCCAGTATAGATCAGTCACTCCATGCAGCCACAATGCTGCCCATGGCCCAGTTTAAAACCTTTAAATTTTCAAGGGTTAATCTGACAAAGGGATGTTTCTTTTACCCATAGCACAGGCTGAGGATTGGGTCTGCTATGCTGTCAGTGTAATGGAAGAATAGTACTGGGTTATTCTGGGTAGCTGGTACATCTTGCAGTCCATAGGTTGGTCACCAGGGAGCCATACAGGACAAAAATTACCCATGTAAAATTACCCATTGTCATAGAAAACAGTGCATTCAGAAAGATTATAAAGTAACTTTTCATTTTTTTTCCCATGGTTTTTGGACTTTTAATTCTTTTGGTTTTCATCCTTAAAGAAGAAAATAAGTCACATGAATTTCTGATGCTTTATTTGATTTTATTTTAGCTTTAAGATACAGCTGTTCAGAGATTATAGAATGTGCTCCTTGGCACTGAAACATTACGAGAGAAGAATACAGGTTAGCAGCTACCAAGGATGCTTTAAAATGTCACCTTTAATGTCTGACCTCAAGGAAGGAACAGGTCAGTTCTTTGTTCATGGTGAAGAATAAGGCAGAGAAGTCAAGGGAGATTTTTGTGAGTAGTTACTCAGTTTCATTATATGTTGGGTTATGAGTAGCTTTCACTCAACAGGCTGCATTTTAAGTATTTTTGAATTTGTGAAAGACAACCTTGAAAACAATAAAAGGAAATATCCCCCCAATCCACCCTTCTTCTGTTACCCTACCCATACATGAACTGGGCATTCTTTTGAGTGATCATCTTTCTCCACTACTTTATAAGAGCAAGTCTCCTTGTTGAAAATGCTTTCACATTTCTCTTCATCATAGTCAGCTGGTGTGATATAGCTGTGGTTGGGAAAAGAAAAAGAGGTGATGAGACCAAGAACTAAGCAACTTCAGGTGGTGTCTGCACCTTTGATGTGAAGAGGCTCTACTGAGGAGACTTTTGGGAGCAGAAAAGGGAACTTAAACAAAGCTCCCAGCTCAAATGTTACTTAGCCTGCTGTGCAACTAGAATGAGAGGAGAGTTGCAGTTTTTCTGGTCTGATTTATACCCAAGAGATGCTTGTTGTGTTTATTTGCAATTCCAATATCACTAGTTCTTCTCTTCACCCACGGTATGGAACTAATATTGCATGAGTGGTTGGGTATCACTGTAGGAAAAAACACAGACAATGTACCTTGAGCTGCTTCTCAGAGGAAAGTGAGGAAATGTGTGCCTTTGGGATGATCTGGATTAGGATCAGCAGAAGTTTCCTAGAGCATTCTCTCTTGAATCAATAACTTGCCTGATGTTTTAGCCCCAAGAAGAATGAAATTCTATTTTTATTTTAAATCTAGAATTATTTGTTAAACACGACCTCTGTTTCTCAGGGGAATTTCTTTCATGTTTGGTGATGATGGTGTTAGATTAGTGCATAACTTTGTGATAGGAAGTGAGTGAGAGAAGTGTTATGGTTATTTCTCAGAAACCCCTGTGTGAAGGGAAGTGGTGTGTATGCTGGATCATGGCTGGAAAAACCCCACTGCTGCTCTGAACTCACCTATTGCAGCAGTCAATTCCAGTATCAGAGCAGTAGCAATTATTGCAGTCCTCAGTCTTCCAGCTAGAACCAAATTCATGGACCTTTCCTTTCTCATCAAGGCAGCCTGAAAATGAAGGGTATGGGCAGACTTCAGTGTCAGACCTATTGCACTAACAGTACTGTTGCATGTACAAAATGGGTGGGATCTTTGCTGGCTTTTTGCATTAACATCCCTATCTGCCAAACACAGAGGTTCCCCAACACAGCAGGGTGTGCTGTCCTAATGCAGGGAGAAGAGAGACCTGTGTCACTCTGTCTCCTGAGGTTCTCAGCAGCATGAGGTTTCCTGGAGCAGCTCATCTTCAAGTATGGAATTTGAAGTACCCAGCAGAAAGACAACTAGCCACAGACCTGGCCAGGATTAAAAAAGGCTTTGACTTTTCTATTAACACCATCTCTTGTTGACTCCTTTAAAGCAAGACTACATCTGGCCAGAAAACTTTTCCCAGTCCTCAGCTGCTGGAAGAAAGCAAATATTTGATGTAAAGTTCCTGTTCAACAGTCACAGAATAGACCATAGTCCTTCTACATAACTGATCTGGAAAGCAGAATTTTATAAGAACACAATAAGAGAGAGGGATGAGGCTTGTGTCTTTGCCTATAAGTGTTCTATTCTTTGGCAATTTAAACTAATTTCTTCCATAAGAAGAGCTTTCCCAGGTAATGCTGGGATTTTAGACCACTTAGGGTTTTTTTGCACGTTGACACACATCAACTCCTGTTGTGTCCAAAAATAGCATGCTTCTCTTTCAGGAACTTATTTTCCTGCAGCTCCACTCATCTCTAGACTGACAGACTAGCTGTGTTCAGGAAAGGCAGATCCAAACTCAAGAGATCCAGCCATCCTGCTTTTAAGAATTTGCTTTGGGAAACAGAAACAAGACATGAGTAAATTGTGTGGTGCAAATACTTGTAAATCTGTTTCCTGTTTTAAACTGACTATACACACTTAAACACAGGTCGTTCTCCCTTCTCTGATTTCTAGATGTGATTCCATGGTAAAAATATGAGTTACTATTTCATGCACATGGGTAAACTAAAACTATGCTATTTCCCTGGAAAAAGATCATTTGTAATTTGGCCTGCATGAAGCTCCCCAAATAACTTGTTCTTCTTATAATGTATTATAATATTGCTCTCTTTACCCCATTTCCCTTTGATTCCTCTCCACTATTTCCACTTCTAAATTGTGATGAATTGCACAGAATGGACAAATCAAATCAAGCAGTGATTCTGATGATTTCTGCCAAGCTGAGGGCAGTTGACTTCTTACCTACAACCACACCATTAGACATCCCTGGCTTGAATGGTATGATGTAACAGGCAGCATCACACAGTGGCATGCTGATGGCAAGAGCAAGAAGGCAGGACACGATGGTGTTCTGAACAAGAAAAAAGAATTCTTATCAATCCTTCAGTAATTATTAAGATGCCTTGATGATAAATAACAGGAAAATACATTGCTCTTTCAAATTAAAATCCAGTTGTTGATGCCTTAGGTTTTGGCTTTCATATTTTCCAGATCCTGTACTGCATTAGTATGTAACTCTGAACTTCATATAAAGTGCTAGCAAGTTCTCTTCACAGTTTAGTCAGACAAAACAATCCTTTTCCAGCCTGAGAACCAGGGACACCATTGCAGCCTCAGGCCCAAAAAGTGCAAACAACAGTGAATTGAGGAGAGCAATCTGGGAGGATGGGACTGCATAACCTGATGCTGTAATTGGTAAATTAACCCCAATATGTAAATGGACCAAAACTTACAAAAGTCTGAAAAGTGGTGACTTGCTGTCCATCTTGGGTCCATCTTGGGCAGAACCCCAGCCAGGCTGTTTCACTGCCCAAGGTGTATCCTTTGAAGGCCTTTTAATAAATACCTACTTTCTTCCTTTAATGCTGTCTAGCCTCTGCTCTATGTCAGTTTCTCAAAGCATCGTTGTCTTTTGCAGTTTAGAGAGTTCAACACACTTATCAGGAATACTGGACAATTTTGAAGAAGCAGAGGCAGAGCAGCATCAGATGGGAGGAGGAAAAATGCCTGTCTTTCCAAGTTGTTAAAATCAAGCATTGAGTGCTAGACCCAGATACTGTTCGTGAAAAATGAGTGTTCTATTCCTCTCCACTCCCAATTAATTTTTCTTGTCCTTTTCTCTGTAGGGTTGGTCACCAACTGTTTATCCACTAACCTCAATTATAGTTGCAAAAACTTCTTTTTTTGCAGCCTGAAGAGCTACAGAATGTTTCACCCTAATATTGAAGGATTAGGAACAAGTGAATTAACTTCAGCTAAAGTTTAATACTCAAGTCTTGGTCCTGTACCTTACTTGCAGGTGTCGCAACCTAGATAATTCTATATTCTGTGACCTTTGTTAGTGGGCTTTTGGTTTTTGGTTTTTTTTGGAAGTTCAGCTGAAGTTTCAATATTAATTTGAAATGTTTGAAGGACTTCCTTCGGGGAAATGGAGGAAATAAGTGCAAGAATTCTAGGATGGAATTAGCTGTGATTAATTGAAGACCTTGGTTAAAGAAAGGTAGACCAGAAATAAACAATCACATACACGTACTGTATGTAAGTGTGTCGTCTTGGACAGAGTAGGACTGCTGACTTATAAAAAGTCATTCCCAAGAGATGATAGGAGGAAAATTTAGCACTTTATTTTGCATAAGAGAGGATAAAACCCACAAAACTGCAACAGAGTGACAAAGGAGTAAAGATCAAGATAACTTTCTTTTTGAGTTTAGCAAAACTTTTCACCCAAGTTTTTACCTACCTTTGCCTCTCTTTGACTCTTGCTCTCATAACACAGAATTTATGCATTCCCCAAATTTCTTAACATGACAAGTACTGAGTGAGATAAATCCAACAGAAATGCCTTTAAAATCTATAGCAATATAGCACAAGATGTAAGGACTCACCATTCTTGCAGAATTATGAGACTTCCAGTAAGGAGATGGCCTGTACAGAGCTCATCTTCTCAGAGACCTTATATAGAGAGGGAATTTGTGCTAACAGCCCTTGAGCAAACTGACAATGCATGTCCAGCACCAATGAAGTTTCTGCAAAATTACCTCATGGGTTGGGCATTATTAAGATACGTCAATTACATACAAGAAGAAAGGTTTGTTCTAACAGATACTGGAGAAATAGGTGTGGCTTTTGTGCCACACCAGAGTTGGGAGGTAGCTCAGGAAGTCCATGAGAGAAGTCCAGAATTAGTGCAATGCAGGTCACAGTGAGACCACTATTTCCAGTGACATCTTGGCTGGCTTTCAACTCAGTAAGCTGGGTAAATGGGTTTTTCTTTGGTTAGAAGACCATCACTCTTAGGCATGACAGAAAAGAGATGAAGAGCTTACAGGTGTTTGATAAACTTGTGGCAGTCTTGTCACTAGTAAATTGGACTTGGCAATGCTGATTTATGCTGTGCCCTGAAATGGCTAACTACCATACCCTTGACTCCAAATCAGTGGACATGTCAGCCCTGGGAATTTCTTTGTTGAAAACAAGAGAGTTCACATATCCCCTTTGAATCGTTCAGAAATATGTACGAAGCAAATTGAACAGCATCATTGTGGTTTGGGATACTGTTGGTGTTTCAGAACATTTTTGTTTTCCAGTTGAAGGAGAGGGGGAAAGGCTCAGTAGGACAGCAAAGTATTACACCCTGATCCTAGGCCAAAGCTGCCTTTTGTGTTGGTTGCAGGGAAGATGGAGAGAGAACTCAGAGTCTCCCTTCTCACGTCCTGCTCCTGTGCTGCCTGCCCTAATTGATAAACATCTATGAGATGCCTAAGGATGTGCCCTAGCTTTGCATGCTGGCTCTTCATTACCTTTAGGTATTGAGAAGTAACAATTTCCTCTAGGCTGAGGATACTGTGGGAAACTAACAGAATTCTGCTCAAGGTATTGGCTCCTCCATGTCCTCAAAGGTCATCTGGAACAAATGTTCCATGATATTTTGGAATAAAAGGACCATCAAATTGCACTGCATTTATTCTGAGCTAAAATTACTGAGCTATTTTTTTTCTTCTTGCATGTTATGTACTTGGCATGCAATATTTTTCCTTGTAAGGCACCCTGCAGCAGTTCTTGTATGTGAATAAAAATTATCAGTCACAGGGAAATTTGTGATGCATGAGTGAAACTCATGGAATTTGTTACAGCCAAAATGAAAGAAAAGACAACTTTCTGGGTTGGTGTTGAGTGACAAAGGATCAGCTTGTTGCTCAACTCTGATAAAACTAAACATCCAACCAACATGCTTGTTCATTTTCTTTCTCAACTTTCCAGACTGCCCAGCAGCTCCCACTACAGGACCTCCTCCTGTTTTCTAGGTGCAAGCTATACAGAGAGCTATGCAAGCTATGGAGGGAACTTGCAAACAGTTTACTTTGGACCACAGCAGAGTGACCTGCCCAAGCAGGGCACATTAAGGGACAATGAAGAAGCCTTTTTGCATGGTCTGTGAATTCAGAGGAACCCTAACAAAATGCTGTGGTGCTGAAACCAGTCATAGCAGCAAACTCTCTGGGGATAGTCCATTCATGTATTGATTATTTGGGTCATTTGTGACCCACATAACATCACATTTCTTCATGTTGTTCATGTATAGGATAATAGGTGCTTCGCTTGGGTGGAACAGGTTTCTCAAACAGATGTAGCTCTGTTGAAATCTCATGTTGGCTTCCCAACTGCTTAATTTCTTACTGAAAACATTTGAAGAATATCACTGTTCTCTCCCCTTCTGTGCATCCTTTCCAATTATTCTGATGGATAGAGTATCCTCTTTCTTTCTAAGGCAGAGAATAGTCTTGGAGATTTTCCTGAAGATTTACCTTGCTATTTTACTCTAGTCCTTCTTCAGCTGGAGTTTCTGGATACATCTCACTGATAACAACAGAGAGAATCAGAGTAATGCAAGATGACCAACTCTGCTTTTTCCTGTGTGTTTTAGTGCAAGGCAATCAAAAGGGAAATACAGCATGATTTCAGAGCAGTAATGTTATTAATACAGCCCATGTATTAATACCAGCTAATATCTGTGGACAGCTCAAAGCTAGAAGAGGTGTGCTAAAATGAAAGCAGTCCAAGAACCTTGTTTCTTAGGCCAGCATTTCAGTGCTACTCTCACATTCTTGAGAGGGATCAGCTTTCTGTGTGGGCGAGTAAGTGCAGGACACATTACAGCAGTTTGTAACCTACTTAACCCAGTAGGTTGATTATCACTGCTATTGGGAGAGGGAAAAAGAAGAGGAAGCATGAAGCATTTCAGGTCACAGATCATAAGTAAACACGATTTTACAAATAAACTCTTCTTGACATTAAACTGACAATGCTAGGTATAATGTACTTTGGCTTGACTTTATTAAATTCTGTCACATTTGTGTTTGAGAAAGGACAACTGTTAAGGAAAGGCACACACAAACAACACTAAAATATACAGTGCACTGTTTACATAAGAACATCTTGCAAAGGTGGTAGAAGGATGTTTTATCTTGGTGGGGACACTTTTCTTAAGTCTGAGGTTCATATACCCACAAACCTCAAAGCTTGGCCCTCAAACCTCTCCCAGGACAGGAATTACCAAAGAACTGTATCCATTTTATAGCAAGATACACAAGCAGTGTGAGCAATTTGTCCCAGGTAACAGATGGCAGAGCAGAAACTTGAATTGAGATCTCAATTCAAGATGGGAGACCCAAGCTTGAGACAATAATTGTAGTAATACTGAACAAGTCTGTGCCACAGTGACACGTCTAAACAAGTCCAAGCTGTAGTCTGTATCGTATGCACCAGCCAAACTATATTTAGCTGGTTTTCTCCATATTTTGCTGCCTAGTTGTTTTTCTGCATATTTTGCTGTTTCTTCACATGCTTAGCTGTTTCTCTGAAAGAAGAACTTTATTAATAACATAAAAAAGAATTCAGAAGAAAATTTCTAGATTATTCCCTCCTCCCCCTTCCCTCATCTTAACAGCAACATACAGAGAACACTTCAGTCAGCTATTTACTTAAATAACCATTTTAATTCACTCTTGAGAGAAAAGTTCTTTTTTTTTGGTTTAGGCTTAGGGGGTGTCTTCAAGTTCACATCTGCCCGGGGTATAACTGTAAACTATGAATTTCCTCCCATTCCTACAGTCCTTCCAGAGCTGTGTTACGGGTTATGCTACTTGGGGTTCTACTTTT
The DNA here is from genome assembly GCF_029582105.1 of Oenanthe melanoleuca. Taxonomy (NCBI): domain Eukaryota; kingdom Metazoa; phylum Chordata; class Aves; order Passeriformes; family Muscicapidae; genus Oenanthe; species Oenanthe melanoleuca. The sequence goes on along the minus strand of NC_079340.1, from coordinate 17,073,960 downwards.
AAAGGCAGGCTGCTGAAAAACAAAATTTTCTTCATGTCTTTTTCTCTTAAATGTCTCTGTCTATATGTCCAGTCACAAAAGAGAGAGCCCCATTTCCTCGAGGCAAAAGGTCCTCTTTTCAAGCACTTAAACCTCCCCAAGTATATTTCATAGTTTAAGGGAATTTTAATGTAGTCACTTTCCCCTTATAGCCCACAAAAAAGGAGGTTTTCAGCTACTTATCAGTGGCAACTGTTCAATCTCTTCCAATCTGGAAACTTAGCTTTCATTTCACTGACTTCAGCAGACTTTTCGCTTCATTCTGCTCATTCTGGGGAGCTCAGGAGATCCAGAGTTTCATCCAGGCACCAAAAGGGTTAAACTTGGATCCAGAAAGCGAAGGAGCTGTACCAAGCCATGCTGGGAAAAACGTGAGGTCCACAGGGACCATATGGAAAAAAACGTGGCCGCGTGGTCAGCTGAAGGTCTTGCCTCTCAGAACAGGAGGGAAGGGAGAGCCTTTGGTGGCTCCCCCATCCCCTGCTCGGGCATGCCACGTGGAGAGGGGAGCTGGAGCCGAGCAGGGCCGAGCAGAGCCGGGCCAAGGCCAGGGCCGAGCAGATCCGGAGCGGAGCCGGGGCCGGCACCCCGCTGGCTGCTACCTGCCTTGCGGCCGGAAGCCCAAAGAGACCGAACCAACACCCACCAATGTGATTTATGGAAACCAAACAACTTTCTCATTGGCCATCTGGGATGTCAAACACCAAATCAGCCCCTCCGATTGGTCCTCGCAGCTCACAGGGGAAGCCCCCAGAGAGGGGACCGCCCTCCTGTTTCCGGGCTCTGTGCTCTTCCCTCAGGCGGCTCCCCCCACCACCGTTCATGTGAAAACACCGCAGATAATCAATTAAGTTTCACAAATTTAGAAAAAAATAGTTCCTCACCCAATTTTTGTGGCTTTGCTAGTAAAATGGGAATTCTGAAACTTCTCAATGTCACATGGCACAGTTCCAGGCTACAACAAGCAGGATATTAATCTTCATGTCTGCGCTTCTCAATGCGTCCAATTACAAAGGAATCCATGAGAAAACTCCAAGCTTTTTGTTTCTTAAGTTGTTTTTTTGTTGATAAATAAAATTTAAAGTAATCCATACATTCCGAAAACCAAATTTTCTCAAGAACCAGTTCTATGAGCTACTTAGGTAGGAAGACTTTGGTCTCCATGCTCAAAATATTCCTTCTCTAAGAAGCTCAAGCCATTTTTTCTCTAAGCAAGAACATTTCTTCAGGTGTAGCAGCTGAGGCTGTGCTCTCTGTAATTTTGATATGAACTACCATAAAGTCAGAAAAGTCATTCAGGACAAATTTCAAATCTGTTCCTCTCCTGCAGAACACAAAAACCTTTCGGGCAAAACTTAGTTTAGAACATTAAGCAACATGAGAACGTATGTTTCACATGCTCCATTTAGAGGAATGGTAGGATGGAATCAGTGAATGCGTATCAAGATTTTTAAAAAGCACATGCAAATGTCTGTACTGGAAAAAGCTGAGCTGACTCTTTATTCTGACCCCTCACATTTTTCATCTTTACAGAAAGCAGTTGTACAGAAACTGCGGGAGTCTTTGTGTTGGGATTGACGGTCCTAAGGGACAAAACTCATGTACTCCCTATAAGCTAAAAGTTACAGTTGCAGTTTATTGTAAAGAGCCCTGCTAAGAGCTGCCAGGCCCAGCCCAGAGCAGGACAAAGATAAAAGAGGGAAGAGAAAGAGCAATGGGATAAACGGGTGATGGGATAAGAGAAGAAGGGAGAGAGTAAAGAGAGAGAGACAGAGATAAGAGAGAGTAAAAACAAGAGAAGAGAGAGAGTAAAGAGAGAGCGATTTCCCTTTTACAATACAATAAATTTTCTTCTATGATGAATATTCTAATTTCCAAGTACCAATCTAACACAAGATACTAATTCTATAGCATTTACATACAGCCTATAGGAATCCTTATTACCATAGTGTGTTACACTTTAAACTCTAAAAACTACTCTTTGGACCCTGGCAGGGAAGTCCCTGACCTTTGGACTTGCTGTCTAGCAGAAGGCATTGTTCTATCAAGAGGGAATTACCTCTAGCCGGCTTTCCCATTGTTTTATGGTAATTCAGTAACTAAGGCTTGGTATCTCAAACGTGGCTTTCATTTCAATCTCGTTCATTGTTTCTATATTTCCAGAATCTGAGCATTCATATTTATAAGATTTTCCTGTTTCATCTTCTCCAACAAGAAACAATGAGTTACTGACAGATATCCAGATACCCAGCCTGCAGCACTTTAAGAGAACTTCAAAAGATAAAGTGTGTAATACCAGTACCTGCAAAATCCTTGGATATTTTTCACCCAAACCAAGGTATGTTACTTGCAGGTCTCAGAAACTTTAAAAGAAGTTCATAATCAAATTATCAAAGCCAAAATTACTATTAAACATTTCTGATTTTAATAATGGCTTACAGAGCTTGAGATAGATTGCCCTGTGAAGGAAACAGCCCTGTTGAATAAATGTGGATTGACACTTGACAGGGGGCCAAGTGAGGATCCCTGCACTAAGAATGCTCAGCTGTGTGGAACCTCCTACTTTCACAAGACAAAAGATTTCCTGTGATCATGGAACTTCATTAAACAATCCACTTGTTTGGGAAGGTGTGTTTCTGTTCAAACCATGGAACACTTAGCTACAGACTGTTGTGGCTTTTTAACATCCAATTCTGGAGTGGAGGACTCCATGTAGAGGCAGCATTTAACAGGGTTTTGTTGTCTGCTCTCATATATGTGGGCAGATGTAGAACACTAGGCATTGCCAGGTGGGAGATTTGATTCCCAAGCCCTGCTTGCAAGCTGAGCTTCATTCCCCTGTGATGTGGGCAGTTGTTATACTGAGGAGACAGAGGCATCTGCATTCTTAGCACCTCAAGCTCTGCTGCCATCAGGAAGCATGTGTCCAGGGGCTGCTCTGGATCTCCTTTTCAGAGTGGCTGAGAACCACTAAAGCAGCACAGTGTGTGTAGGCTTTCAGGATCAGGGCTTGGCAGAGGACAAGTCAGACTATCAGAGTTTAAACATTGGAACATTGCTGTACACTTCAGGTGTGCTCACAGTGGTCAATGGACATGAACAGTCACTGCCGGTGTTGGGTGATGACAGTGATGAAAATAAGGGAAAACATTGGAGAAAATGGATGATGATCTCTCATCCTCACTGGTTTTTCTGAGCTGAGAGCAGTACAGATCTTACCAAAAGTCCCTGCACTCTGAATTGGACCCATTGCACAGCATGTCCCAAACAGTGCATAAATTGAATCTGATAATGGATTTTGACACCTGGCTGGAAGAGAACCTGTAAAGCATGACAGAGTCTCTTGCTAGGCTACTGATGCACAGCATGTCAGAGTAGAGAGCCAAATGCATTTCTTTTTCAAATTAGTTGCCATTTCCCCATATTACTGCAAAAAAACAAATCATCAACTTTATGGATATTTCGTCTCAATTTATTGTAGTCAACAAACGCAGTAATGACAGTAATGAAACACACTATCTAATCATGCATCTTGTATGCCTAGTTACAATAATTAGTAGGTTATAGCAAGGTAGTGAAGTGCTTTCTTTCTGAGATTTTCCCATGTCATGGTGCTTCTCTGTGATGGCAAAGCATCTGTGGGAAGTAGATGTGTTCCACAGCGCAGAGAGGTTTGGAGCTGGTGCTAGCCCACACGACTAATCACAGTACATGCCTTAGATGGGTCACCCTTCGGCACCACATCATAGTCACAGCGCTTTCTGTTGAAAATGATTTTACATTCACCTCCGTAGTAATGAGGTGGATGTGTCACGCTGTCAGTGGCAAAGAGAAAGCAAATGTTAGCTTGAGAGCTTCCACTAGCTCTGTGACATGGATCAGAAAAGGCTCTCTTGTGCCCATACAGACTCATTTATCCCCAGCAAGGGAAAGCTGCAATCATCCTACAGGCAATGATGATACCAAGAAGTTCAAACTTACACCGAACAGCAGTGGATTGAATATTTGTCACAGTCACAGGTGAAGCAAAATTCTGTCCTCTCAATGCGTCCAAAGGGATAGATTTTTCCATTTATCATACAGCCTGCATGAGACAGCAGCAAAACACAATATGTTCTTTAAGCCTCCACCCAAAGGCTGAAGAGTTTAAAAATTATTTCAGTTTTCTGAAAATATCATTCCAGACAATAGAAACATGCAAGGATTTGGAGTTTATTCCCTTGACTCTTCAATGAGCTCCATGTGCTGGAGGAGCAATAGCAACTCAACACTAATTGCAATAATATTGCTGCAGCTGTTGGCTGAAAAGGCTGAGCTGGAACAGAGACTAGGCAGAACAAAACAAATAAAATATGTATTTATTGAATAATATACCTTGGGCAGTACGAATGCCTGGCCAGGGCTACACAGCTGGCCAGTTGGATTCCGGTCAGGAGTTTTTACACTTCTTTTTTAAAGTTTTGGTTCATCTACATATTAGGGTCAATTATCCAACTACAGCCCCAGGCTATGAAGTCTCAGCTCCCGGACATGCCTCCTTTCCCTCACCGTTGTTTGTGCTATTTTGGGTACCACTTGTACTTGATTCTCCAGCTAGAAAGGAATTGTTTTGTATAACTACCCCGTGAAGAAATCTTACTTACACCTAATATGATGTTTTAGAGTTACACACTAGGCAGCAGAGATTCTGAAGAATATAAAAGCTAAAACCCAAGGCATCACAACCATGCACAGCCCAGGGGAAGGTTTTGTTTTCCCCCGACTTTTGGCAGCTTGCTCCAGAGTACCCCATTTGTGGTTTTGCAATGTCTCCCCCTCCCTTGTATTTTGAGCCCTTCCTGGCAGATCCATATAGAGCCAAGTTATAATAGAGCAATCAGGTCAGAGAAACTTCCTTGTTCCTACCTTTTTGGGGCCATCCTGGCTCTCGAAATACGGTAATGCAGGCTGCATAACCCAGGGTCACAATGCTGCCCACTGCAACAAAGAAAGCCAGAAAGCTCCTCTGTAGAGAGAAAGAGGAACATGGTAATTTCTCCCTTTTATCAATCAACAAATATTGTAGAAACTACTGCCTGCTCCGGAGAACCACTGCTGTTTCGGATATGTTCACAATTAGTTCTTGATGCCTGTACCTTTGGGATTACCTGAGCTCAAATAACAGCAAAACTAGGCCAAGTGACTTTTATCTGTTTATCATTACCTAACTGTTGATTCAGATTCTGCAAACACCTTTGGAAGCTCAAAGAGCTGGAACAGGACATAATTTGAGGCATCAGAAATGAAGAACAGAAAAAATACACAGACAAAATATAAACCTTTTTCCTTTCTAAAAGGACTATATTTAAAATTGTATTTCACATTTTAAAGACTTAAAAGCGTGGTCCTAAATGTTTCAAAATTCTGGGTGTTTTCATAAACATTTCTGAGGAAAGGACAACAACAAGTGAAAGACTAAGAAATATCTGTTAGGGTTTCTTGCAAAAAATTACAATGCAAAGAACAACATTGACAATAATCTTCACAGAGGTGTCTTCCTGTCCTTGCATCTTACAGGTTTGAACTACAATATAGCCACATTTAAAATGTGTCACTAGATGATTCTCTCAAATGCTCTCCTTTTGCACCTTTAAAGCAAACACTTGTCAGCATCCCCATTACAAAATAAACCCAAAACAATCTAAACCTTTGACTTACCATTGTGGAAACCTTGGCTTCCAAAGAGCTTTAAGTTCCCAGAGAAAGCTGGAGCTCTTTATGTGGAATTAGGGAGCAAAGGTTTTATGATGCCTTTATGTTGTGCAATTCAAATCTAGGAAGAGGGAAAAAACAAGCTGCTCAATGAAAATTCAGTCATTATGTAATATCCAAAAATATCTTTGAAATGTTTCCAGCTGGCAATGAGAGAATGTTTGGTTTTGTAGAGCATTGACCTGAGTAAATTTTTGTGTCCAGAACTTGTGATTCCTTGGAAGCATTATGAATCAAAAAAATGCCTTTCTGATGGAATACAAGTATTGATACCTAAGCTATCCATACAGTATTATCCAGCTACGTGATTTTCAGGCTGGGCAGAGATGCATGCCAAATCCCTCTTGTTCTCAGAGTGCTGGACCATGCTGAGTAGTGCAGTAGGTATTGAAGGTGACTAGGGAGGTCCATGGAGGTCCAGTGCTCTGACCCAGGAAGCTGCCAACCTGCCCAGAGACAGGGGCCCACAAGGGACAGCCTTCTAAAAGGGTCTTCTGGCAGGACTCCTAGCAGCCAGAATTCCAGTTTGTGCAATTCCACAGCAATTCCCTCACTGTCCAGCAGCTCTGTGAAGGGGGCCAGGGACAACTGCTCCCTAGAGAACTGGGGGAAAAGCAAGGGTGGTACCAAGGGGGAAAGACCAATGGGTTACAGAGAATTAACATGGGCACTAAGGCATGGTGGGGTCACTGAAGGCTTTGAGAACAGCTCACCATGGAAAGGGAGGATGTGCCAACTTAAGGGGTGTCTCTGCAGGGGAGGGATGAGAGAAGATAATCACAGCCCACTGAAGGCACATCCCATTGAAGGAACATCCCTCCAGGGCAGGGCTGCAGGCTGAGCCAAGACAGGGGCGTTGGCCTGCACAGGGTATTAACAGCCAATGGAGCTTTTGCCAGGTCTTTGCATCATCATGGTCAGTGCTGTGGTGTGCACTGGAAGATAACCAAAGGTTAATGTTCACTTCCAGGATCAAAACCTCCTAGCATTGAGACGTTAGCTGAAGCTGGATCCCATTACAACATCTCTTTCTCCTCCACCAAAATAAGATATAAGATAACCAATAATATAAGTTTCATAAATTTTAGAAGTAATTTTTCGTAACTTAATTTGTGAGGCTTTGATGGGGAATAAAATGAAGAAAAGCCAAAATGTTGCTATGTCACATGGCATATTTCCAGGGTTTAACTAACTGGATATTAATCTTAAAGTCTGCACCTCTCAATGCTGCCAATTACAAAGTAATCCATTAGGAAACTCCAAGCTTTTGTTTCTTAAATTCTGGGGTTTTGTTTTTTTTAATAAAAGAAATTAAATAAACTAATAAATTCTGAAAACCAGATTTTTATCAAGAATCTGTTCTATGAGCTACTTAGGTAGGAAGACTTTGATCTCTATGCTCAAAATATTGCTTCCTTAAAAAGATGGGGCTCTTTTTTTCCTTAACCAAGAACATTCCTTCAGGTGCATCAGCTGAAGCTGTGCTCTCTGTAATTTTGATATGAACTAGCATAAAACCAGAAAAGTCATTCAGGACAAGTCTCAAATCTGTTCCTCTCCTGAAGAACACAAAAACCTTTTGGGCAAAACTTACTTTAGAACATTAAGCAACATGAGAATGTATGTTTTCACATAGTCCATTTAGAGGAATGATAGGATGGAATCAGTGAATGCACATCAAGATTTTTAAAAGGCATATGCTAATGTCTCCACTGGAAAAAGCTGAGCTCTTTATTCTGACACCTCATATTTTTCATCTTTACAGGAAGCTGTTGTACAGAAACACTGAGCTATTGACTGGTATCCATATATCCAGCTACAGCACTTTAAGAGAACTTTCAAAGGTGAAGTGTGTAATACCAGTACCTGCAAAATACTTGGATATTTTTCACCCAAACAAAAGTAAGTTACCTCCAGGTCTTAGAAACTTTAAAAGAAGTTCATAATCAAATTATCAAAGCCAGAGAAAATATCACATTTAACTTTTCTGATTTTAATAATGGTTCACAGAGTTTGAGATAGATTGCCCTGTGAAGGAAACACCCCTGATGAATAAATGGGGATTGCCACTTGACAGGGGACCAAGTGAGGATCCCTGCACTAAGAATGCTCAGCTGTGTGGAACCTCCTACTTTCACAAGACAAATATTGACTGTGATTTTGGAACTTCATTAAACAATCCACTTGTTTAGGAAGGTGTGTTTCTGTTCAAACCATGGAATACTTAACTACAAACTGTTGTGGCTTTTTAACATCCAATTCTGGAGTGGAAGACTCCATGTAGAAGCAGCATTAACAGGGTTTTGTTGTCTGCTCTCATATATGTGGGCAGATGTAGAACACTAGGCATTGCCAGGTGGGTGATTTGATTCCCAAGTCCTGCTTGCAAGCTGAGCTTCATTCCCCTGTGAATGTGGGCAGTTGTACTGAGGAGACAGAAGGCATCTGCATTCTTAGCACCTCAAGCTCTGCTGCCATCAGGAAGCATGTGTCCAGGGGCTGCTCTGGATCTCCTTTTCAGAGTGGCTGAGAACCACTAAAGCAGCACAGTGTGTGTAGGCTTTCAGGATCAGGGCTTGGCAGAGGACAAGTCAGATCATCAGAGTTTAAACATTGGAACATTGCTTTAAACTGCTCAGAGTGGGCAATGGACATGAACAGTCACTGCCGGTGTTGGGTGATGACATTGATGATAATAAGGGCAAATATGGGAGAAAGAGGATGATGGTCTCTCGCCCTAACTGGTTTTTCTGAGGTGAGAGCAGTACAGATCTTACCAAAATTCAATGCACCTGAAATTGGAGCCATTGCACAGCATGTCCCAAACTGTGCATAAATTGAATCTGATAATGGATTCTGACACCTGGCTGGAAGAGATCCTGTAAAGCCTGACAGGGGCTTGTGCCAGGATACTGATGCTCAGCATGTCAGAGTAGAAAGCCGAGTGTATTTTCTTCTCAGAGAAGGTTCTATTTCCCCATGTCACTGGAAAATCAAATCATCAATATGAAGCATCTATTGATGTTTCATATTAGTTTATTGTAGTGAACAAATGCAGTAATGACAGGAATGAGACACTGTATCTGATTATGCATCTTGTAAACTGAATTGGGTCAATTCAGAGGTTACAACGAGCAACTGAAGTGCTCTCTTTTTCAGATTATCCCGTGTCATGGTGCTTCTCTGTGAATGCAAATCCTCTGTGGGAGGAGAGGAGTTCCACAGTGCAGAGAGATTTGGAGCAGCTGTTATCCCGCAAGAGCAAAGGAACAAAACTTAGAGGGATCATCCTTCTGCACCACAACAGACTGACAGCGCTTTCTGTCGAAAATGACTTTACATTTCTCTTTGTTGTAACGTTGGGGATATAGACTGCTGTCAGTGGCAAAGAGAAAGCAAATAGAAAGCAAATGTTAGTTTCAGAGCTTCCACTAGCTCTGTGACATGGATCAGAAAATGCTCTCTTGTGCCCTTACAGACCCATTTATCCCCAGCAAGGGAAAGCTGCAATCATCCTACAGGCAATAATGGTACCAAGAAGTTCAAACTTACAGGGAACAGCATTGCAGTGCATATTTGTCACAGTAACATGTATGGCAATTTTCTGTCCTCTCAATGCGTCCAAAGGGATAGATTTTTCCATTCATCATACAGCCTGCATGAGACAGCAGCAAAACACAATATGTTCTTTAAGCCTCCACCCAAAGGCTGAAGAGTTTAAAAATTATTTCAGTTTTCTGAAAATATCATTCCAGACAATAGAAACGTGCAAGGATTTGGGGTTTACTCCCTTGACTCTTCAATGAGCTCCACACATTGGAGAAGTAATAGCAACCCACCACTAATTGCAATAATATTGCTGCAACTGTTGGCTGGAAAGGCTGAGCTGGAACAGAGATTAGGCAGAGCAAAAGGAATAAAATATGTATTTATTGAAAGGATACACCTTGGGCAGTTCAAGTACCTGGCCAGGGCTACACCCAAATCAAATCCAAGATGGATTCTGGTCACAAGATTTACACTTCTTTTTTAAAGTTTTGGTTCATCTATAAATTCGGGTCAATTATCCAACTACAGCCCCAGGTTATGAAGTATCAGCCCCCTGGCTTGCCTCCTTTCCCTCACTGTTTTTTGTGCTATTTTGGGTACCACTTGTCCTTGATTCTTCAGGTAGAAAGGAATTGTTTTGTCTAACTACCCCATGAAGAAACCTTACTAACACTTGTTATGATGTTTCAGGGTTACACACTAAGCAGCAGAGATTCTGAAGAATATAAAAGCTAAAACCCAAGTCATCACAACTATACACAGCCCAGGGGAAGGTTTTGTTTTTCCCCGACTTTTGGCAACTTGCTCCAGAGTACCCCATTTGTGGTTTTGCAATGTCTCCCCCTCCCTTGTATTTTGAGCCCTTCCTGGCAGATCCATATAGAGCCAAGTTATAATAGAGCAATCAGGTCGGAGAAACTTCCTTGTTCCTACCTTTTTGGGGCCATCCTGGCTCTCGAAGTGCAGTAAAGCATTGTGCATCACCCAGGGTCACAATGCTGCCCATTGCAACAAAGAAAGCCAGAAAGCTCCTCTGTAGAGAGAAAGATGAGCAGGGTAATTTCTCCCTTTTATCAATCAACAAACTGTAGAAACTACTGCCTGCTCCGGAGAACCACTGCTGTTTCGGATATGTTCACAATTACTTCTTGATGTCTGTACGTTTGGGATTACCTGAGCTCAAATAACAGCAAAACTAGACCAAGTGACTTTTATCTGTTTATCATTACCTAACTGTTGATTCAGATTCTGCAAACACCTTTGGAAGCTCAAAGAGCTGGAACAGGACATAATTTGAGGCATCAGAAATGAAGAACAGAAAAAATACACAGACAAAACATAAACCTTTTTCCTTTCTAAAAGGACTATATTTAAAATTGTATTTCACATTTTAAAGACTTAAAAGCGTGGTCCTAAATGTTTCAAAATTCTGGGTGTTTTCATAAACATTTCTGAGGAAACAATAACAACAAGTGAAAGACTAAGAAATATCTGTTAGGGTTTCTTGCAAAAAATTACAATGCAAAGAACAACATTGACAATAATCTTCACAGAGGTGTCTTCCTGTCCTTGCATCTTACAGGTTTGAACTACAATATAGCCACATTTAAAATGTGTCACTAGATGATTCTCTCAAATGCTCTCCTTTTGCACCTTTAAAGCAAACACTTGTCAGCATCCCCATTACAAAATAAACCCAAAACAATCTAAACCTTTGACTTACCATTGTGGAAACCTTGGCTTCCAAAGAGCTTTAAGTTCCCAGAGAAAGCTGGAGCTCTTTATGTGGAATTAGGGAGCAAAGGTTTTATGATGCCTTTATGTTGTGCAATTCAAATCTGGGAGGAGGGAAAAAACGAGCTGCTCAATGAAAATTCAGTCATTATGTAATATCCAAAAATATCTTTGAAATGTTTCCAGCTGGCAATGAGAGAATGTTTGGTTTTGTAGAGCATTGACCTGAGTAAATTTTTGTGTCCAGAACTTGTGATTCCTTGGAAGCATTATGAATCAAAAAAATGCCTTTCTGATGGAATACAAGTATTGATACCTAAGCTATCCATACAGTATTATCCAGCTACGTGATTTTCAGGCTGGGCAGAGATGCATGCCAAATCCCTCTTGTTCTCAGAGTGCTGGACCATGCTGAGTAGTGCAGTAGGTATTGAAGGTGACTAGGGAGGTCCATGGAGGTCCAGTGCTCTGACCCAGGAAGCTGCCAACCTGCCCAGAGACAGGGGCCCACAAGGGACAGCCTTCTAAAAGGGTCTTCTGGCAGGACTCCTAGCAGCCAGAATTCCAGTTGTGCAATTCCACAGCAATTCCCTCACTGTCCAGCAGCTCTGTGAAGGGGGCCAGGGACAACTGCTCCCTAGAGAACTGGGGGAAAAGCAAGGGTGGTACCAAGGGGGAAAGACCAATGGGTTACAGAGAATTAACATGGGCACTAAGGCATGGTGGGGTCACTGAAGGCTTTGAGAACAGCTCACCATGGAAAGGGAGGATGTGCCAACTTAAGGGGTGTCTCTGCAGGGGAGGGATGAGAGAAGATAATCACAGCCCACTGAAGGCACATCCCATTGAAGGAACATCCCTCCAGGGCAGGGCTGCAGGCTGAGCCAAGACAGGGGCATTGGCCTGCACAGGGTATTAACAGCCAATGGAGCTTTTGCCAGGTCTTTGCATCATCATGGTCAGTGCTGTGGTGTGCACTGGAAGATAACCAAAGGTTAATGTTCACTTCCAGGATCAAAACCTCCTAGCATTGAGACGTTAGCTGAAGCTGGATCCCATTACAACATCTCTTTCTCCTCCACCAAAATAAGATATAAGATAACCAATAATATAAGTTTCATAAATTTTAGAAGTAATTTTTCGTAACTTAATTTGTGAGGCTTTGATGGGGAATAAAATGAAGAAAAGCCAAAATGTTGCTATGTCACATGGCATATTTCCAGGGTTTAACTAACTGGATATTAATCTTAAAGTCTGCACCTCTCAATGCTGCCAATTACAAAGTAATCCATTAGGAAACTCCAAGCTTTTGTTTCTTAAATTCTGGGGTTTTGTTTTTTTTTAATAAAAGAAATTAAATAAACTAATAAATTCTGAAAACCAGATTTTTATCAAGAATCTGTTCTATGAGCTACTTAGGTAGGAAGACTTTGATCTCTATGCTCAAAATATTGCTTCCTTAAAAAGATGGGGCTCTTTTTTCCTTAACCAAGAACATTCCTTCAGGTGCATCAGCTGAAGCTGTGCTCTCTGTAATTTTGATATGAACTAGCATAAAACCAGAAAAGTCATTCAGGACAAGTCTCAAATCTGTTCCTCTCCTGAAGAACACAAAAACCTTTTGGGCAAAACTTACTTTAGAACATTAAGCAACATGAGAATGTATGTTTTCACATAGTCCATTTAGAGGAATGATAGGATGGAATCAGTGAATGCACATCAAGATTTTTAAAAGGCATATGCTAATGTCTCCACTGGAAAAAGCTGAGCTGACTCTTTATTCTGACACCTCATATTTTTCATCTTTACAGGAAGCAGTTAAACAGAAACACTGAGCTATTGACTGATATCCAGATATCCAGCTACAGCACTTTAAGAGAACTTTCAAAGGTGAAGTGTGTAATACCAGTACCTGCAAAATACTTGGATATTTTTCACCCAAACAAAGTATGTTATGTGCAGGTCTTAGAAACCTTAAAAGAAGTTCATAATCAAATTACCAAAGCCAAGGAAAAAACACCACATTACGTCTTTCTGATTTTAATAATGGCTCATGGAGCTTGAGATAGATTGCCCTGTGAAGGAAACAGCCCTGTTGAATAAATGGGGATTGACACTTGACTGGGGACCAAGTGAGGATCCCTGCACTAAGAATGCTCAGCTGTGTGGAACCTCCTACTTTCACAAGACAAATATTGACTGTGATTATGGAACTACATTAAACAATCCACTTGTTTGGGAAGGTGTGTTTCTGTTCAAACCATGGAACACTTAACTACAGACTGCTGTGGATTTTTAACATCCAATTCTGGAGTGGAGGACTCCATGTAGAAGCAGCATTTAACAGGGTTTTGTTGTCTGCTCTCATATATGTGGGCAGATGTAGGACACTAGGCATTGCCAGGTGGGTGATTTGATTCCCAAGTCCTGCTTGCAAGCTGAGCTTCATTCCCCTGTGAATGTGGGCAGTTGTTGTACTGAGGAGACAGAAGGCATCTGCATTCTTAGCACCTCAAGCTCTGCTGCCATCAGGAAGCATGTGTCCAGGGGCTGCTCTGGATCTCCTTTTCAGAGTGGCTGAGAACCACTAAAGCAGCACAGTGTGTGTAGGCTTTCAGGATCAGGGCTTGGCAGAGGACAAGTCAGAGTATCAGAGTTTAAACATTGGAACATTGCTGTACACTTCAGGTGTGCTCACAGTGGTCAATGGACATGAACAGTCACTGCCAACATTGGGTGATGACAGTGATGAAATTAAGGGAAAAAATGGGAAAAAAAGGGAAAGAGGATGATGATCTCTCATCCTCACTGATTTTTCTGAGGTGAGAGCAGCACAGGTCTTACCAAAAGTCCCTGCACTCTGAATAGAAGCCATTGCAGAGCATGTCCCAAATAGTGCATCACTTCAAACAGATAATGGATTTTGAACCTGGCTGCAAGAGAACCTGTAAAGTCTGACAGGCTACTGATGCACAGCATGTCAGAGTAGAGATCCAAATTCATTTCTTGCTCAAAGAAGGTGCTATTTCCACATGTCAATGCAAAACGGAATTTACCATGAAGGAGCATTTATTGATGTTTCATCTCATTTTATTGTAGTCAACAATGCAGAAATGACAGAAATTACACACTCTGTCTGATTATGCATCTTGGAAAGTGAATTAGGTCAATTAGTAGGTTGCGGAACAGATACTAAAGTTTTCTCTTTTATGAGATTATCCCGTGTCTTGGTGCTTCTCTGTGATGGCAAAGCATCTGTAGGAAGGAGATGAGTTCCACAGTGCAGAGGCTTGGAGCAGGTGTTAGCCCACACGAGCATAGACAAAACAGGCCTTGGAGGGGTCGTCCTTCTGCACCACATCATAGTCACAGCGCTCCTTGTTAAAAACAACTTTACATTTCTTTTTGTCATAAGCAACAGGAGTATGAAAGCTGTCAGTGGCAAAGAGAAAAAAAATGTTAGCTTGAGAGAAGCAAAATTTTCAATACTTTAGTTATTATAGCCTCAGGTATGTCTGAATGAGAAAGGTCTGAAACCATGGCTAAGGGCAGCTGAGCCAGCTTGAGTCCCACACAGCAGCAGCTTCCAGAGCCTCAGATGATGCCTTCCCTCTGCACTGCACTGTGGGGATATACTGGGATTCTCAGCACTAGCAAAGGGATTTCTAGCCCAGCAGTCTGCACTGTGAGATAAGCATGGGCTTGGCATTTTTCTCTGTTTTCCTTTAATTTTTTATTATTTCGAGTTTGCATAGGATGTGGTGGCTGCTCCCTGATAGACTGTGCCACCTAAACAAAGATAATCATCAAGGCATTCTAGACCTTTGAGGAAGCAGGAGAGGAGGAAAGGAGGGTGCTGGAGAGATACTTCAGAGCAGAGATTTGTGACATTACATTTAGCATATTCACTGGAGAAAAGCATCTCAGGAAAGGGATTCAGATCATCATAAGCTCTTTAAGGATATATCACTTAAGTCATTCCTCCTTACCCCCACTTTCAGATAATGAAAAACTTAACTCCACTTAACTCCACTTAACTCCAGTGAAAGTGGTATTTACAAGTTCTTTGAAAACTAAAGCAGAGCACCGACTGGATGTGCCTGGAATAACTTGTGTCCCCTCCCAATCAGCAGAAAATGAGCCAAGGCAAACACAGCTGAGGATCCAAACAATCAAGAGTTCTATGTGGCTTCCACTAGCTCTGTGACATGGATCAGAAAAGGCTCTCTTGAGCCTTTACAAACCCATTTATCCCCAGCAATGGAAACCTGCAATCATCCTACAGGCAATGATGGTACCAAGAAAGTCAAACTTACAGGGCACAACATTCCAATCCATCTTTGTCACAGGAACACCTGTAGCAATCCTCTGTCCTCTCAATGCGTCCAAAGGGATACAGTTTTCCATTTACCATACAGCCTGCAGGAGACAGCAGCAAAACAGAAAGTGTTCTTTAAGCCTCCACCCAAAGGCTGAAGAGTTTAAAAAGCATTTCAGATTTTCTGAAAATGTAGTTCCAGGCAAAAGTATAGTTCAAGGATTTGGGGTTTTACTCTCTCGACTCCTGAATGAGCTCCATGTACTGGAACAGCAATAGAATCCCACCAATTGCAATAACATTGCTGCAACCATACACAGCCCAGGGGAAGACTTTGTTCCTCCCCTACTTTTGGCAACTTGCTGCTGGAGCTCCCTATTTGTGATTTTGCAATATCTTCCCCCTCCTTGTATTTTTACCCTTCCTGGCAGCTCCACATAGACACAAGTTGCAACAGAGCAACCAGATCAGAGAACCTTACTTTTTCTTACCGTTTTGGGCCTCCTCTGGCTTGTACATTTTTCTCCAGCAGTATGCATCACCCAGGGCTACTATGATGCCCATTGCAAGAAGGAAAGTCAGAAAGCTCTTCTGTAAAAATAACAAGGAGTCATTCCATGCATTTTAATCCACTTTGATTAGCTCTGTTTTCAAAAGCTGTCACTGAGCCTGAATCAAAATTGGAAAGAGCCTTTTCTGTACGTGAGCATAGTTGCAAAGTACACTCCAGATACTTCTCTGCATTGATGACTTTTTCATGTAGGTGGGAAGATACAAAATGGCATGATATTACCATGTCAGAAGAATTACTCCCTGCTAAAATTCAGCCTCTAGAAATCACACTAAACTCCAATTGTATTAAAAATTTGAAAGCCCTGTCAGGCGCTTGTCTGTGCTTTATTTATTGCCTTTGAGTCAGCTTTATCCATTTCTCCAGAACATCTTTGTAGAGCATCCCTTTGCTCCAGTTTTGGGTACAGCAATACCTTCATATTTTGCAATGGAGAGGAGATATCAGATCTAAATCTGTTCCAGTAGGTTTCTTGACACAGTTAGCTGGTTAGAGAAGAGAGAGATAAATGTGTGTCTTTGGGCAAAATTCAAGTGCTGTACGTTGTACTTAGCATCACCTGGGCCATCTTGTCAAACCATGCAGACACAGGCTGGGACTTGACACAGGGTGCAGCTCCTTTTGTCTAGTGGGGGAACAGCTAAGCATCTGTAAGAGGCCTTCAGATACGTCCCCTGGCACCTGCTGAACATCCAGACCTTTTTTTGAAAAGGCCTGCATGACCTTGTAATGATGGTTGTTCTGGGGTGGACAGACTGGAGAAGCAGGAGAGAGCTCAGGTTTGTTTTGATGGGTTGCTCCAGCTGAAGAACTTAAAGGAAAAGTTTAGGAATAGCCAGAGACTGAGAAGCAATGGAAGAAGCTATTTAAAATTTTTTGATAGCACTTGCAGATTAGCAAGAAGGGATTTAAAATGAGTAGATCATTCCAAGTTACTGTTCTGAACTTTGGAAACTATTACTGAGGCTGTTGCTGCTTGAAACTGGGTTTAAAATAGCAGTGAGAGGCTTGGCTTACTTGAATCACAATGCCTTGAGACACTGAAAGGTTCTGAGCCTCAGGCAGGAGGTGAGCCAATGAGAAACTCCTCTGTCTGCTGTGGAAAAAACTTGGTATTTTAATCCTTGATGTCCTGCTTCCTTATGGGACTGAGTGAGTGACATTTAGAGTGTAGTGAAAGCAAGGATGAGGAGGGTTTATGGAGTCATCTTGGAAGGGGTAATGCTTCATTTTTGTTGTGGTTCTGTGATGTGGAGTTCCTGAGGCTTTAGGCAAGAATAGAGACAGTTGTCAGGCTGATCACCATAGCCAGAATGAGAGAAGTTAAAGGGAAAGACTGAAACTCCTAAAGTGTTCTATTCTGTGGTGCCTGGGTCATGTGTTTGCAACAACACAGATAGTCCATGCCATGTCACTCATATCTTTATAGAAAATACAAAAATCCTTCATTTGTTAGGGTGTCTTTTCTTAATGTTTCACCATTTCCTCCTACCATTTTCCTTATCATGCTATTCCTGGAAATGCCAGTCACGTGAGCTTGGGCATGCTTCTTTCTCTAAAGATCACAGTTTGAGACATTCCACAGAAACTAAACAGAAACATAAGAGCACCTCTGTGGTGTTCAGTCAGGTGTGTGAATGTGCTTTATGCTGCAACAAGCAAAGGATTTGTCAGGTAAGTAACAGAAACATAGCAATGAAGGTTAAGCAGAGAAAGAAATGGTAATTTCTCCCATTTATGAATCAACATGTATTATAGAAAGTACTGCCTGCTCTGTAGAACCTCTGCCATTCCTGAGATGCTCATCAAAAGTAGTTCTTTTTATCTGTACTTTTGGGATTACATGAGCATAAATTACAGGAAAACTATGGCATAAGACTTTGTTGGTCTATTTCTCATTACCTAACTGTTGATTTAGGTTCTGCAAACACCTATGGAAGCCAAAAGAGCTGGAACAGGAGACAATTTTTGGAATCACAAGTGAAGAACAGAAAAAATGCACAGACAAAATATCCATTTTTTCCTTTCTGAAATGACTGTATTTTTAACAGCACCTCACATTTGTCAGTTTAAAAATCATACACCTAAATGTTTCAAAATCCTGAATGTTTGACAAACATTTCTGAGGAAAGGATAACAGCAAATAAAAATGAAAATAGATGTCTCTTACAATTATTTGCATAGAATTATGATTCAAATAACATAAATTCTATAAATCTTCACAGAGGTGACTTCCTGTCCTTGCATCTTACAGGTTTGAACTACAATATAGCCACATTTAAAATGTGTCACTAGATGATTCTCTCAAATGCTCTCCTTTTGCACCTTTAAAGCAAACACTTGTCAGCATCCCCATTACAAAATAAACCCAAACCAATCTAAACCTTTGACTTACCATTGTGGAAACCTTGGCTTCCAAAGAGCTTTAAGTTCCCAGAGAAAGCTGGAGCTCTTTATGTGGAATTAGGGAGCAAAGGTTTTATGATGCCTTTATGTTGTGCAATTCAAATCTAGGAGGAGGGAAAAAACAAGCTGCTCATTGCAAATGCAGTTATTTTGTAATATCCAAAGAAATGTCTGAAATGTTTCCAGCTGGCAATGAGAAAATGTTTGGTTTTGCAGAGCACTGACCTGAGTAAATTTTTCTGTCCAGAACTTGTGATTCCTTGGAAGCATTATGAATCAAAAAAATGCCTTTTTGATGGAATACAAGTATTGATACCTAAGCTATCCATACAGTATTATCCAGCTAGGTGATTGTCAGGCTGGGCAGAGATGCATGCCAAATCCCTCTTGTTCTCAGAGTGCTGGACCATGCTGAGTAGTGCAGTAGGTATTGAAGGTGACTAGGGAGGTCCATGGAGGTCCAGTGCTCTGACCCAGGAAGCTGCCAACCTGCCCAGAGACAGGGGCCCACAAGGGACTGTCTTCTAAAAGGGTCTTCTGGCAGGACTCCTAGCAGCCAGAATTCCAATTGTGCAATTCCACAGCAATTCCCTCACTGTCCAGCAGCTCTGTGAAGGGGGCCAGGGACAACTGCTCCCTAGAGAACTGGGGGAAAAGCAAGGGTGGTACCAAGGGGGAAAGACCAATGGGTTACAGAGAATTAACATGGGCACTAAGGCATGGTGGGGTCACTGAAGGCTTTGGGAACAGCTCACCATGGAAAGGGAGGATGTGCCAACTTAAGGGGTGTCTCTGCAGGGGAGGGATGAGAGAAGATAATCACAGCCCACTGAAGGCACATCCCATTGAAGGAACATCCCTCCAGGGCAGGGCTGCAGGCTGAGCCAAGACAGGGGCATTGGCCTGCACAGGGTATTAACAGCCAATGGAGCTTTTGCCAGGTCTTTGCATCATCATGGTCAGTGCTGTGGTGTGCACTGGAAGATAACCAAAGGTTAATGTTCACTTCCAGGATCAAAACCTCTTAGCATTGAGACCTTAGCTAAAGCTGGATCCCATTACAACATCTCTTTCTCCTCCACCAAAATAAGATATAAGATAATCAATAATATAAGTTCCATAAACTTTAGAAGTAATATTTCCTCACTTCATTTGTGAGGCTCTACTGTGTAATAAATTGAAAAAATCCAAAATATTTCTATGTCACATGGCACATTTCCAGGCTACAACAGACTTGATATTGATCTTCATGTCTGCACCTCTCAGTGCTTCTAATTACAGAGTAATCCATTACAAAACTCCAAGCTCTTTTGTTTCTTAATTTTTTATTTTTTTTTTTCAATAAATAACATATAAATAAACCCATACATTCTGAAAACCCAGTTTTTATCAAGAAGCAACTCTATGGGCTGCTTAGGTAGGAAGTATTTGATCTATATGCTTAAAATATTGCTTCCCTAAGAAGTTGTAGCTGTTTTTTCCCTAATCAAGAACACTTCTTCAGGTGCATCAGCTGAGGCTGTGCTCTCTGTAATTTTGAGATTGTTATAGATAATAAAGTTTCAGCCGAATTAAAATATAACCAAAATAAGGGATAATTTCTTTTGCGACCGGAAATACGGTCCTGGATAGCCACAATGGCAAAGGACAGCCCCGAGCCCGGGGTCAGCACCGGGTGGGCACACCCGGATCCGATCCCCAGCCCATCGGATCCCCCAGTGCTCACACAGCCGCCTTGGGCAGTCCCGTGTTTATACAGTCTCTCCTGGCCTGGAGCAGAGGTCTTTCTTTTTTTTTCGTTGTTTTGCATATTCATGTGTTTTTCTTTCGCTGCGTTGGGCTGGACAAAACCATGTCTTGGAAATGATGAATTTTGATGAGTGCAGATCTTGGTGTACGGGAAGCCAGCACTGAGATGTAGCTCTGCTGAAGGCTGTGATTATCTTAATCATCGCTACTTGGGTGCTCATCGCTCGGGTGTTTCCTGGACAGTTTCCCGGAGGACTATCTCCCTTGGGGCTATGTCTCTTTACTTGTTCATCCGAGCTCTTCAGCTTTTGTTTGCGGTCACAATGTTGCAATGAAGCAATCTCTGTCCCTCCCTCCACGGTTTTTTGGTTTCCAAGTTTCTTTATTATTTTATTCATGGAAACATTATTTATTTCACATTAATTTACAAACTAACACAAATTACAACATAGTCTATATTACAAAATTAATTAGCAGAAAACCAGAAAAGTCATTCCGGTATTAAACCTCTTCCTCTCTTGAAGAACACAAAAACCTTTGGGGCAACACCAGAATGTGTGTTTTCACATGCTCCATTTAGAGGAATCATAGGGTGGAACCAGTGAATGCTTATCAAGATTTTTAAAAGGCACATGCAAATGTCTCCACTAGAAAAAGCTGAGTTGACTCTTCATTCAGACCCCTCACATTTTTCATCTTTACAGAAAGCAGTTGTACAGAAACAATGAGATATTGATAGATATCCAGATACCCAGCCTGCAGCACTTTAAGAGAACTTTCAAAGGTGAAGTGTGTAATACCAGTACCTGCAAAATACTTGGATATTTTTCACCCAAACCAAGGTATGTTACTTGCAGGTCTCAGAAACCTTAAAAGAAGTTCATAATCAAATTACCAGAGACAGATAAAATACACCACATTAAACATTTCTGATTTTAATAATGGCTCACGGAGCTTGAGATAGATTGCCCTGTGAAGGAAACAGCCCTGTTGAAAAAATGGGGATTGCCACTTGACAGGGGACCAAGTGAGGATCCCTGCACTAAGAATGCTCAGCTGTGTGGAACCTCCTACTTTCACAAGATAACAGATTTCCTGTGATCATGGAACTTCATTAAACAATCCACTTGTTTTGGAAGGTGTGTTTCTGTTCAAACCATGGAACACTTAACTACAAACTGTTGTGGATTTTTAACATCCAATTCTGGAGTGGAGGACTCCATGTAGAAGCAGCATTAACAGGGTTTTGTTGTCAGCTCTCATATATGTGGGCAGATGTAGGACACTAGGCATTGCCAGGTGGGAGATTTGATTCCCAAGCCCTGCTTGCAAGCTGAGCTTCATTCCCCTGTGAATGTGGGCAGTTGTTGTACTGAGGAGACAGAAGGCATCTGCATTCTTAGCACCTCAAGCTCTGCTGCCATCAGGAAGCATGTGTCCAGGGGCTGCTCTGGATCTCCTTTTCAGAGTGGCTGAGAACCACTAACGCAGCACAGTGTGTGTAGGCTTTCAGGAACAGGACTTGGCAGAGGACAAGTCAGAGTTTCAGAGTTTAAACATTGGAACATTGCTTTAAACTTCAGGTGTGCTCACAGTGGTCAATGGACATGACCAGTCATGGTCATGCCAATTGTTGGGTGGTGACATTGATGGAAATAAGGGAAACCATGGGAGAAAGTGGATGATGATCTCTCACCCTCACTGATTTTTCTGAGGTGAGTGTAGTTCAGATCTTACAAAAGTCTCTGCAGCATGGATTGGAGTAAGTGAGTTGGGGGTATTGGAATTCTTAAGAGAGAAATCAGGGTACCTGGATTGAATTAAAGTCTTTGGATGGAATGAAGTATGTTAAGCCACTCACACGTGAAGTAGAGCTGTAAGTTTAAGTTTTAGGATAGGTAAGTGAGTCAGTAAGTTTTAATATGAGTTCTAATGCCTTTAGTAAGTGAGTGGTTCAAATGCCAGAGTCGATGTGTGAGTTTTGGTGAAGGCTGAAAAGCATACTTATGTTTTCAGTGGAGGCTCCAGGAGTGTAGTTTTAGACAGTGCTTGGACATAATACAGCTATAGTAAGAATATTGTTTACATTTCTTTTCAGACAGAACAAGATAGGTTGTATGGATAGTCTATACGTAACCTGGCGTGCTAAGAGACTGGAATTCTTATAGGTTAAGGAGTGGTGGTCTGACTTTGTGTCTTAGATTGTTGGGAAAATTCTATATAGGACTATGTATTGGGGAGAGCTGAGGCTTTTGCATTTTGCTTTTTTGTTTTGCTACTGCTTTTTGCCACTGCCATTTGCTTTTGCTTTGCTTTGCTCTCTCGCTGTCATCATCAGCACCCAAGAAGAAAGGAGCTGCCGCAGCAACATCAGCTTCCCAGGACCCTGACAAGGGCAGCTTCTGCTTCTGTCTGGGACTTTATACCAAAACCTAGCATGGACTTTGCTGTCTGTGACTGTGCCTTCTGAGAATGATGTGCTTCCATAATAAATAACCTTTAGCACCATTTAGATGCTTCACTCATTTAAGAAAATAACCTGACTAATATGGTGCCTAGAGCACTGGAGGACCTAACCTTTCACACCATGAATAGGAGCTATTGCAAAGCATGTTCCAAATAGTGCATCTCTTCAAACTGATAATGGATTTTAACACCTGGCTGGAAGAGAACCTGTAAAGCATGACAGGGTCTCCTGCCAGGCTACTGATGGACAGCATGTCAGAGTAGAGAGACAAGTGCATTTCTTTTTCAAAGAAGGAGGCATTTCTCATGTCACTACAAAAAACAAATCATCAATATGAAGCATCTATTAATGTTGCATCTCAATTTATTATAGTCAACAAATGCAGTAATGACAGGAATGAGACACTCTATCTAATCATGCACCTTGTAAGCTGAATTAGAACAATTAGGAGGTTCCAAGCAAGCTAATGAAGTGCTCTCTTTTAGGAGATTTTCCCATGTCATGGTGATTCTCATGGCAAAGCAATTGTGGGAAGGAATTCCACAGAGCAGAGAGGTTTAGAGCAGGTATTAGCCCATACGAACAACAAAAGAACACTCCTTAGAGGGGTCATCCTTCTGCACCACATCATAGTCACAGCTCTTTCTCTTGAAAATGACTTTACATTTCTCTTCATCGTAATGAGGGGGATGTATCATGCTGTCAGTGGCAAAGAGAAAGCCAATGTTAGCTTGAGAGCTTCCACTAGCTCTGTGACATGGATCAGAAAAGGCTCTCTTGTGCCCTTTCAAACCCATTTATCCCCAGCAACAGAAAGTTGCAATCATCCTACAGGCAATGATGATACCAAGAAGTTCAAACTTACGCAGAACAGCATTGCAGTGCATATTTGTTACAGTAACATGTATAGCACATTTCTGTCTTCTCAGTGCGTCCAAAGGGATAGATTTTTCCATTCATCATACAGCCTGCATGAGACAGCAGCAAAACAGAACATGTTCTTTAAGCCTCCACTCAAAGGCTGAAGAGTTTAAAAATTATTTCAGCTTTTCCGAAAATATAATTTCAGACAATAGAAACGTGCAAGGATTTGGAGTTTATTCCCTTGACTCTTCAATGAGCTCCATGTGCTGGAGGAGCAATAGCAACTCACCACAATTGCAATAATATTGCTGCAGCTGTTGGCTGGAAAGGCTGAGCTGGAACAGAGACTAGGCAGAGCAAAAGGAATAAAATATGTATTTATTGAAAGGATACACCTTGGGCAGTGCAAGTACCTGGCCAGGGCTACACCCAAATCAAATCCAAGATGGATTCTGGTCACAAGATTTACACTTCTTTTTTAAAGTTTTGGTTCATCTATAAATTCGGGTCAATTATCCAACTACAGCCCCAGGCTATGAAGTCTCAGCCCCCTGGCTTGCCTCCTTTCCCTCACTGTTTTTTGTGCTATTTTGGGTACCACTTGTCCTTGATTCTTCAGGTAGAAAGGAATTGTTTTGTCTAACTACCCTGTGAAGAAATCTTACTAACACTTGTTATGATGTTTCAGGGTTACACACTAGGCAGCAGGGATTCTGAAGAATATAAAAGCTAAAACCCAAGGCATCACAACCATACACAGCCCAGGGAAGGTTTTGTTTTCCCCCTACTTTTGGCAACTTGCTCTGGAGCACCCCATTTGTGGTTTTGCAATGTCTTCCCCCTCTCTTTTATTTTGGGCCCTTTCTGGCAGTTCCATATAGAGCCAAGTGATAAAAGAGCCATCAGGTCAGAGAAACTTCCTTGTTCCTACCTTTTTGGGGCCATTCTGGCTCTCGAAGTGCAGTAAAGCATTGTGCATCACCCAGGGTCACAATGCTGCCCATTGCAACAAAGAAAGCCAGAGAGCTCCTCTGTAGAGAGAAAGATGAGCAGGGTAATTTCTCCCTTTTATCAATCAACAAATATTTTAGAAACTACTGCCTGCTCTGGAGAACCACTGCCCTTCTGAGATGCCCATCAAAGGTAGTTCTTGATGCCTGTAACTTTGGAATTACATGAGCACAAATTGCAGGAAAACTATGGCATAGGACTTTTATCTGTTTATCATTACCTAAATGTCGATTCAGATTTTGCAGACAACTTTGGAAACTCAAAGAGCTGGAACAGGACATAATTTCAGGATCAGAAGTGAAGAACAGAAAAAATACACAGACAAAACATAGACTTTTCTCCTTTATAAAATGACTATATTTTAAACTGTATTTCACATTTAAAAGATTTAAAAGCATAGTCCTAAAGGTTTCAAAATTCTGAGTGTTCTCACAAACATTTCTGAGGAAAGCATAACAACAAGTCAAAGACTAAGAGATATCTGTACAGTTTTTTGCAAAGAATTACAATGCAAAGAACAACATTCACAGTAATCTTCACAGAGGTGTCTTCCTGTCTTTGCATCTCGCAGGTTTGAAATATAATATAGCCACATTTAAAATGTGTCACTAGATGAATCTTGAATGCTTTCCTTTTGCACTTTTAATGCAAACACCTGTCTGTATCCCCATTGCAAAAAAGCCCAAACCAATCTAAACCTTTGACTTACCATTGTGGAAAGATTGGCTTCAAGAGAGATCCAAATTCTGAGAGAAAGCTGGAGTTCTTTATGTGGAATCAGGAAGCAAATGTTTTATGATTACTGTATATTGTGCAATTCAAGTCTGGGTGGAGGGGAAAAAAAAAAGCCTGCTCAATGAAAATAAAATTGTTTTCTAATAGCCAAAGAAATCTCTGAAATGTTTCCAGCTGGCAATGAGAGAATGTTTGGTTTTGTAGAGCATTAACCTGAGTGACTGGTTGAGTCCAGAACCTTCCTATTCCTTTGGAAGCATTATGTCTGAGGAAAACGCCTTTCTGACACAATACAAGTATTGTTAGCTAAGCTATCCATACAGTATTATCTAGCTAGGTGATTTTCAGGTGGGGCAGAAATGCATGCCAAATCCTTCCTTCTATCAGAGGGCTGGACCTTGCTGAGTAGTGCATTAGGTATTAACAGCCAATGGAGCTTTTGCCAGATCGTTGCACACTCCTGGTTAGTGCTGTGGTGTGCACTGGAAGATAACCAAAGGTACTTGGCCACTACCAGGATCAAAACCTCTTAACAATGAGACCTTAGCTGAAGCTGGATCCCATTACAACATCTCCCTTTCTACTCCACTAAAATAAGATATAAGATAATGAACTGTGTTTCATAAATTTAGGAAAAAATAGTTCCTCACCCAATTTTTGCAGCTTTACTACTAAAAAATTGGGAATACTGAAATATTTCTGTGTCACATGGCAAATTACCAGGCTAAATCAAGCAGAATTTCAATATTCCTGTCTGCACTTCTGAATGCTTCCAATTAAAAATAATCCAAACGGTAATTCCAAGTTTTTTTCTATGTTAAATTATATTTATTTGATAAATAAAATTAAAAAAAAACCCCATACATTCTGAAAACCAAATTTTCTCAAGAAACAGTCCACTGAGCTACTTAGGTAGGAAGTCTTGGATCTCTATGCTTAAAATATTCCTTCCTTAAAAAGCTGGGGCTGTTTTTTCTTAAAGCAAGAACATTCCTTCAGGTGCATCAGATGAGGCTGTGTCCTCTGTAATTTTGATATGAACTAGCATAAAACCAGAAAAGTCATTCAGGACAAGTCTCAAATCTGTTCCTCTCCTGAAGAACACAAAAACCTTTTGGGCAAAACTTACTTTAGAACATTAAGCAACATGAGAATGTATGTTTTCACATAGTCCATTTAGAGGAATGATAGGATGGAATCAGTGAATGGGCATCAAGATTTTTAAAAGGCATATGCTAATGTCTCCACTGGAAAAAGCTGAGCTGATTCTTCATTCTGACCACTCACATTTTTCATCTTTACAGGAAGCAGTTGTACAGAAACAATGAGCTATTGACTGGTATCCATTTATCCAGCTGCAGCACTTTAAGAGAACTTTCAAAGGTGAAGTGTGTAATACCAGTACCTGCAAAATACTTGGATATTTTTCACTCAAAAAAAGGTAAGGTACCTCCAGGTCTTAGAAACTTTAAAAGAAGTTCATAATCAAATTACAAAGCCAGAGAAAATATCACATTTAACATTTCTGATTTTAATAATGGTTCACAGAGTTTGAGATAGATTGCCCTGTGAAGGAAACAGCCCTGATGAATAAATGTGGATTGACACTTGACTGGGGAGCAAGTGAGGATCCCTGCACTGAGAATGCTCAGCTGTGTGGAACCTCCTACTTTCACAAGACAAATATTGACTGTGATTTTGGAACTTCATTAAACAATCCACTTGTTTGGGAAGGTGTGTTTCTGTTCAAACCATGGAACACTTAACTACAAACTGTTGTGGATTTTTAACATCCAATTCTGGAGAGGAGGACTCCATGTAGAGGCAGCATTTAACAGGGTTTTGTTGTCAGCTCTCATATATGTGGGCAGATGTAGGACACTAGGCATTGCCAGGTGGGAGATTTGATTTCCAAGTCCTGCTTGCAAGCTGAGCTTCATTCCCCTGTGAATGTGGGCAGTTGTTGTACTGAGGAGACAGAAGGCATCTGCATTCTTAGCACCTCAAGCTCTGCTGCCATCAGGAAGCATGTGTCCAGGGGCTGCTCTGGATCTCCTTTTCAGAGTGGTTGAGAACCACTAAAGCAGCACAGTGTGTGTAGGCTTTCAGGATCAGGGCTTGGCAGAGGACAAGTCAGATCATCAGAGTTTAAACATTGGAACATTGCTTTAAACTGCTCAGAGTGGGCAATGGACATGAACAGTCACTGCCGGTGTTGGGTGATGACATTGATGATAATAAGGGCAAATATGGGAGAAAAGGATGATGATCTCTCATCCTCACTGGTTTTTCTGAGGTGAGAGCAGTACAGATCTTACCAAAATTCAATGCACCTGAAATTGGAGCCATTGCACAGCATGTCCCAAACTGTGCATAAATTGAATCTGATAATGGATTCTGACACCTGGCTGCAAGAGATCCTGTAAAGCCTGACAGGGGCTTGTGCCAGGATACTGATGCTCAGCATGTCAGAGTAGAAAGCCAAGTGTATTTCCTTCTCAGAGAAGGTTCTATTTCCCCATGTCACTGGAAAATCAAATCATCAATATGAAGCATCTATTGATGTTTCATATTAGTTTATTGTAGTCAACAAATGCAGTAATGACAGGAATGAGACACTATATCTGATTATGCATCTTGTAAACTGAATTGGGTCAATTCAGAGGTTACAACGAGCAACTGAAGTGCTCTCTTTTTCAGATTATCCCGTGTCATGGTGCTTCTCTGTGAGAGGAGAGGAGTTCCACAGTGCAGAGAGATTTGGAGCAGCTGTTATCCCGCAAGACCAAAGGAACAAAACTTAGAGGGATCATCCTTCTGCACCACAACAGAGTGACAGCGCTTTCTGTCAAAAATGACTTTACATTTCTCTTTGTTGTAATGTTGGGGATATAGACTGCTGTCAGTGGCAGAGAGAAAGCAAATAGAAAGCAAATGTTAGTTTCAGAGCTTCCACTAGCTCTGTGACATGGATCAGAAAAGGCTCTCTTGTGCCCATACAGACCCATTTATCCCCAGCAAGGGAAAGCTGCAATCATCCTACAGGCAATAATGGTACCAAGAAGTTCAAACTTACGCAGAACAGCATTGCAGTGCATATTTGTTACAGTAACATGTATGGCACATTTCTGTCCTCTCAATGTGTCCAAAGGGATAGATTTTTCCATTCATCATACAGCCTGCATGAGACAGCAGCAAAACACAATATGTTCTTTAAGCCACCACCCAAAGGCTGAAGAGTTTAAAAATTATTTCAGTTTTCTGAAAATATCATTCCAGACAATAGAAACGTGCAAGGATTTGGGGTTTACTCCCTTGACTCTTCAATGAGCTCCACACATTGGAGAAGTAATTGTAACCCACCACTAATTGCAATAATATTGCTGCAGCTGTTGGCTGGAAAGGCTGAGCTGGAACAGAGATTAGGCAGAGCAAAAGGAATAAAATAGGTATTTATTGAAAGGATACACCTTGGGCAGTTCAAGAGCCCAGCCGGGGCTACACAAAAATCAAATTAAACTTGGATTCTGCTCACAAGTTTATGCACGTCTTTTTTTAAAGTTTTGGTTCATCAATATATTGGGGTCAAATATCCACCTACAGCCCCAGGCTATGAAGTCTCAGCCCCCTGGCTTGCCTCCTTTCTCTTGCCATTGTTTGTGGCTTTTGGGTACCAGTTGTACTTGAGTCTCTAGCTAGAAAAGAATTGTTTGGTCTAACTACCACGTGAAGAGAGCTTACTAACATCTAATATGATGTTTCAGGGTTACACACTAAGCAGCAGGGATTCTGAAGAATATAAAAGCTAAAACCCAAGGCATCACAACCATACACAGCCCAGGGAAGGTTTTGTTTTCCCCCTACTTTTGGCAACTTGCTCTGGAGCACCCCATTTGTGGTTTTGCAATGTCTCCCCCTCCCTTGTATTTTGAGCCCTTCCTGGCAGTTCCATATAGAGCCAAGTGATAAAAGAGCAATCAGGTCAGAGAAACTTCCTTGTTCCTAGCTTTTTGGGGCCATCCTGGCTTTCGAAGTGCAGTAAAGCATTGTGCATCACCCAGGGTCACAATGCTGCCCATTGCAACAAAGAAAGCCAGAGAGCTCCTCTGTAGAGAGAAAGATGAGCAGGGTAATTTCTCCCTTTTATCAATCAACAAATATTGTATAAACTACTGCCTCCTGGGTAGAACCTCAGCCATTCCTGAGATGCCCATCAAAGGTAGTTCTTGATGCCTGTAACTTTGGAATTACATGAGTACAAATTGCAGCAAAACTATGGCATAGGACTTTTATCTGTTTATCATTACCTAAATGTCGATTCAGATTCTGCAAACACCTTTGGAAACTCAAAGCGCTGGAACAGGACATAATTTGAGGCATCAGAAGTGAAGAACAGAAAAAATACACAGACAGAACATAGACCTTTTTCCTTTATAAAATGACTATATTTTAAACTGTACTTCACATTTATATGTTTTAAAAGCATGGTTTAAAAGCATAGATGTTTCAAAATTCTGAGTGTTTTCATAAACATTTCTGAGGAAAGGATAAATGCAAGTCAATGACTAAGGGATATCTATTAGAGTTTCTTGCAAAGAATTACAATGCAAAGAACAAAATTGACAATAATCTTCACAGAGGTGTCTTCCTGTCTTTGCATCTTGCAAGTTTGAAATATAATATAGCCACATTTAAAATGTGTCACTAGATGATTCTCTCAAATGCTCTCCTTTTGCACTTTTAATGCAAACACCTGTCTGTATCCCCACTGCAAAAAGCCCAAACCAATCTAAACCTTTGACTTACCATTGTGGAAAGCTTGGCTTCCAAAGAGCTCTAAGTTTCCCAGAGAAAGCTGGAGCTCTTTATGTGGACTCACGGAGCAAATGTTTTATGATGCCTTTATGTTGTGCAATTCAAGTCTGGGTGGAGGGGAAAAAGAGCCTGCTCAATGCAAATGTAGTTATTTTGTAATTAATATACAAAGAAATCTCTGAAATATTTCTACCTGCAAAGAGAAAATGTTTGGCTTTGTAGAGCACTGACATAAGTAAATGGTTGAGTCCAGAACTTCCTATTCCTTGGAAGCATTATGAATCAAAAAAATGCCTTTCTGATGGAATACAAGTATTGATAGCTAAGCTATCCATACAATATTTTCCAGGAAGGTGATTTTCAGGTGGGGCAGAAATGCATGCCAAATCCTTCCTGCTATCAGAGGGCTGGACCTTGCTGAGTTGTGCATTACATATTAATAGCCAATGGAGCTTTTGCCAGATTTTTCCATACTCCTGGTTAGTGCTGTGGTGTGCACTGGAAGATAACCAAAGGTACTTGGTCACTACCAGGATCAAAACCTCTTAACAATGAGACCTGAATGAGAGCTGAAGCTGGATCCCATTACAACATCTCTCTTTCTCCTCCACCGAAATAAAAAATTCCTCTCAAATCAAAACCTTGCTGTTGCTCCTGTGGAACTCTTCTGGTTTTGGCCTGAATAATCAAAGTAGAGCATATGATCTCTTTTAAATGCTCACTTTCCCAGGAAGTGAAAAATTTCAGAATGCTTATTAAGTACTCTTCTTTCTCCTGCTCCCACAACCTATTTTGAGAAAGCAATATTCACCTGTGGTCCTCCCTACATTTAAAATACTTCCTTATAGATGCTACCAAGCAATTTGAAACTCATTCCTGCGGGAGACTTATCATCATCTACAGGAAATTTAGCCTATGATTATAAGGTTTAGAGACTGAAAAAATATGCTGAATCATTTGGGACTTTGTTTAGAATAAATAAAGTACAAAGTTATATGCTTTGCAATGGTGGCAAGAAAAGTTGTCATCTTTTCCTATGCACTATACTTTACTGTGTATCAATAATAATGAATTTGACACAAGGACCTGAGCAGGAGCAAAATAAAGTAATGTACATCACAACAGAATTCCATTACGTCCCTGGAGGAAATGCTAAAGCTGAAGTCTGTGCAGGTTTGATAATTCTTTAATAAGAAAGACATAAATAATGAAAAGTTCCCAAGTATTCAATTGCCCAACTAAATACCTGACTTTTGGTTTTTTTCTGATGCAATCACTACATTTTAAAACTTCAGTTTAATGATATATTTTCATGGCCATGTTTTCACTGAAAAAATTCAGTAATTATTCTTTCTCATTCTTTGCTTCTGGCATGGTAGATAACAGCACTTTTTCATCCAACTCTTCCTCTCATCTGTGTTTACAGAGTATTGAGTCAGCTTACAACCTTTCTCAGGTGAGTACAGCAGTTTTCGTCTTCAGTTCTGTAGCACAAATTTATTTTCATTCATGCCACCCATTTCTGCACTGTCTGCAATGTGACAGTATCTCATTTCAAATCTGAATATAAAACAAGGTATAAAAGCATGCAAGCATTGTGGAAACAACCTTAGATGCTATAAAGGACATAATGCCTTTCCTGTATATGTATCCAGGCACCTCATCAGCTGTCTTAAGCACCATATTGTTCTGGATAGAAAACACTTGTTTCCATCCCTAAATTCTTCTCAAGGGCACTGTCATTAATACAAATTTTATGCTTTACAGAGTTGTTAAACAATCCTACTGTTACAAAATGAAAAAAAAAACAAAAAAAAACCAAAAAAAAACCCAAAAACCCTATCTAAAACATGAACTAAGTAAGTACAGTTTATGTTACCACCAAGATGATCAGTCTTAGTTATTATTTGGCACATTAAGTATCAGTTGCAAACTCTGTCAGTGATGGTTGTGTATCTTTTCCCAGATCTTTTGATATAAGGCCTTCATACAAATGTAGAGAAACTATGGGTAGTGTGCACCATGCTGTGTCTTGTACCACTGTAAAAGCATTCCCTTCCTTTCATCTGCTGTGTGCAGGCTTTGCTACCACCAGGTCACCCTGGGCTGAACAGCAAATTTTGTGCCAGTCCTTTTGTGACTTTTTTGATAGAGACCTCAATGCAAAAGTGGTTTTGCTTTGAAAGTGCTTGTTAGGCACAACACCTTGTTCTTCTGCCAATGATTTCTTGGCAAAGATGCCAGAGCCCTGCCAGCTGTGCTGCGGACTGTCTGCTGTAGGCTGACACTTCTGGGTGCCTTTGAATCTCCTGCCCGAGGATACACAAATCTTGCTTTAAAAGAATTTAGTCCCTTCCTAAAGTCTTAGATCTGGCTACATCTCCAGTGAATTCCTCTTTTCAATACACCATTTTTTTCAAGGACAATTGCTTCCATAGCACTGCACTAATTTCACCAGAGCATGTGGAGTTCTTAACAGGGGATTATAGGAAAGATGAGGAGGGCTGGGACAGGGCAAGGGGTAATGATTCTAAAGTGAAAGAGGGCATGTTTAGAATTGCTATTGTTAATAAATTCTTTACTGTGAGGGTGGTCAGACACAGGAATAGGTCACCTAGAGAACTTGTGGCTGCGCCATCCCTGGAAATGCTTAAGGCCAGGATGGATGGGGCTTTGAACAACCTGGCCTAGTGGAAGGTGTCCCTGCCAATGGCTGGAAGTTGGAACTAGATGATCTTTAAGGCCCCTTTCAACCCAAACAACTCTATGATTTAGTGTTCTTACTTTCCATCAAGAAAGCTGGTGTCCTTGTGGTGGATTAATACCCAGTGAGAAAGTTTTTCACAATGTTCACTCCTGATTCCATAGAACTTGGATTATCACGCAGATAAATATTTGCACAGTAAGTCATGGAGATAACTAAAGCCGCAGTATGTTGGAAACACAGTCTTTAGCTTGAATAGATTTGAAGGAAGCTGAAAAACTCCCAACTTCTGCAGCCTTTTAACTAGATCTTAGGGCTCAGGTCAAGCAAAGCACTTATGTAAATCCTTAGTTTGAGCCCTCTGGATAGTTCCATTGTCTCCAGTGGAGCCACTCTTTGTTCTCAGGCTCACACTTGATGAAAGGCTTTCCTGGGTCTAACCTGGAACCTAAGTTCACAGTCATCCTGGCTCTATCTTACTCTATCAAATGTGATACCTCAAATAATATAAGAAGTTTAATTTCTTGCTCTGTTTACAAAACTGGGAGGTTAGCACTACTTCTTTAGTTTCACATTTCAAAGTTTTGCTGAAGACTATAGTAGAAAACCATGGGACTGTGATTCGAGACTTTTTTTATTTCTTCATTCTGATTCTGACTTGATGCATGATTTTGGGTGACTCCCTTCCGTGTGTCAGAGATTTCAAGTTCCAGATCTTATGACCTAGAGGAATTCAGAAACCAGAGAAGTTTCCCTACTCCTGACACAGTAGGTATTCCTACACCTCACAAAGGATCTCCAGAGTAATGCTTGTTCTCCAAGCCCAAGATTTTACCACCATTTATGAACTTTTCAGATCAAAGAAGGATCAAACCACAAACCAATGAAGTCACATGTCTGAGTCCAGGTTATAGGTTAGCTGTTTTGCTTGGGTTTTGTTTTTCTCTCTTAATTTCTAGTTACCTGAACTGAATTTATCAGACTGGTTATTTTTTTACTGCTTGCACAACTTATTGCAGTCAATAATTTGACTCAATATAACAAGATCTTTTTAGGTGACATGGGTAATCATAGTTGCTTATTTCTTATGAGTTATAATTAATTGTTTATAGGAAACCTGATTTTGAATTCTCCAATAGGCAAGCAGTCTGTTCTGTCATTGCATTAAGCAGCAATGAACACCAAGCAGAAGGGAAAGCTCCTCTGGAGGTTTCAGGTTCCTGACAGGGTCCAGTGACAGCACATGTACTTATTTCTAGCTATAGATACTCCTCTCTACACTGTGCACCAGAGACTGAAGCATCTTCAAGCCTTCACATTTCTTGTCACCTCTGAGGCTTTTTGCAGCCTGGGGATAATGCAGGTGCTGGGACTGAGGAATTCTGGAAATTGCAGAGCTGGAACAGTCACATCTCTCTACCTTTATGCCAAGACATACAGTACTACTGAGCATGAGAGCAAGGAGTGGCCAGGGAAATGAAGAACAATGCACAACTTGTATTGGAGTTCTTTTCCATGGGATGCAGAAGCTTAACTTTTAATTGTAATTTGACTTTTTTTATGTTTGCATCCTGTTATAAGGTTATAAAAACATGCTTTCTTTCTGTTAGCTGTTGGGAAAGCTGGCTGCAGTATTCTCTTTACCTTGTAAATATTTGTGGGTTTAACCAAGTCCTAAGGCATGGCTTCAAGAATGGATGTCAGAGACATCAGCCCTGTACGGTCTTACATGTTCTGATTCTTAATCTGCAGATTAGTCCCTGATGACATATGTGATTTTTGATACTTTTATGTCACACAATCATTTAGAGAGTTCTGAGAGGAACAGCAAGTTCTTTTTCTTGCTGCTGTCTTTTCTCTAAACTTTAAACAGAACCTGTCTAAATTTCTCTCTCTAAAAGGAATTTTAGGATGAAATGGCTTTTTAACCTTGTCTGTAATGTTTAGGACAGAAAATCAGATTTTTGTTGCGCCATTCATACTCTTCTTGGCTCAGAGACTGGGGTAGCACAAATAAAAAGCTTCCCCTAAGGAACCATTCAGGTTCTATGTAGCTGTCATGCTGGGTTTTTTATGGAAACTGATCTGCAAGACCCCCACACCTGAAGCTGCCAATGCTAAGACCAGCTTCAGTGCACAAAGAGCACATTGATCTCATTTTTATAATGCACAAATTTCCATGAAAGTAGAGCATTGCATTATCAACAAAGAGGACTCACATGTCAGTGAATATGGGAAGTAACTAAAGGCAAGCTTTTCTGGTTTTTGGAATATCGCAGAGAAGAAACTATGGCAAAGTATTAAAAGGCTTTGAGAATAATTTTATATTAATCTCATCTGTGGTTTTTAACAATCTTGCTCAAGATGTTGTGAAACTAGCCTAGGTTAGTATTTTTCTAATTGTCCTGTGTTAGTTCCTGCTTTATTATCAATATATTAAAATTCTTTAAATTCTGCAAGGTTTGAAAGTCTGACCCAGTTTGGCAATGGTGTCTTGTCATAGAATCAGATAAAAATAGAGTTGAAAGGAATACTATACTTTGCTTTTAGAAGTTTCTGTGTCCCTTTCCAGTATTAGATCAATATATAAGAACTTGGAGATCTTGCCTGTTTTTTCTTATTTGAGAACTCAAGTAAGATCAATCAGTGCCCTGGTTCCTCGTGAGCGGTATCATTGTAGCCAAGTGCAGTAAATAAATAAACTCCGTGTGCGAAAATAAAGGTCTGGTTATAGCCAGTGGATTATTTAGTTACCATCTGGAAGAACAGGTTATTTTATTGCCATTTTCTTTCTCGGGAATTTACTTGTAATAAAGACCATATGAAATACAGTGGTATAACGAGGCTTTATAATTCATAGGAAAAAAAAAAAATTAGCAAGAAAAGCGGAAACTAGTGGAGATGTTTAACCTCAAAAGACCTAGGGATAACTGAATTCCAGTCCGGCAATTTGCACTGTTTACTTGCTCATGTTAGTGTCTTTTCTTCTTACAAATCCTGGAATTCTCGCATGCGTTTATTAAGGCTCATGCATTTTGAAACTAAGGAGATTTTAGTTGGCTCAGGGTAAGCCTTGCACTTACATTGGGAAGAAAAATAGGAGGAAGGGGTCTCTTTTCACTGATGCCTGGGCATCAGCAGACACTGCACAGCGGGAATGATGTGCACAGAGCCTCCTGCTATCCTCCACTCGGCTGCCCGTGTCCCTTACATGTCCCCATGTCCCGTCCTCAGGGATGGGAGCCTGACCCTGGACACAGCGGCGGCGGCCGCGCCCACCTCCGCAGGGCTCCTGCCAGCGGGATTCCTGCGGCGAGGACGGGACGGGACGGGACGGGACGGGATGGGATACGGTGGGAGGGGTCGGGATGCGGTGGGAGGGGTCGGGATGCGGTGGGAGGGGTCGGGATGCGGTGGGAGGGGTCGGGATGCGGTGGGAGGGGTCAGGGTGGGAGCGGTGGGAGGGGTCGGGACGCCGTGGGCGGGGTCGGGATGCGGTGGGAGGGGTCGGGAGCGGTGGGAGGGGTCGGGATGCGGTGGGAGGGGTCAGGATGCGGTGGGAGGGGTCGGGATGCGGTGGGCGGGGTCGGGAGCGGTGGGAGGGGTCGGGAGCGGTGGGAGGGGTCGGGATGCGGTGGGAGGGGTCAGGATGCGGTGGGAGGGGTCGGGATGCGGTGGGAGGGGTCGGGATGCGGTGGGCGGGGTCGGGAGCGGTGGGAGGGGTCAGGGTGGGAGCGGTGGGAGGGGTCGGGATGCGGTGGCTCCGCCCGCGCGCCGCCTCGCGCCCCCTGGCGGTCCCGCGGCGCTGGCGGGCGGGGCGGGTCACGTGACGGCGCTCAGCTGACCGCGAGCGGCGGCGGCGCGCGCCCAGGGTGAGCGGCGGGCCGGGTCGGTCGGGCCGGGCCGGGCGCGGCCCCGGCGGCGGCCCCGCTGCTCACTCTCCTTCTCCCGCAGATGAACGGGGACGTGGCGGAGCCGGCGCCGGTGTGGGAGCGGCCGTGGTCGCTGGACGAGATCCGTAAGGGCAGCCAGAGCTGGTCCTTGGCCTCGGACGCCGGGGTGAGCGGCGCGGCCGGGAGCGGGCCTGAGCCCGGTACCGGGGGGAGCGCGGGCCGCGGCTCCGCGGGCCCGGGCCGTGTGCGGGGCGGCGCTGCCGCCCGCTGGCCGAGGCTCTCGGACGGGCCTGCCGCGGGGCCCGGCTGCTCCCTGGTTCCTTAAACCCTCCGGTCCGGGCAGGAAAACTGAAGTGAGTTGCCCCGGACGGCGATGCAGAATGAAGCGGCTGAGACTTGGTCCTGTGTGTGTGCGTGGGAGTGTTTCAGTCTAATGTAT
Organism: Oenanthe melanoleuca; assembly: GCF_029582105.1. Classification (NCBI taxonomy): domain Eukaryota; kingdom Metazoa; phylum Chordata; class Aves; order Passeriformes; family Muscicapidae; genus Oenanthe; species Oenanthe melanoleuca. Next base: position 17,036,915 of record NC_079340.1, on the reverse strand, counting down.
TTTGGTCCTCAGTTGAAGAGTATGATTAGTTCTGCCTGTCTTACAAACGGTGCCAAAAGGAAAAAGAGTTGCATGCTGACTATTGCTTTCCTTTGTTGTTGTCAACAGCTTCTGCATTTTCTACAAGAGTTCTCACAGCAAACCATTTCCAGGACACACGAAATCAAAAAACAGGTGGACGGATTGATTAGTGAAACAAAAGCTACAGACTGTCGCCTTCATAATGTCTTCAATGACTTTCTTATGTTGTCCAACACGCAGTTCATAGAGAATGTGAGTGTTTTGTAGTACAACATCAAACTTGTACTTCAATCATTGTCTCTTAATGTAGTGTGGAGAAGTGGTTTAGCTTTCTGGCAAGTCTGATGCTTATTTAGGGATGAAGTGACCTTTAATTGCATTCTGTTAAAGGATATCCTAATTCCCTTGTGAGCGTTACACTGTCTAATATTGGGAGACTCCCTTTGCCTTTTCAGCAATACCTTCCTTCCTTGCTAATTCATGACCTGGAGATCAGAGTTTTGGTTTACAACTATGAATGAGTTGGGAATTCTGGGATGTCTTGATTTATCTTCACAATTTGCATGAATCTAGCATTTGTCTGCACTTACCTGTCCAAATATGAAGAATATTATACATAAATATGAAGAATGTTATAGAGTGCTGTCAATTTGCCTAATGGTGTTACTTTACTCTAAAAGCATTTTGTGTTAAAGGTGTTGGCCTACAGGCAGTTGTCCCCTTTGTGTGGTCATGACAAGCATATTTTCTGGTTAATGTTACCACTTTATAGATATCTCTATTTTGAAAGATAAAGCTAGCCTTGAAAGCCTGTAGTAGCAACATTGTATTACTAGAAGTATGTGTCTAGTTAAGATGAAGAGCATTAATAGCATTTCAGATTTTTGGGGAGGGCTTAGCACTGTGAGTTTTATCTGGTGTTTTGTTTTGATCAGCATTATTTCAGGCCATACGTGTCTCATGGCATTATTATTGGAAAGGTGGTGGCAGAGGAAAAGATGAAAAACTGGATTTATATTCTGGGGGTTTTTGGTGGTAGTGTTTTTTTTTTCAGAGCTGCAGTGTCCTTTCTGACCTAGCTTGGCTGTTCAGTATAATTATTCCACTGAGAACTGGTTGTACCAAGTGTTTTAAATCTCATGTGCTTACAGCTGTTTGTTCCCAAATTAAGGTGCACAGAAATAGGTCTTCATTTCTGATTCTCAGTTTAGCTAGTGAGAGATCTCTCTCTTCCCAGGGGATAATTGCACCTGTGTTTGAGAATTGGATTTAAGTTTGCAGATTCCATGGAGATCTTTTATTCCCCTTTGTCTCCTTGTAGCTGGTCCTACAAAAGAGTGCTAAAAGAGGTGGATGTGAAGGATCATCAGAACAAACTGAAGGTTGAGGGATGTTGTAAACCCTCTCTGTGAGTGTGGAAGGAAAGCTACTAAATTACAGAAAGCTAAAGGAATGTAGGCAGCTGATAGCCTTCTCCAAGGCCTCAAGTCAAAAGCAGTGTTCTTTTGAGGGTCAGTGTCAGAAAGCACAGAAAGATTAAAACTCCCAGGCTTCAGGGTTCCAACAGACAGCTGTAAGTAAACTATAGGTTTCACTCTGAAGGTGTCTAGAAAAGCTTTATGTTGGGAAGGTTAAAAGTGCATTTTTTACCATGTTCAGGTTAGTCTGTTAGCAGGCTTGAATTACCTCAGTTGCATTGAGAGGCTGCTGCCAATGCATGAAGGTACTTGACATCATCCATGGCTTCCCTTTTTTAATGTGTAATGAATTAATGTGTAAATAATTATAAATTAACAGTGTATTTTGTTGTGGTACCCATGGTTTAGCTCCTGTAGTAGTACATTGTTCTTACACAAATTAATTTTGCTTGACTTTTTAGAGAGTATATGATGAAGAAGTGGAAGAACCTATTCCCAAAGCTGATGTTGGAGACAAAACAGAGCAGGTAGGTAACTTTAGCTGCCTTGAGTGCTGTCAGTATGTTTGCAGCCATTGTCTACCTTCTCATTTTCGAACTTGCTTTGCTTACATTTACAGCTTACAAACCAAACTCCTTCCTTTCTCCTTGAAGTCTCTCTGTTGGATAGTGTATGTCACTCAGACATAAATTTGACAGTGATATTGGAGGCTACTACAGTATGTGATCATCTGTTAGGGCCTCCCCAAACTCAGTACTGTATCCAGCAGACCAGACTTAAGCATTGATTTTTCAAGTAGTTATATATGTTTTTTCAGCAAGAGGACTAAGCCCTTGGGCAACCTTACTGGATTCACTGGTAGTGAATTGGGGAAGCAGAATCTGACTGGAATAATTCCTAGGAATAAGTACTCAGAGAGCTTTATATATATGTGTGTGTGTATGTATATATGTATATATGATGTGTACATATATATATATATGTATTGCAATCTAGGTGTATTATACCATTAATGTCCCCATAATAGTTTAGGAGCACAAATAAAACAATACTGTGCTGATGTGGATGTTTAGAACGTCTCTATTTCTGGAGTGAAAATTGATTAAGTCAAGAAAAAAAAAAATTCTGATTGTCCTTCTAATGCACATAGTGAAAAAGCTTTCATTGTGTGAATTTGAAAGTAACATTTTGTGTGTGTTGTAGTAAGATTGAGTCTTAAGTAAAATGCAATGACCATATGTTTTTTCTGTTGCTAAAGGAAAAGACACGGGAACAGAAAGAAGCTGATCTAATCCCTAAAATTCAAGAAGCAGTGAACTATGGGTTGCAGGTTCTGGACAGTGCATTTGAACAGCTAGACATCAAAGCAGGGAACTCTGACTCAGAAGAGGAAGAAAGTAATGAAAAAATGGAACTGATACTTGAGCCAAAGGTACATGGAGCTGTTCTTGCTGGGTTTGTTTTGCTTTCTTGGACTTGCTCTTTGCTTCTATCAGCTGTATTACTGCCTCAGTCTAAAATTGATGTTACCTAAACCTGTTACCTAAAAAGAGGATTTGATGACTGCATCTGAAGAAATGCTCTCTGCTGAGCTACTCCTTGTGTAACCTGCTTGTCTTGCAGTAAGGTTAGCATTAAGGTTTGGCACCCTGAAGGAAGTTAGTTTAATGGAGTGAACTGTGAAGGGGAAGCCTCAGGTCTGTGTGGGCGTGGGATGTACAAATTTCATGCTTTTTAGGTTCAAACCATATCTTTATGGGTGGTTTTTACTGTTTTGGGATAAGACTCATGCCTGTAAAATATCCTTGCAAGGATGTTCTTCTGTTAGATGACATGTAGAAAACAAATTGGGACTGTACAAATAGAAGTAGCCACTTTCTTTTACAGTGTTGAGAGGAATAAACCTCAGCTAGCCCACCCAGCTGTGTGTTGACTTGAAGCACGTGTTTGGTGGGACTCTAAACAAGCTTGTATCTTCCTTGAGTTAAAACAAGAGGTGTAAGACTTCTGTCTTTGCCAGCCATGCAGGGCTGTTCAGAGATGTCAGAAAGACCTGATGTTGTCTCTTTCCAGGATCTCTATATTGACAGACCTTTACCTTACTTGATTGGCTCTCAGCAGTTTATGGAACAGGATGATGTTGGCCTTGGAGATCTCTCTAGTGAAGGTGTGTGCTGGCATGACCTTTTATTTCTATGCAAGTAATTAGTTCCTAGTCCAAGATTTCTGACTGTTTTAAATCACTGCTTTGGTTGTCCTTTGTACTGTTCTTGCATGTTTAGATGCAGGCTGTAATGAGCTGGGGAAAAAATGTTCATCATGATGTAACAACCACTTTTCCAGTATACAAAGCAGTAATTTTTCAGTTACTTGTGGTTTGTGTATTAGAAATGCAAAGTGTTAAAATTTCATCAGCTTTCAAATCTCTTTCAAACCACTCTACCCACCTGAATTTTAGTTTTCTTCATTGAGTCTTTAGGTTGCTTAAATGGTGACTACATTGTTCTCTGTCTGTCTGATATTAACTTTTTTGTTTCCATTTAAATTAGAAGGATCAGTAGATAGTGATCGGGGAAGTGTAATTGACAGTGAAGAGAAGGATGAGGAGGTAAGTGGCTGCTGTGCACAAGCATTCCTTGTGTGTGAGGCCATTAACTACCTTGCTTTTTGATTTTGGCTCTCAAGATACTACTGCACAACGTTTGTTCCGTGTGTTGGTTGTGATAAATATACTTTCTGTTATTGTTCTTATGCAATGGTTTCCTCTGCAGCTTTCCAGAGGAATATTTGTGGTATTGACTCTAGCTGTTATTCAGATAGAATACTTCAAACTGAAGTGTTTTATTCCACTCTAATCTAATTTTGTGAAGCAAGTCAGATTCTTATCAAGAATTTAATTCATGGAGTACAAATCTGTTGTAAATTACAGTTACAAAGAATGGGATGGAGACTGAGAGGAACAAGTTTAAAGCTTTTAAGTAATGCACCTCCAGGCTTTGCCTCATAAATCTGCTGCAATGGAATATCAGTTTCTGATATGTTTTGCCTGTCTTGGCTGGGATGTCTCTGCTTTGTAACTGTGCTGTGGACTGCAATCCTTTTCTCCTTTGGTGTTTTTGCTTGCTTAAAGTGAAATCCCTTTTGAGTTACTTGGATGCAGTCACAATGGAGCCTGCTGTCTTTGCTGAATTAATGACTTTCTAGTGAGCTCCTTTCATAAAGATGGTCAGTAGTGGGGGAAGAATTTCTTGGTCAGATCATGGTAAGGAGATCTGAATGTCCAAACTCAGCAAGTTTGGAGTTTCTGAGCCCTCTCCCTTAACCACTGGATGAAGCAATGTGTGATACTTGTCTCTGGGTCTCTTGTGTTACAGGAATCAGATGATGAATTTGGAAACCCTAGTGAAGATGACCAAAAGACGGTATGGTTAAACATTCTGGTACATCCCTGAAAGACTTTACACTTGTGGGACAAGGAGCCTGCATGAAAGAGGAGATGAGAGCTCTAGACAGTTGACTATTAGCAACTTTGTGAGGCCTGATTTTTATAACTTTTTATGGCCAGATGGCACCTCGTTCTGAAAGTGAACCTGAGTTGGGCTTAAAGACATACTTGCAAGCTGTCATTAGATACTGAGCCTGTGTGGGATGGCATTGCCTGCTATGTGTTTTCCTCAGTAATAAATTGGGAGACATGAGAGTCCAAAGAATCTACCCCAGGAAAACTAGGATTCTATGGGTTTATTTGGTTTATAATTAAAATTCTAATCTTGCCATGTGAGAGGCAAGGAACAGTATAGTTTGGGTATTACATGAAATCAAAGATGTGAATAGTATTAGATGTTTGAACAGTATATCCATTTGGATAATGAATGAGACATGAAGAGAAATGTTGAGATGAAAAAATTCAAACCTGACTTTAGTAATTGGTTTTAGAAAAAGGAATCTTACCCATATTTAGGTGTTCCACTGCATAAAACTTTTATGTGGGAATCCACATGTCTGGCATGATTTAGTGTCAAAAGAGCAATGTTGCAAAAAGCAACCCTTATTTAATCTACTTATTAATAAAACAGTATTGCAAAAGCACTCAGATGGTAGCTTTGTATGCCTGATGTATTTTAAGATGAGCAAGTATCTTTGGGTTATTGGTGATTTAGTTCAATTCTGGGCCCTTGCCTGTGCCAGTGCCTCAGCTGTCATCCAGTTTATTTCATCTTTTTTACCCTCTTACTGACGTGATTGAAACCAGGATGTGAGCATATTGTGTCTGTAATTCTGCTGTTCACCCTAAGAACAGTGCAAGATGATACAATTTTTTATTAATTGATCACAGTGTTCCTGTGTTAAGACTAAATACCAGGTCTTTAGTTTGTGTATGGTAGTGGTACACACCTTGTTAGGGCAGCCTCTGTGTCATCAGTTGCAGCATTCAGTAACACAGCACAGGGTTGGGGTGTGCTAGAGAATGCTGCAACTTGCTTGGAGCTAGAAGCACTCCTTCATTACCTTTCAAATGATGTGAAGTACTTCAAATTGGCTGTAAGTTCCCATCCTTTCTGTAAGTTTGATTTGAGTATTTTATCTAAGAAGATGTAGTTTTATGCTTGTTTTGTAAACAGGATATTAATTGTTTTTTAGAGGATAGCCCAGATGAGTGATGAAGATGATGATGATGGCTGTGATCTCTTTGACTCTGAAAAAGAGGAGGACGAGGATGGAGACATAGATGAAAGCACAAAGCCTGTGAGTAATTGTTGCCTTCCTGATGTGGGAGATTTGACTTCCTGTATGAAAAATCTGTCCTTAGAGGGATTATAATGGTAGCTCTCAAGTGCTTGGAATGGATTTCTGTAGGAAGTGCCTCCAGAAATCCTGAGTAGTCTTTTAACATGATTGTTCAGCTGTTACCCCTTTAAACACAGGGATTCTTGCACCTTAAGCAAGTATCAAAGCTTTCAAGCTTTGTTCTTTCAAGAACAAAGAACATTAAAAAATGGATTTTTGCATTTTTGTGAGAAGGCCTTTTGTTTCTCCTGCTTACAAAGCAAGGTGACATTTAAAAATGATGTGTTCATCAGAACTAGAAATTTGGAGTTTTTTTTTAATTATTGATGCACACTAATCTCTGCTTTAACAGAAAGCTGTATTGTTTCTTCTGAGGGCTTCAGGCATAGTCTAGACAAGATAGTGTACAAGTGAGGCTATAGAATACAGTATTTATAATTACAATTGCATCAAGTTGCTAACTGGATCTTATGTAAGAAATATGCTGTTATTTGTTCCTGCTGCTCAGAAAAAGAAGAGGCCAACATCATTTGCAGATGAGCTGGCAGCCCGAATCAAAGGAGAAGTGCCAGTCAGACAGGATGAAGAGCGCTCATGTGAGTGACCTCCCAAGTTTGAAAAGTTCTTGTCAGTGATGGGTGACTTATGAAAGTGTGGGACAGGAGATTGTGGATAACAATAACTGAAGTTACACAGATACGTTATTTGAACATGTATTAGGTAAAAGCATGATAAGAGGAATTGCAGACACTATTTTGTGCTCTGAGAAACTCTTTGGCTATAACTCAGAGGACTGAATTGGAATTCACTGGGAGTTATAGTGGGAAACACGTTTCTTTCAGGTGAGACAGGTCACTCTCGAAAGACAGGTTATTGGAAAGGTTTTCTCTCCAGTCTGATTCTCCCTCTGCATGTTGGACCACATGTGTTTTCTCCTGTTTCAAGTAATTATGTGGAAGCCATTGGTCACTGTGGTCTTTCTGTGAGCTCTACAGTGGAAAACACCTCAAGCAGGAGATTGGTGTTTGCATGTGGTGTGGATTGTTTGTTTTCTTTGTGGCTTAAATATATTGTTTTGAGGAAGTTTTCCTTGCTACTGTTACTTATGATGTTTTAGAGTAAATAATGCATTTACTTTTGTGTTGCTTTCAAAGGGAGAGACCTCTCAAGTATTTAGTTTTGCAGCAAAGCAGCAGTTGAAAATAGCTGTCTGAAGTTGAGTTGGCAAGCGCTTATGAGGCTGCTGTTGACCTGTAATATTGAGCAAAAAACAATCAAACTTAAGTCTGCTGATATCAAGAGTATAAAACCTTACGGTGTTCAGTTACAGGGAAATCTTCCAGTCATTGAAGTAACCTTACAAGGCCAGGGGAGATAAAACTCTGGCTTTGCTTTTGGATGCTGAATGAACACAATAATAAATCTGGAGCTACTTGAGATGCTCAGAGGTTCTGCAAAGGTGTGGAACCTGTACTGTCTGTGCTGCTTCATCTCAGGTGACAGTAAGTCTGCGTGTGGACAACTGTGAAGCCTCTAGTGCCTGACAGAATGATTCTATTACAATTTTAGGTACTAGTTTTAGAAACTGTATCTCATAGAATTGCTTAATCAGGCTGATACAAATGAAAACACAGAGGTCAGCTTGGTTTGCTGTTTTTTAAGATTTTTTTTTGTCATAGATTGATCTCAGACTGTAAGTAAAGGGGGAGTAGTTTTTAATTGAAACTTTCTTTCTAAAGCCCTGTCATCAGAGACCAAAACAAGGAAAATCCCCGAAAGAGAAGAAGGAAGTTAGGGTCCCATCAGATGGTAAGATATCCTCCTGTCTTGTTTCTGAATTTTGGGCTGGATTGTAAGGTACCAATTAAGAAATAGTGGCCTCTGCTTTAGAACAGTATTTCTCTGGGTGGGATATCGGTGAGCATCCTTCAAGGTGAATGTGTAAACAAATCTAGGTTGTGATGTGCATGTAAACAAGGCTGGAAACACCCTTAGTGAGAGTTCTTCCTCTAATGTGGCCTTCTGGAGCAACTGCATGACCCAGTCTGTCTTCAGCAGCTTCTCTCTATGTGTCATGTTTATGATAGCAGATGGAACCAAAACAATTTTTATTTTGGTTTCTCTAATTCCCTTTCCTGAAACTTGATCAGTCTTACCAAAGCTCATGGCTCTTGTACTTTCTAGATGAAGATGATGACATCTTCAAGCCTCCTAAACTGACTGATGAGGACTTCACACCATTTGGTTCAAGGGGTGGCCTCTTCAGCGGTGGAACAGGCCTTTTTGATGATGAAGAGGTGAGAATGCTGCAGATTGTAGAAATGGAATGTTTCCTCCTTTCAAAAACAAAACAGAAGATCCCTGAAAATTCCCACCTCTGGAAGACAGAGAGGACAAACAGCATTTTGTTGCTTGGTAATATTCAAGTGTTGTGGAATAGTACAGCTTTCCATTGGGGAAACAGAACTACACAAGTGACATACTTATGTTCCCCCTGGTCAATGTCCTCTCTTCTGCAGTACTACTGCTGAGAGAGATGCAAGTGTGGTTCAGACTCTATATTAGACAAATTCTGATTCCAGGCGAGCTTAATTGGCCCCTTACTTTTAGCTGTGGTGGTAAACCAAATACCATCCATTAAATCAGCAGGTGTCTGTTAAAATGCCTGTGAAAATACTGAATTTTGTCATTCTCTCTCTGATTGTGGGAGAAGTATAAAGGAAAGAGATCCCTGAATGATGCCAATGACACTTCATCTTTCACATACCTTGTATAGACAGTGCTGCTGCTTTCTCTCTTTCTGTGCTGTAGGAAGTTTCCTCTTGCAATTATGCTGTGTTGTTTCATCTAATTATTGTACAGTTCCTGGGGCACCTGTATGAGCAAGAAAAGTTCACTTTAAGTTTACTCTTATGCTACCTAGAGTTGCCTTGAGGAAGAAATTGCATGAAGTGCATTTCTGACCTTATTTTACCACTGTGCACATGAAAGAGTATAGAAACCTGATGTCAGGGCTGGTTAAGATTTAAGAATACAGCTGTGTAAAGCAGATGATTGCCTCTGATGCAGCTGATACTGTTGACAGTCAAGGTTAGTCCTGAACAGTAGTCAGGTTGTTCCCTTTGTGGGATATCGTGTTCATTGTTGCACCAAGAATGAAAGTTAGGTGGTCCTTGGAGCCAGGGAGGTATTTGACTGAAATTTGGAAGGAGGCCTCATGTTTCTGCAGCTTACCTTGCCCAGTCTACTAGAATATAGCCAACAAGCACCGAACAGGGGCACTGTGTTGGGAGGGAGATAGTTCCATGCAATGCTTTCCATTCTGACAAAGCCTTTATTGGAAAAATGTTCTTTCTTTTTTTTTAAGTTTTTTACAAAGACCATGCATTTTGAGTCTCCAGGTAGTCAACCTCTAATACCCAATTCAAATAAGAGGGCAGCTTTTGAGAAATTAAGGGTCAATACTCAAAAAATGCGGAGGTTTCCTGGAAATCCAGGCTGCAATTGTTGGAGATTGGTACATGGCACTGCAACCTGAATACAAGAACAACTGTGGGAGTGTCCTGCAATGCTTTTGAGCAGTGATGTATTTCTCTGCACATTTGTTTTATCCACATGAAGTTCAGTAGTATTTTTATGCTTGTCCTGACCTGAATTTTTCCCTCAAACCTTACTGTATAAACTTCAGTAGGAAAGCTTAGAAGGGTATAATCAGAATCTAACCAGCTGTAGATTAATTAGTGTGAGTCCTTGAAGATGTGCAAATAAAAGGTCATTCCTTCTCTTCAGTAGACAGACTAGTGATCAGTAAATTAAATTTTAGAAGAGGGCTGCTTTTCTGAACATATACTCTCAAGTTAACACTTGAGTATCTAGGTTTAAGTCTGTATTTGCAGACGTCCTTTTGAAAAGGGAGTGGTGATTGCCACCTCTGTCTTGGCTCAGAAGTGGACATTCAATATGGAAAAATCAGCATCTGTAACTTCCTATAAAAACAAATTCACCACTTTTTCACCTTTGCATTTTTATCTATGATCAGAGTGATCTTTTTGCTGAAGCACCAAAAGGAGAAGAATCAAAAAAGAGAGAGCAGCGAGTCTCAGTAAGTGAAGGTAAGAACCAACAGTTGCCTCCTGTAGTCTTGTCTATGCTGTGATTTATTACTGCTAGCAGCTAGACTGTTTGTTCCCAAACTAGAAAGCCTGGTGTAGCAATTGCAGAGCAAGTCTCTTCTCACCAGTCTTAATAGAGAACACAGCTGTGTTGAATTTTACATGTGTTTGTTTGCTATGATCTGTTACACACACCTACTCTCCTAGAGCTGAAAGGATGTCCTTACTGCTGTTGGCAGAGCTCTCTGCATGTGCCAGGTTCCAGCTTCTCAAGTGTACTTTGCATGACCCAGTTGTGGGTGTGAGGGGAGCAGAGATTTCTTCTTGCAGATTAATTCACACTAGGTGCATATCTACACCCTTAAGGACTCTGAGCACACATTCTGTATTGCAGAGCTTTTGATGAAGCATTGTACTTGATGAATTTTCAGATATGTGTTGGAAGACTAAGCCATTTTGTTTTGAATGTATTGTATTGAAGTGGTTTTAAGTGTGTAAATGTGAACTGTTGCAAGTAGTGCTATATGTAAACGTGTAATGTGCTTATAAGTTCCAGTGTAGGAGAGCTGTTAAGTGGAGTTTAAATGGAAAAAAAAAATAGACTGTTACATATACTTGCAAAAGCCCAGAAGTTCAAGGAGAGTGTGTAAAGACATCTGAGCTGTTAAAAAAGAAAAAGTGGCTCAGACAACTTCTTGGATTCCTGTTTCTGTGGTAGAGTTTTGAAGGCTTTGACAGCATAAAATAAGTGCATCCATTTGTATTGTACTTCCTATGATTTCAGCATCCTCTACAAAATCCTTAAAGAAAGTTCCTGCAGGTGCAGTATTTCTGTTTCCAGGTATGATTTATTCAATAGCCAATTGCTTCATGCACAAAATGCTCTTTTCTTTAAAACCTACTGCTGAGGTTTTAAAGAAAAAACTATCCAAATACAGCAGCACTGCATTGCTTTATCATATGCTTTATGACAAGTACAGATGCTTCTACCATGCTAAGCCTAAACTGCAGCATGTTTTATGGATAATCAAAGATTCTGGAGGAGCTCTGAAGGTAGGTGTCACTGATGGCAAGATATTAGCAACTGTCGGCTTCGAGTGTTGTGCTCTTAACTTTTAAAAATGTGTGTCACTTCAACTGATGTTATACAGCTTAATTCTGCTGTGTATGCAGTCACAGCTTCTACCTGTACTCTGAGAAGGGAGTGCATTTTGATCTTTCACATTTGATCGTATTCCCCTGGGTTAGCAGAAGAATAGTTTACACATCAAGTTCCTATGTTTAGACCAACTTGTTTTTCTAGTCTTGATTCAGAGGATCTACATACATAGAGAAGAATCAGATCTATAACTTGGAGCTAAAAGTGAAAAAGAATTGTACTAAGATCTGTTTTGTATTAGAAACCAAGCTGATCAATAAAAAGAAACCAGTCTTTTTGAATTTACTGACAAAGATTTCTGTCAGTGTGCAAGCTCTTCACTTGATTGAGGTACCTGAATTTTAACTTTTGGCCTTTCTTAATAAAGAAAAGCTTCGGTTAACTGAGCCCTCAGTCAGCATAATTTTTAGAGTAGGAAGTACACAGATACAGACTTTTTACTCCAGGGTCAAAGATATATGTCAACAATGGAACTTCTACATAATTGTAAAACTCAGTAGCAGAGTTTAAAACAGCAGATTGATGTGTGGGATTTTTTTTTTCTTGGAGGTACTGTTGTATAAGCAGTGAGTTTAGTCTTTAGTTGCTCCCTCTCAATAACTTGTAGACAGGCTTAAGTCACCAGAGAAAAGCCAAGATTGAGGCTCCTTTGCTATTCCAGTCAACAGTTTGTTTAGGAACTCAATCTTTAATAAATAACCAAATTTCGTGGCTGTATTCCTGTCAATCCTGAGGCACTTTATAATTGCATAATACACTTTCTTTTTAGTAAGAACCTGCTGCTGATCAAAATCTATGCAGTCTGCTGACTTAACCAAATAGCAGTTGTTCTGCTTTCTGCCAAACTTTCATTTAGGTACCTCCCCACCTCTGTCTTATTTCCAAGCATTTACACATGAGGAGCAAAAAGACAGACTTAGACTATTGGAAGTGTTTTCCCTCTCCCCAAGCACCTTACCACTTTTATGAGACCACAGTGGCATGGTGTATTAGTTTGTAGAACAGGATTCTCGTTTGGGAAATCCATAGGGGCAACAATATGAGACTACTGAGTCTTCTAGCTTCAACACAGAGCCTGGCTGCTGTTCTTAGGGAAGATGAGCAGGTTTGAGGAAGAAGTGGGTGCAGTGAGAGAGGGACTGTCTGTGTCTTGGCTTTATCAGAATGTGTCTAGCTAATGCTTTTGATGTGGCGCTGTTGCAGGAGCACCTTAAAAGTTGCTGAGATGGAAACTATACCAGAAGTCACTTACTATGGCACAAGTTCAGCTTTTTGGCAACTCTGGCAATGTTACTTTGATTTTTATTCTGCCTCCATCTGACCTGCAGGAGGAAGTGATGTATTTAGTTCCACTGTAATTGAGGAAAAAGACAAACCTGCAGCACCAAACACAGAAAAAACTAAACAACCTGGGAAAGTTGTTCTCTTTGATAATGATGATGATGATGACTTCTTTGTGGAAGCAACTAAAAAGCCTCCAGATCCAGGTACCTCTAAACATTTGTGATAAAAGATTAAACACTGAATGTCATCAAAATTCAAACTGGTAGGAACCAATGAGTTGTAATATTCAAACCTTCATCACTGCTACTTCTGCTTGGGTTTTGAGGTGTTGTGGTTTTGATTGGTTTATGGTGTTCTGTTGTAGAGGGTTTACTTGTCATTGGTAGTTCTTTTCATCATAGTGGTGTGGGGCTGGTTTGTTTGTACATTCTCTCCCCTGACTTTTCTCTCTAAGGATGCTCCTTCTATCACTAGGGCAGTATCTAGACTTGAATCAGGGAATTGGCACAGGCTTTATTCACATAGCCTTGAATCTTTGTGTCCAACATTCCCTATTAGCAGGGTCAGGGCCTGTCCTAAGCCAGTACAAGACACTGCCTTTGGAGGTGCTTTCAGATAAGTGGTGTTTCACTTTGACAGCTTGTCTGGCTTTTTCTCTCAAAGACTCCTGATGTTGGTCATCATTAAACAGTATGGTATCTTTTGAGAATTTCTTCTCTTGTTCTGTATTCCTCATTCCCTGTTTGTTTTGTCTCTTTATGTAGTCAAGTCCACAGCTGACCTATTTGATGATGAAGAAGGTGACTTATTCAAGGAGAAACCTGCCATTCCTTCTGTGGTTGCTGGCACAACTAAAGAAACAGGAAGCCATAGGGAGGCAATAATGGAAAAAAAGGTAATGGCATAAAAATGGATTGTATGGCTGAGGTTTTAGGAAATGTTTATAGTGAAGTTGAAGTAGTCTTTCCATATACAATACTATGAAAGTGACATATTTGTGAAATAGGACTAAGTTCATAGGGTCTTCCATAATTTAGTACTTCACTGGTCCTTAAATGCCTTTTGCCCTTTTACATTTGAGGTTTATTTGAGGTTTTTATTTGTGTGGGCAGTGATTGAAAGAATCTTATTAAGGCAGGATGATTGAAATGAGAGCAAAATAATAAGCCTCTGATAATAAAAAATGTTTCGTGGCTGAAGTGAAACCAGTCTGAATTAAGGACCTTTGTGTCATAGTTCTGTGCTGCAGAGACTGTCTGCTCTTACATCAGCACTGACAGCAGCTTAACTGGTGTTAACATAGCTCGTGCATATTATGGGAGAAGTGGGTGGGTTCTACCTAAGCACATACAAAACCTGGAGTGTTTAGAAAACTATTTTTCAGCTGAAAACTCCTCTAAATTGTAGAAAGCTCTAAATGTGGTGTTAAGCCGATATGTAGAGTTAAGAGAACCTGCAAATATCACTCCACTTTCAGAACAGTGCTTTGAGGAAAGTAGTAATGCTCTTTGTTTCTGTAGTATATACTGTATATACTCATTTTATACTTCCTGTCCAATGACTATTTGAACATAATTAGCTGCAGTGACTCTTCTCCCCTCTGGACTGAGTCAGCAGCACCCCTCCTGCTCTGTCAGGAGGGGAGGGCTGTTTTATACTCCAAGCTTTATGACAGTAGTGCTTGGGTCTGGGATCGTTCTGAGTTTAATGGCAATATAGCTGGTGGCAGGCTGGGGCTGTGCTGTGATAATGCAGGAAATGATGGCTGGCACAAACTGCCCTTGTCCTTTATGAAAAACAGCTTGTTAAAAGAAACACTTTCCCTTAGCTCACGAGGCCTGGCATGAGTTGCTGCATACATTCTTCTGCTGAGAAGGATGGTGTGGCAGGAGGCTTGTGGTAAGACCTGCAAGTCACTTGTGCATAGCACATGAGTTTTGGACTTCAGCCTATGGGTGACAAGCTTGACTTCTGTTCCTTCAGCTGTGGGATTTTGCCATCAGCATGCCTCTTAGCAGGGGTTAGTCATGTTTAAGGAAAAATACTTCCCAGTTTAGTGCCCCCACTGCAACCATGCTGTTGCTCACTCCTGCCACCCCTCTCTCCCTGGGGAGGGCTAAGGAGGGGAATTGAGGGATAAAAGGTAAAGATCAGGAGTTGAGATAAAACTAACTTACTTGAAACAGCAATGAGATAAGAAAGCAAACAGCAACATCAGCAATGCTAATGACAGATGGTACAAAAAAGAGGTAAATTATTCCACTGCCTCTCCCACCTGAGCTGACTCAGAGAGATCGATTCTCCCTAGAAGACTCCCTTCCCCCTATCCCCAGCAATGACATGAGGTGATATAAAATAACTCCTGGGTTCTGCTCACTCCCCCTCCTGGCTACTGCAAAGAAAGTGTCCTAGATATGCCAGCCCTTACTGAACCTAAATGGGTACTGATGCAGTGTCTTTGTTTGTCCTAAAGAATCAACCATCTTCAGGTGAAGACTTCAAGCCTTTATCTGAAACGCCTCCAAGAAAACAAAGGGGCCTTTTCTCTGATGAGGAGGATTCTGAAGTGAGTATTTCTTTGAGAAATCCCTACAGAAAATCTCTACAGAAATCCTTGGGATCTTAGTCTTCCTGACTTCAGTCCACTCATATCTGGGGACTATTCATTTTGTAGGATGGGGAAATCTGACATCCATGCAGATACTCCCAGCTGTTCTGAAAGTTCCTTCTTGCTCCAAGAGTGTAAGCTCTGTGATTGTTTTCCCTGTCTTCAGGGACTTAAACATTAGTGGTACACACAGGCATAAATTAAAAGCCTGAAGACTGGAGGGAGCAGGAAATGAAGAGTAAGAATCATTAAAGACTGCTTATGCTTCATTTTGGCTTTCAGCTAACAATTAACCTGAAAAGATCAGGAAAATCCCTGTGCACTTGCAAGTGATTGGTACATCAGATAAGGCATCCACTGCTTCATAGGCATTCTAAACATTTTTTTTTCATAAGGAAAAACATGAATGTCCCCTTTAGAGTTCTTAAACATACAGCCTTGCTTTGCAAAATGACAATTATTTGGTTTGCATAGGATTTGTTTTCATCAAGTAAACCTGTGAAGTCCAAAGCTACATCTGTCCCCACCAGCAAGTCCATGACAAAAGCTCCACTTTCCTTGTTTGATGATGATGAAGAGGTAAGGACCGCTTCCTGATACTGCCTGTGTGTGGGAACCCACCTGCACAGGATGTTGCAAATGCAGCAAGAAATACTCAGAAATTTAAACACTGGGCTTGCAAACGGAGCAAATTGATCTTGCATTGTGCAGCAGTTCTGAGCATGTGGACAGCACTGTGGAGGGGAGTGGGAGTGGAGAGTTTTGCAAGTTCTTGAGGTCTTTAAAGTAGTTTGCAGTCAGTGCATTTCACCTCTGGACACGAAGGATGTTAACCCTCTGATTGATAGGACTAGAGAACACTGAGCAGTAGAACAAATATGAGCTTCAAGAAGCTGTTGTATCCTAAACCTTGCTTCTCTTATCATGGCTGCTGAATTCCTTTTTTCTCACTGTTGAGTGTGTAAGAGTCATGACTGCTAGTGTGGAAACAGAGGTCAGAGCACAAGTTTGTGTAGGAAACCTTAAAAAAAGATTAATTAGTGTGTGCTTTAATTTTTTACCCAGTGGTAGTTGTTCAGCTCACTTAATGCCTGTCCTCAAAATAGGATTCATTCTCCATTTCATTATATGGGTTAGAAACAGTGCTCCATTGTGTTGGCTGCTATGCTACAGAATTGCTGAGTGGTGGGTTTTGGCTTCTGGTTATGTCTTGTGGTGGAGAATCTGTGGTCCAGAACCAGGCTATGTGCTTACAGGCTTCTGGTCTTTCAAATGCTCTATGTTCCTTGTACCAAAATATTGTGTTAAACTTGAAATTGTCTTCAAAAAACACCATTTCTGTATCCTACTTATATGAGCAATGGATGGCAACAATATCTTATGTGATGATGATTTCTCAATAAGCTTTTCATTGTAGCTTTGGCTTTTGATTTTTTTATAATATTATATTTTATTTTGCTTTAAGGATCTCTTTGGTGTGGGACCTGCCAAGAAGCACCAGGAAAAGCCCCCAGAAGAGAGAGCAAAACAGTCAGGGCCTCTCAAGAAAGCTTCCAGCTTATTCTTCAGCAGTGATGAGGAGGTACTGAGGAGTGAGATTTGGTTGAAAGTGGTTACTTTCAACTGGTTGCTGGGCTTTATGCTGAGCAAAGCATAAAACTTTTGAGAAGGGAACCACAGACCAACTCTGCTGTGTCCACATGCCATGCCTACCCCAATCCTTTGACTTCTTTGCAGCTAAGAAAGCTGATCCTTGGTCCAAATTTTCACAGGATCTAGGTAATAGAAATCATGTGGGAGAGAAAAATCAGTATTTTCAGTGTAATTTATAGAAAGTTTGATAGCAAATGAGACTGTTGCCGACAAATCTGACTTAAAAACGCTAAAAGGGAAAAATAAGTCTGTTCTTGCTGCTTTAAATTCTGTAAGGAAAGTTTATCAGTTCTAGATAGATATGTGTTGAGGTTTTCTTTGTTTTGAGGTGGGTTGCATGTGGTTTTGTTTATTGTAATTTTTATTTGCTTAAGTTTTGTTGTTTGTTTTCTTTGTTTGACTGTTTTGATTTTTTTTAAATTTAGGGATGGGAAAATGATACATAAATAATAAGGCTTCCCATAGAGCAATCCTCTTCTAGGGACGGGCTAGGTATTGTCCTTAATCTGAAATGAAAGCCAGAGACACTAAAGTAAATTAAAAACTTAAAAATTTGTCTGGAAACCTCTAAATTAGCTCATATGAATAGGATCCAGACTCTTGTTAGTGCTCCTATCTCTCAGTATTACTCTGTTGCATAGACTTTATTAATTGTCCTGTAATTGCTTGTTTAGTAGACAACAGTAATATCTTTAGATGCATTTTTATCTTAATGTAGAATAAAGCAAGTTCAAACTTTGTCATGCCTATAGTCCCTTTCACAAAGAGGACAAAGGTAGAAACTGGGGAAAATCACTTGAAATGCTGGGAATAGCAAAACAAAAAAGGCAGAAATATCTTGTTTAGTGTGTAGGCTTTAATATAGGGTATCTGTGGGAGGGGATGGGTGCTTGGGGGAGAAGCATGGTAAAGGACGTAAGTACAGCATTGAGCACTCTAGTAATGAGGTGTCTTGGGTTTATAAGTGGTGGGTTTTTTCTTTTTTTCTTGTTTTTTCCCATACATCAATCTTGCTAACAATTTAGTGGCTCCAGTCAGGTTCTTTTGAGTGACCCTACTTTTGTGACACTGCAATTGACACTGACCTCAGTTGTTAAGAGCAGGTGTAACAAAGCGTGTGTATTGTATTTTGCTGGATTGATACTATGTGCCAAAAGGTGACCAGGCCCTCTGTAAAGCCTGAGCAATGTCAGATTACACTGGCTAAAATGCAGGCAGCTAAGTAAACTAGTAGAGAGATGAAAGGACTGCCAAGATGAAATGTTCTTTATAGGGAAGATGGCAAAGTGGCTTTGACCAAGACAAAAGAAAACTTGTTCCTTCTTTTTAAGGAACATTGGAATGTCTCCAAGCCAGCTAAACTTTCTTCTGAAGATGGCCAAAAAGAAGACCCTGCAAAACCAGCTAGCACTGTCAGTCAGGCTAAAGATGTGAAGACAACAAGCCTCTTTGAGGAAGAGGATGAGGAGGACTTATTTGCAATCACTAAAGAGAGGTGATAGTCCTGGGAGGGGCGTGGGGAGGCATTTATTCAGAACAGCTTAGCAGGCCTTTCAAAACCAGATGGACACAGGCATATTGCAAGTGTTGGTTCTTGGTACCGTTGCTGAGGAGGAAGCAGGGGTGTGTGAGTAGGAAGGATCAGTGCTGGGCTCTTTTGTATCTGTGGTGGGTCATTCTCCTTGCCAGCACTGAACTGGCCTTTCCATTTCTATGCCAGTGATATAAAATCCTCTTGACCTTTTTTTATCTCCACTTCTGCAGAAAGCTTTGCAGACAAGAAAGAGATGTTGGAGTTGTTGGGACAGTGAGGAAGCCAAGTGCTATATCTGGGAACACTTGCTGCAAATGATGGCCCTAAGTGACACTTTTAAACAGATGCAGCACATGGCCACTGAATTTTCCACTTTCTTCTCTCTCTCACTGCAGCCAAAGAAAGCCACAGAAGCCATCATTGTTATTTGAAGATGATGATATTAATGGAGAGTCATTCTTCAGCTCCCAATCAGTGCTACTTCCTTCAGCTGCTAAGGCTGCAGTGGTAACTCCCCATTCTTTTAAAAGTGACATGGAACACTTTCACAGTCTTTTTAGTCTGTCTTTGTTGTTAGGTACTAAATATAAGTCTAACTCGTTTTACACAATGTTAACTAGCAAATTGGGAATGGGAACAGGGAAGACTGAACTCTTACATGTACACTCTTACTACTATTAGCCTAATAGAGACTTCAACATTT
Organism: Oenanthe melanoleuca; assembly: GCF_029582105.1. Taxonomy (NCBI): domain Eukaryota; kingdom Metazoa; phylum Chordata; class Aves; order Passeriformes; family Muscicapidae; genus Oenanthe; species Oenanthe melanoleuca. The sequence continues at coordinate 17,017,635 of NC_079340.1, read as the reverse complement.
TCTTGACCACTTAACCTGAATTGTTTGGTTTATGCTAAAAGCACTTCCTAAGGATGTTTCGAAAGCTCTCAACCATTAAATAACACTAAAAGAAACAAACAGCTTACTGCTGACTCAGTAGCCAGGGTTAACCTTTCATGTTACCCCTACCCAAGATGATTCAGATGTGTAAACAGGCTTCTTACTGGCCCTCCCTGTTGTGTGCTAATGCCATCCTGTGTCTCACAAGCTTAGCCCATCATGTACTGCCTGTCTGGTTGTGCTTTGGAATTGAGAATAGGAGATGCAAGGGTTTTATAAATCTGTAGCTGTAGCTGGGATTCCTGTACATGCCCTTCCTGGCACTCTTCAACCAGATTAAAAAACTGGAAATTAATAATCGGAAACCAGAATGTCCCATGGGAGGAAAAATAGGAGAAGTCAGGTATTTTGCTAGTGTCCTAGACCTCTGCAGTAGGCAAACTGAGACTCTGCAATTCCATAGCAGCATATGCATTCTATATATAATTACCAATTCTGTGTCACCGACCTTCTCCTAATTTTGCAGGAGAAAGTAAAACCAGGACAAACACCACTTACCTTTAATGAAGAAGAAAAGGAGGAAAAGGAAGATCTCCCAGATAGAATGGTGAAGTCTAACCAGGTAGAAGATACATTGTGGTGTTCAGAAGAGCCTGGAGCAGCTCCTGTGTCTCAAGGAACAGATGTTGCAGGGCAGCAAACAAAGGAAAAAGTGAGGGATTTTCTTATATTAATCTAAAGTTTGGTGAAGATTCAGTTAAAAAAAACACAAACAGTGCTGCTCTGGCACATAAATATTTTTTTGGACTGGAGGAAAGAGTAATTCTGTCTCCATTCAGCAAAATCACTTTATAAGTTGTTTCCTAACTGATGTCCTTGAGAGGAATTGAAGGTTTTTGCCGGTAAGGCGGTTGGCAGAATCTGTTTCGGTTTTCTCTCCAAAGTGTGTTGGGTAATCTTTATTTACATAAACAGAGCTTTCCCTTGAAACATAACCTGTATTAATACATGGATTTTTCTTCAAGCTCAATAACTTTGCTTCACCATAATGTGTGATGGTTTTTAAAGTGTTATTATGGCCTTCAGGATTGTGAATTTCTGCTGGGCAATACTGTTACAGAACAGTATTGATGAGTATTGAGTGTATTATTGCAGAAGCTTCAGCAGAACTGATCTTGGGCTTAGTCTTACTGAGTCATTGTCAAGGAATTACCAGCTGATGAATTTGCATTGTAGTTCTTATTCTTCACACTTTCCTGAGCACATTTAAGGTTCTGGTACTGCTGTTTACTCCAAAGTATCTGAAGTGGTATGAGCTAGGTTACTCACAGATAATGGAAAGCTGATGAGTGCAGCCTTGTGGTGCATGTGCAACCTGACATAGAGATGAGGAGAAAAATTTATGCAGGAAGATGCTTATCAATAGTGCCACAGGGTAGGGTGAAAATTTGGAGGAAATACAGGAGGGAATTTGTCTTCCTTTCAGAGCTGAAATTGTGTTCTTTATCAGCTTTATCAACTGTCTGTTGCTAATCTGCATATTGATATTCTGTCTGTTTGGGAAAAGTTAGTTGCTTGGTAATGATTGCAGAACTCTGACCACTGCTGGTATTTAATTAAGAAAGCTTAGCAGGGTTTTTGGGCAAACCTGAAATAAATAACAAGCTGATGTGTTACTTTTTTTTTTTTCCTTTGGTGGAGCCTTTTGCAGTAATATCTTCAGAGCCAGCTGACAGTTCAGATCTGTTTGCAACATCACCACCAGCTCTGGGGAAAGATATGAAGAGCCAAGCTAAGAAAGTGCTAAGCTTATTTGAGGAGGAAGAAGAGGAAAGACTGGAAGATAATAATGGCATAAAAAATGCACAGAAAGGAGTTGATGTGGTGAGTGTAAGGAAGTTCTTGAACACTGGAAAATGATATTTCTATCTCTGCTTTTCTAGGCAAGGTTTTTTCTTTTTACTTTTCCCTCTCTTCATGTCATGCAGGCTTATGTTTCTCAATATCTAATCCTCCAGATCCTTGGGTTAGAAATAATTCTTGCTCTTCCTTGTGATCCTGAATCCTTTTGTAAATTTTCCTGTCCCACTAACTTGAAAGCATTTTGCTTCACGCTAATATGAAAATAAATTCTATGCAGATGTTTCAGTGCAGCTACTTGATTCTTGCTTTACAGAACTGACTCTTCAGTTATTCCTCAAAGTCAAAGATACTAGGAAGTAAAAGGATGTGAGGTTTTAAGCCTTGTGGTTTCTCTCTCTCTCTATCTCTTTTCTCCTTTTTTTTTTTTTTTTAACATTGTTACAGTTTGCTTGCTGGATATATGCCTTCAGACTTAGATTCAGCAATAATTATCTTAATCCTATATTTATTTCTATTTTTCAAGTATGTGTGTTCATTTTTTTACAAAAGCTTCCAGCTACTGTACTATTAGTCTGATTTTTCTGATACAGTGTATAGCATCAAGAGGTGGACTTGGAATTTTCAGCAGCAATATTCTTGAATCTATGGCAATATTCTTGTTTCTATGTGATACAAATGTACTGAAATTTTTTCTGTAAGTTTGAAGTAGTGTCAAAAGGTACATACTGTATACTACAGTGTACCACAAGGTTTTGTTGTCTTAGTATGTAAAGTAAGCTGCCAATCCTAAAGGCTATGTGCACTTTATTCAGCAGCCCTTGGAACAGAATGAAATAAGTGACTGTTGGAGAAAAAATCACTGTTTACAGCAGCTTCTGAGTTAAAATAGATTGTTAGCATGGGCCCTTGTTTGCTACTTGTGAATGAATACTGTGTTTGGTTTTTGTGGGGAGCATACTGGGAGATGACTGAAAGAAGCCACATCTGTCCTATGAATTTGGAAAAATAGAAATCCATTCAAATCTTTCCTTCAAAGCTGTCATCTGTCAGCGTATAGTAGTCACAAGGTGATGAAGGTACTGAAATGCAAAAATCAGAATGGTAATTTATGAACTTAACATTTTTGATAGGCAAATCTGAAAGGTGCTACTATTTTTCTTGCTTATTTCAACTTAATATGTGTGTTGTGTGTGGGTAATTCTAGATGTGCATTAGGTTTTCACATATCTGGGCATAAACAGCAGTTCTAGTGCTCTAAAAATGTGATGTGGCTTTTGATATGAAATTAAAACTGGTGTATAGAGAGGCTGAGAATGTAATAAAGACATCACAGTAATAAAAATCATAGGAGAGGGTGTATGGATGAAAAATGATGTACTAGAAATTAAATTTAGGCAGCCCTTCAGAGTTCCTGGAGATTTCAATAGGAATGGGGAAAATCAGGCTTTATTCTTATGATGACCAATCTTGTTGCCTGGATTTTGTGTCTGGTGTCATGGTACTGGATGGCCAGTCATGCCCTGAAGAGGCATCCTTTAATTTGAGTTGTTTTAATAGAGACAAATGAGTGGTGAATATAGATATGGGCTTTTACTTGGACATCTGAGTGGAGCCTTTGATTTTGCAAGCCAGACCTGGTTGCCTACAGTGACCACAATCATCAAAGGCATTGTTTTTGGTGCTCGAGGAGCTGATACTCATTACTTTGACAGGTAATAGAGGAAATAGGGTGATACATGCAACTTCAATCTTCCTACAGCAGCAAATTTGAAAGTACAAGTTCTTGCCAAAGGCAGTATGTTCCATTCTTCCTTACAGGTGTTTGCTTGCTTTCACAGAAGAACAAGGAGTCTAGCAATAATAATAGCTTTACAGGCCTTTTGTTTAAAAAAAAAAAAAAAATCTATGTTTTTATTCTTCTTTGAAAATGTTGCTTAGGAAGGCAACTAAGAGATTCTCTTCCTTTCACTACTATGTCCTGCACCCTTACCTGAAATTTTTGAGGCATAAAAGTCTTACTAGAATATAAACCTTACTGTACATTCATGATAACATACTGAAAACTTTTTTTTTTCCTTTGAAGGAAACTTCACAAGTAAATAGTAGCAGCTGGATCTTAGATCAGCAGACACAGATACTGTGGTGAATGTCTTCTCATTAAATTGAACTGTAAACACAAATATTTACTTTGTAAGTTTTGCAAATTTGGTCAAAATAAAACATAACTGGCAGTGTAAGTTGTATTTTTGTTGCTAGTACAGAGCTGTAGTGTAGCCTCAGGGGAATTGTAATGTGCAAGGGAGTTTCTCACTGTGTGGACCTTCCTCTTCTCCTTCCAGGCTTCTGAGAAAAGTACTCGGCCCAAAAGCACTGGGGTCTTTCAAGATGAAGAGCTTCTTTTCAGTCACAAACTTCAGAAGGACAATGACCCAGACGTTGACCTCTTTGCCAGCCCCAAGAAATCAATGGTGAGTTCAAAGCCCTCCTCTGAACCTCCTATTTAAAAACAGTCTTTGAAGTGTTCAGTGCCCTGGTGTTCCTTGTTTGGACATAGCTTAAAAGTCACTGATTTCCAGGGAGGGCCAAATGCTAATGTCAGTTATATTCTGGCATCATAGGCTGAAAGAGATGTGCTTTGGATCTGTGACACATCTTTCCTTTATCTTTTGTTGCTTTAGTCTGCAAACCGTATCCTGAAGCCACCATCTGGAGGAGGGCTTTTTGGGGATGATGATGAGGATGATCTCTTCAGCACTGCAAAAACAAACATTCCGGTACCTGTTTCTCTGCTGTAAATGGCTTATATAAATGAGGTTGGAAAGAAGTGTATGGAAGGGTTTTTCTCCATTTGTATACCCACAAGAAATTAACTGACTTCTCAAATCTTTTTGAGAGAGCAGAAATGGTCATTGTGACCCTGAAGACATAGGGAGCAAACAGATGCATTGGGTCTCCCAACACTGGGATGAGAGAATTAGATTCTATTTATTTTTGTGTACCACTGGGACTGGCTTGGGTGTAAAAGAACACACCTGAGCAGAAATCAGAGTAGTAGAGTTTGTTTTGTTTAACAGCTTAACTTGCTAATTTACTTCCCCTTGCTTTATGCATGACTGAGTAGCCATGTTCTGTGAGTTGTGTAATTCAAGTTTCTGCAGGTTGGTTTGATCTCAGGTAATGATGCAGTATTTAAAATTCTCATTGTCACCTGACTGCTTTTAAAGGGTGAGTAGCTGCAGTAATGAATTGGACTGTGTTACTGGTCTGAGGTCAAAATCCTAACATACATTCTAAACTGCTAGTTTTAAATAAAGTTATCTTGATTAAATTGAAACTAACTTTTAGGTTATATATTATATATATATATGCACATATTATATATTCATGTTTATAGCTGGAAGCTAGGCTAGAAAACTGGCAATAGTTCCTGGAAACAGTTTCTTTGAGGACTCTGGACAGGGTAGTCTTCAGTAATTAGTGCTTGGGAGACTATATATGGAGCCTGGTTGCTCAAAAATGTAAAAATAACACTGTTTCTTAGCTAGCATTGTGTTTTTGTTTTCTCTGCTGTTTTGTTGATGAGGAAATATGCATGCATTTGAAAGTTTATTGAAACTCTCATTATTAATTGTTAGCACAGACAGCAAAGGTTGAGGTGGACTAAAGGAATGGAAGGCCCTTGCTTTGCAGAGCCATAAGCCAATGACTGTTGTTGTAGTGAGTTGGCCCTTGCAGGATGCCAGACACTCACTACAGGCCCTCTCTCAGTATCTTCTGCAGCTGGACAGGGGAGAGAAAATATAACAAAGTTATATTTTATATAAATGAGTTGAGATAAGGACTGAGAGAGATCACTCAAAAAATACTGACACAGGCAAAACAGACGAGTTAGAGATATTTACTGATTTTTTTTTTTTTCTAGCAAAATCAAAGTGGAATAATGAGAAGTAAAATAAGACCTTAAGAAACACCTTTCCCCCATCCATCTCTCCTTCCCTTCTCCACCTCCTCCCCCCAGTGGTGCAGGAAGATGGGAAATGGGGGTTAAGATCAGTTCATCACACCTTTTTTCTGCCACTGCTCAGAGAAGGGAGTTCTTCTCCTGTTCCAGCATGGGGGAGACACTTCTCCATGAGCTTCCCCAACCTAAGTCCATCCCATGGGCAATGGTTCTCCAGAAGCTGCTGCAACATGGATCACTCTTCCACAGGGTGCAGTCCTTCAGGCATAGCCTGTGCCAACCTGGGCCCCCACAGGGTCACAAGTCCTCCCAGGAAACCTGCTCCAGTGTGAGCCCTCTCCCATGGTTCTGCAGGTCCCTGCCAGGACCCAGGCCTGCCATGGGTTCACAGCCTCCTCCAGGTATCCACCTGCTCTGGCCTGGATCTCCTCCACAGGCTGTGAGTGAATCTCTGCACCCCTGTGGATCTCCATGGGCTGCAGGGGCATGGCTGTCTCACCATGGTCTTCACCACAGGCTGCATGGCAATCTCAGCTCCGGTGCCTGGAGCACCTCCTCTCTCTCCTTCTGCACTGACCTTGGTGTCTGCAGGGCTGTTCCTCTCCCATGTTCTCCCCCCCACTCTTTTCTGGCTGCAATTACATCTGTGCAGTATCTCTTCTTAAATATAACAGAGGGGTTACCCCTGTTCTTGATTGGCTCAGCCCTGAAGCCACCAGGGATTGGCACTGCTAGCCATGGAGAAAGCTTCTACCAGTTTCTCACAAAAGCCACTCCTGTAGCCCCCCACCACCATCAAAACCTGGCCATGCAAACCAAATGCAACTATGCATCAGGATCAAAAGATGTGGCTAGTTTTCTGTTCAGTTAAAAGCAAGATTTTTTAAATTTTTGCTTGAGTTCTTTTGGGAGTTTGGTGTTTTTTGATCTGTACACCATGCTTTTTACCCCATTCATGTTGACTTGTGCCCATAATGCTTTCAGAAAACGGCCGAGAAGAAAACTCTTCAGACCAGTGTTGGCCCTTCCTCAGTGAGCAGTAATCTAGAAAATGCTTTAAGTGCCAAGCAAGATGAGACTCTGAAGACAGCAACTACGGAGGCAAGTACTTAAATCTTGTGCCTTGAACAGCATGCAAAGAAAAAAGAGATGTGTCATCCTCTTTTAAGTAAGTGTCTTGGAATGATGAAAACTAATGCCTGGATTCACTGGCTGCCAGGCAGCAATGCATGGCCAAACTTCTCTGTTTATCACAGGTGCACTGTTACTAGCAAGAAGTTTAAATGTTACCAATGTTTTATTCATTGTACATGCACTTTAAAAAGGGAAATGGCAGTGAAGAGCTACACCCTAGGTCCAGTTGTACCGAAAATGAGTTGTTTCTTCTTCTCTAAAGTGCTGGTATCTGTTGAGGGGAATGTGATGTTTAAAGGTAGCCTTTCTCAGAGAGGTGATCAGGGCATGCAGCACAAATCTGTGTCAGTTGAGACTCTTATCTTGCAGTCTTTATGGTGAGTAAACAAGACTTCTGTCCTTAATCTTGCAGAATCAAAAGTCTCGGGGGGAGGTGATCTGGACCTGAGTTCTGGCCTGTGCCTTACCAGAACTGCTTGATGGATTTTCATGTGTAGGAGATTAGCTTTTTGTTGTTTTCTCCCCTAGGCTGGTGAACACAGAGCATGCCTGTAGCACTGGTAATTAGCATGTCTTCCCTTTTTGTAAAGTGTTCCTTGAAGTGTAGAACCAGGCTCATCTTCCTGGTTTTTGTAGCTACTGACAGCCTGCTGTAGGAATGGTTTCAGCCTGTCTGAGGTTAAGCTGAACACCACATGCAATTAAGTAGAAAACAATCTCCTCAGATGCTAGGGTTCCTCTGTCATGCTATCAAGCCCTTCAAACTACTGTCCTAACCTTTGCAAACCCTCAGTTACTTCAACCTAGCTGAAGGAGCTCTGACTGCCCAGTCATACCAACAGCAGTAGTACCTAGCTCACAGAACCATGCAGACTACAAACTTCTGGACAGCAAGCCCTGGGAAGTGCACCTTAGCTGATTTGATTCATTCCTGGAGTCCTAGAATTGACCCAAGTCTTCAGACTGAACAGTTGCTCTTGCTCTTTAGCCTAGTCTTCTTTCTAGCACTACTGGCCTGATTTTTTTTAGAGGGACAGTCATTTCTCTGAAGCTATTTTCCTTGAAGTCTGAGTGGAACAATTTTGAAGCCCTCTTAGCTGCCATGTAGGCTTCATTGAAGCCTGTAGCCCTGTTACAGCTGGTACAAAGAGAAAAATTAGATCATTGGCTGGCAATATGGCTTCAGAGAATTTTAGGGGACAGAATAAGCAAGGAGAGAGAAGATAGCTGTCCTGATTTGATTTGACTAGTAGTGGCAGTGACCTGGAAAAGATGGATGTTGTTGAGTTACCATGGTAAAGTAAAATATTGGGTAGAAGAACGGGTGAATGAAATGTGATAATGAAGATGGGGCCATGGCATGTGGGAAACTGAAAATTTAGTGACTATAGCTCTAATGGTAGAATGTGATGATAACAAGGTATCTTCAGAAGAAATTGGTAAGCAATTAGCTGCTTTCTGTACATGTATTAAAATGAAAACTATGGTCTGGTTGAAAACACCTTGTCAACTTGTTTAATCCAATGTAATTTTGTGCAGAAATCTACAGGTCCTGTTCCCATTAAAACCAAAGAGCCTTCATCTCGGATTGGAAAGCTACAAGTAATTAATTTTACTGGCACTTTTAACTTTCAAAAAAAAAAAAAAACAAAAAAAGAAAATCTTCCTTGCCTCGCTGATGGCTTTCCCTGAACCAAAATCTTATTGCTTCCTTACCTTGTTCTTGCAACATTATTGTTTTTTTCAGATGGCATATTTTTGATTGCTTTTTCTGAATTGCATGTTTAATATTATTTCCTCTTTCTGTTTCAGTCCTGACTCTAAACAGCACTATTTACTCATATTGTCGGGGGGGCAGAGGGTGGGCTCCTCTTTGAACTATTGTTCTTAGCACTATTAGGTATATTTAGAGACTCTTAGGGGTGACTATGGTTACATCCCTCTTTTGACACAAAACGACCAGGAACTGTCTATATCACAATACCATTCAAAGTCAGAACCATTGTGTCCTCAGACAGAATATTGAGCTATGTAGGTGTTTGGTCTGGCATAACTTAACTTGACTCTGCTGTTCCTGAAGCTCTTACACAGAATAATAGTGTCGACCATTTCACAGTTTTAGTGAGACAGAGCTTGTGGGAGACACAGAAGTTCTTAGGTCTGAGAAAAGCCAGGCACTTTAGAAGTAGAACTTGAATACCCAGATACACTAGTTCTCTGCTTCTCTGGAGCAGTAGTAATGTGATGTCTTTTTGTGTGTATGTTTTTGTTGTCTCTGTTTTGTAGGCTAGCTTAGCTATTAACCCTTCAGCCTTACTACCTGGTGCAATGCCTAAGGTCTCCAATGTCAAGTCCCCCTTACCAGTGCTGGACACTCCATTACATGAGCCCAAGGAGGTACAGAACAGCGAAGCCTTCTCTGCTGCAGGAAGCAATGAAGAACTCGGCGTAAGCTTTGATCAGCCCATGCAAGCAGACACCTTGCACAGCGCCAATAAGGTAACATTGGTATTTAGGATTAAAAACACAGTCTGTACTCGTGCAGGAGTTTGGTTTGATGTGCCAGTTCTTCTAACAGTGTGGTTTATCTGAATCTAAATGGGAGTGTGAAAATCTAATCCCCTCTCACTTCTGTGGATCACTGAAAAGAAAGTCTAGTTCAGCATCTATACTTAGCTCAGTAAGGGGCTTACGCATATACCTGGTGCCTTTTAAAGTACATTTTTAAATTTAAAGTAAATTTTTAAAGTACATCTTTTCCAAATACTGGTTTTCCCTATTGGTTGAAGGTATGTTGGTATAACATCTTGTCCTATCCCAGGAGACACCAACCTAAAAAACTAATAAAAAAGACATCTTGCTAGGCTAACTATAAAACAGGTTGCAAGCAGCTGCTTTGACAAGCTGTCCAGAACACATCACTACTGTAGGTTGACCTTTATCCCTCTGTGGATAAAAATGTCATGCTGTCCTGAACTGTAACTCTCAATTCTTTTTCAAAGAAAACTTTTGTTTTCACACAAAGGAAAACAAAAAGAAGTGTTTCAGCTTTTGATGTGGCAAATCTTTTCCTCCTGACTCATTTGTTTTTCACTCATACTTTCTACTTTATGGACTGCAAAAGGCATATTGTAATTAAAGACTTAGTGGTTCTTTAAAAAATGGAAGTGTCAGCCACGTAGTTAAGATTTCCTCTAGGTGTCTATGATTTTATAAGTCTGTGGCGTTTCCTGAGAGCAGCAATTTGAGTAAGATAACTTAAAATCTTAACTTTGATTCTTTCTTCCTTTAATGCTGATGAGGCTGTTTATTACTAGATGAGCAGAACAGCTGACTTGGCAAGGTGCAGCAGCTGTCACCACAATGACTGACATGACCCCTTAGTGACAAATGGGTGTGAAGCTTGTACATCAGCCTGGTGCATTACTATGTAGGCATAGTTGTTTCCAACAGCAGCATGTTCCAACAGACAAAGCTCTCTATTGTGAAATTTTTAAATAGACAGGATTGCAAGGAATAGAGTGCCTGTAGCTGCATATTATCAACCTTGAATATTCGCTTTAGTGTAGTGATGATGCGTGGTTTTTTACAGAAGAAGCGTCTTGCTAACTATACAGTGAATGCTTTTTGTGGTTCAGGTTAGATGTTGTAATTTTGGCATATCATTGTTTCTTCAGCCTTTCAAGTTTGAGTGTAAATATATCCAGTCAAATGCACTTGTTTCCAATGGCTGGAACAAAGCAACCTGCCCAGCATTCTGCCTGCCCTTTCAAAGAACAGTGCATGAAGCAATTAACAAAAGGGAAGAAGAGGTTGTACTGATCCATTTCCTACCCATGTAAATACTCCTGTCCATTTGGGATAGGGGAGACGCTGTAATGGAAACTTGCAGGGGGCTTCCTTAAAAGCAGCAATTAACTGCAATAGGTTATGCATAAAATGAAATTGCATGGAAAATGCAATTAGTCATGGCTTGAACTGCACTGTAAAAGCCCCTAGATTAGCAAGATAACAGGCTAAGGTATTACCTAAAGCCAAGGGGCTGGAGTGGCTTGCTGACCTGTTGTGACTCTATTTGCAAGTGCTGTTGTTTTTTATGCACCAGTTCCACCGCTGTGGAATGACTAAGGGCAGCAAATCAGAAATCCTGCATTATATTTCTGAATCTTTCTCCAAACTACTCCAAGCTTAAATGTCCTGCGGGGCTTTTTTCTTACGTATGATCCTGCTTTGCTTTTCCTCCTTCCTTGCAGACCAGGATCAGGGTTCCAGGGAAGCGCAGACCCCCTAGCAGAATGGCACGCCGTCTGGCTGCCCAGGAGGCTGAAGCCAGTGAGGAGGTGGACACTGCTAAAGACTCACAAGTCTCTCTACCAAAACAGACAGTAGTGAACATAAAGGAGCCTCTAGCTGGTGAAGCAGAGTCCAAGGAAAATGGCTTTCTCTCTAGCTTATCACTACCAACTCACAGCGGTGTTTCATCTGCTTGGACAAACAAACTCCTTCCTCCAGAATCCACAGAAAATGAGGATGATCTATTTGAATCTGAAGACCTTTTTGCAAGCAGCTCAACATCCAGGCCAGCTGCACAGTCAAAGTTGAAGGAGAGAATGCCAGACAGTATAGCTAACAAACCCATAAAAGGCAGGGAGAAAAAGCCTGATCTGAGTGATCAGGACAGCAATGATCTCTTCCAGCCTGTACAACAAAAATCTTCAACAAAAAGCAGCCCTATACCTTTTTTGGAGGAAGAGGAAGATTCTCTCTTCACCTCTCAGAAAACTGGAAAAAAGGAGTTGAAATCTGCTGTCCGCCAAGCAGTTGACCCTACTTCCCAAGATATCTTTGAGGTAACGGCTGAACCTGCCACGTTGGGTTTGTATTTTGTTCCCCAGGGCCATATGCAGACCCCTCTAATTTAGGCTTAATGGAGGCTGCTGAATAGGATGGGGTGTGCAGGATAAGGGAGTGAAGTAAACTCTCAATCCTGCTCCACTGCTGGGATATAGAAACTTTTTTGGTTGTTTAGCCCCTAACTAGCAGCAGTGGTTTAAAAGGTGGAAGAGCGGGCGTGCACTGAATGTGCTGTGACAACATACCTTTTTCAGAAACAATAAGGTATTTGGTTCTTAGTTGCTAACTATCTGTTCAATTTCCAGCAGCTAAATAACACTTTAAAAAGGAATAAAATTGGTGAGCTGGGCACTTGATACAGGCCTCTGTGTGCTGTACTTGAGCTGTGTACAATCTGACACTCAGGCACTTCTGCCAAGTCCGCCATGAGGAAAAGGGTTTCAAACTTCTTGCTAGTTCTCTTGGCAAAGACCTCTCAGATCACTGAGTTCAACCTTTATCTGATAAGCCCAGGAAACCCAAGTCTTCTAAACATCTCAGCTGCTGTGTACAGATAATTTGACTATTCTCTTGAAGTGTGTTGTGAATTGATGAGAACTTTCTGTTTTTCTCCAAGGATGACATATTTGCTACTGAGGCAATTAAGCCAATGACCAAAACGAAAGAGAAAATGCCAGAGACTAATTTGTTTGATGATAACATTGACATTTTTGCGGATCTAACTGCAAAACCAAAAGAAAAGAAGACCAAGAAGAAGGTGGAACAAAAATCCATATTTGACGATGATATGGGTAAGTATCTGTAGAAGTAAAAATCTTGCTACTAGTCTTGTAATATTGTCCTGAGTTGTATTCATCTAAGATGTTTTAGAGCCCTTTGATTTCTTTTACTTTTCAACTGCTCTGAAATCTCTGGTCATCTTTCGATTTTAACCTTGGATGAGAACTTTCTAGATTTGTAGGACTAGCATGGCATTTAGGTAGTTTAGGAAAGAGTGTAAAATTGTTCTGAAAAAAGCTTAATTCCTTCAGGGAATTACTCCAGACAAGTTTCTAAGAGACTCATCTCACGTGTTTATGGCTCCAAGACAGATTCCATATTTCAATTTACACAGCTTTTTGTATTGTACTTTCAGATGAGTCACTGATATGAACAAATTAGCACCTCTGCCTATCCCAGCTTCACTATCGTATTAACTACCTTGGAGCCCATAAGATTTTGTTTACATTCATGTATCCAGGAAAATTTACAGATACTGCACCTGAAAGCAAAGATTTGCTATATATAATTTGCTGAAAAAACAGCAAGTAGTAATGTGAAATGACGTGCAAAGCATGCTCCTTTCTTCTCCATCAGCAGCAATGCTGAAAGTAATGTGATTCTCAGCTGTGTCAGTTCTCAGGCTCTTCATGTTCGTAGCTCTTCTTTGAGATTTTATGTATTTCTTTTCTAAGACAAAATTTCTTCTCTAGCTTTGGTTCTTGTCAAGTCTTTATTCCCTCTAACTTACTCAAATTGAACCTAACTTACTGCCATTTTACTTGGACTGCTGCTAAGCACTTTAGCCTGATGGCAGAAGACTGTAAATGTGCTAAAAAATTTGCTGGAGAATGAGCATCTTGATATTTCAAGATCTTCTTGATTGATATAAAAAATAAGACTTAAAGGTTTGTTAGGAAGGTATTTGAAATATATATTGGATGATTTTTTTAAAATCTTGTTTCAATAAGTTACATTTTTTCATGTAGTCTATAGTAAGTAAAAGAATTTGCCAAGCAGTTACCCCTTCCAAATATTCAGCACAAAAATATGAACTGAATGTTGAAAAAAAAAGTTGTAGAGTGCCACTTGAACATCAGCCACAACAGAAACTCGTTTGTACTTCCACTTTTGATGTCAATTCCTATGCTAAAGCTTTGTGTTTGATGTCACAGCTGATTTTGATGCCTGTTGCACCTAAAGCACCTGCATCTGATGGACTTCATCTTCCTGTAGAGTAGTGACTGTTCAGTGGTACAGCCATGGGAATGCAGCTCCTTAGTACCCATAGAGCTCCAAAACACCAACAGGAGTGCAGGGAGATAGCTGAAGATGAGGATGTTCCGCTGGCAGTCGAGTTGTGGAACTGGCATTTGCCTACATTTCATATTAAGGGCTGGTTAACACTTACAGAGCTGTATATTGTTGTCTTAGGAGAACCTTTCTGCTGCAAATGAAATAGTAAATTTCAGCTGCAGTTTGAGGGGCGTGAAGGCTGCAGGTTGTTTTCTTTTGTCATACCACACCTTCCGGTCGCTAGAGTCCTCAGTCTCTTTAAATCTGATGTCACCTCTGCCTGTCTTCAAAATGGTGACTGAGCTTCCTTGCACTCTGACAAATACTGTGTTTTCCCTGGGTAAAATTTTCCTGTTCTTTAAGCCTCTTTATAAGAAATGGGAGTGATACAGCTTTTTTTTCTTTTCTTTTTACAGCTCTGTGGCACTCACTGTACTTCCTCTCTGCTGTAAAGCTAATCCATGTGATAGCTTCTTGCTTTGGAGTGATGCCAGTAGGGGATTACTCTATTTTGCTGCCTTTCTAAACTGCTCTTGTGCTGAAATGTGGTCCTGGATTATTCCTGTGTAATCCTTATGATCAGCACAGTAGCAGACACATGCTGAATTGGAAGGAGTGAGAAGAGACAGGGAAACACATTGTGATAGACCACATTGTGCTTGGCCTCTGCTCAAGGTTAGGCTACGTGGTGAAGACTGAAATACTAGTTTTTATACTCTGGGCTAGTAATTCACAGAATATTCCAATAAATTGGAAGAGAGCCACAAGGATCATCAAGTCCAACTCTTATGTGAATGGCCCATACGGGGATCAAACCCACAACCCTGGTGTTACTAGAACCATGCCCTGACCAGCTAGACTCAGTGGCTATATAACACCCATGTTTTCCTAATAGGGATTCAAGACCAGTTATGTGCTGTTTACACTGGCCTTGTGAATCACTAGTGATGCTCATATCTAAGTCTTGTAATTTTTTTGTTTTATACTCCAGCTGCATATTCTGAGTATCCTACATTTCTTAATTTAGAGTACAAGATAGACTGCTGTGTACACAGCAGGGCAGCTCCTCAGCATGTGTATCTCTTCCATGAGCACAGTCCTAAACAAAAGCAGTTCTAGCCACAGCAAGAACTACAGGACTGTGAGCTCTGCAGCTGATACAGGCTATTTCTGTTGGATGATTTAATTTCTGCTTATTGTTGCCCTCTCCCTTAATGGCAATGTGATATTTTTCCACTTTGTAGTCCTAGTTATTCACAACAAGATATGCTCGTATTGAGGAAGGTGGTGGGAAACCTTGATTCAAGATTGTAGACAGACTTTTTGAATATTCATCAGGATGGTGGTTATAGCTGTCTGCCTCCTTGCATCAGTGGTCTGTTCTCAGGGGATTTATGTTATGTTCTTACTGTGCCATAGATTAAACTCATGGTTAGTGAATATCACCACAGTAGTTGCTAGCAACTACCATCTTTTCCTCTTCTGATTTTCTTTAGCAACAACCTCACAGGTCTTGGATCTTTCACGTTCCTCAGACACTAATGTTCTAGATAAGAGAGATGTTATCTGCCACTTGCATGATAGAATTTATTGTGGAGCTTTAATTTATTAGTACTTTACAAGTGCTTACAAGAGCCTGAACATATTATAAAATACAAGTATTATGCTGTCTACTGAGAAGAAAAAAAAAAATCTCACAGCTCCCATGTATGTCCTTACAAATGCATCCAGAATTGCAAGTAGCAGGAAAGCATTTGTTTATCACAGAATGTCCTTGGCAGTCACTGCTGTGTGATGGAGTCTCTTGTGTACAATGTTGCTTCTGTTTAGTAGTCACTTCTCATTAAAATCTCTTTTTTGTTCCCCTCTTTAGATGATATCTTCTCTAGCAGCCAAGTCAAGATACCTACTCCTAAAACCAGACCTTCCCAAGCAACCTCAGAAGCAAAATCTGAAAGCAAGACCCTGAGTACATTTGATGACCCGTTGAATGCCTTTGGAGGCCAGTAGTCGAGGGGATGTGTTGCACAGAAGCAGCCTTCCTTAGCCCTGTCCAGTACTAATACTCTGGAATCTCTAATTCAGTAGAGCTGGAATGAGATGGACATGGATATTTAAATGAGATTACCCATTTAAAATGGTTAGTATTCTCTTGTGCTTGTCTAATTCTGCTAAATTATATATTTTTTAAAAAATACAGTAACCTCCTGCTATCATGTTTTCCATGGTGCCGAGATGAATACAGCCTGTGCAATACCTGCAATGAAGTAATCTATTATATAAAGTATAGTTTGTTTTATTGAACAGATCTATAGATAAAATATTAATAAATAGTAAATGGAGTCTGTTAAACTTGATCTGTCTGTATGTCTTACTTTCCTCTTTACGTCTTGCTTAGAAGCATCATGATTTGAAAGCAGCCAAAACTACCATGCCTTGTCTGGGTCAGCTGCCACCTACTGAGCTAATGGGAGGGTAAGGCTGGGTTCAATATCAGGTACAGCTGCTCTTAGAGAATGAAGCAGCTAGGAAATCTCAGAGCAGGACTTGACACCAGTTCGAATGAGGTGTTTCATGTAGGCAGCTAATGTGGGCTATAAAAACACTAATGCTTCTCTGCCAGGAAGAGCATGTTACAAATGAGCACTGAGTGGTCCATGAAGACAAAAGAAACCTAACAGTGTCGTCTGTTCAAGCTGTAGACCATTAAATAAGATTTTTCACCTGCATGAAGCTGCGAGTTTTGCAAACAACAGTTTTCACAAAGTCCCTCTCTACAGAGCCTGCTTGGCCATCTCCAGGCTAGCAAGCCTATGCACATACTTTATGCAAAGACTCTCTTGTGCCTAAAGGTTTGCTGGCTGCTTTCCCTTCTCATGCATAACAGTGTAAGCTGTATACAGGAGTTTGCTACTCTGGAATCCCTCTAACTGTCAGATGTATTTGGTTTAACTTTGCCTCCTGCATTTTCTAGATCCCCTTCTGGAACAGATGCCATTAACCATACCTGATACCCAGTAGTAGATGCTTGCTCTCCTGCATGCATAGAAGCATAGAGCAAATGCATAAATACAGGAGGATCAAATGTTTATTTTATTGTACAAGTGACTGCCTGCAATTTTGACTAGATTCACTGCTTTTATGATAGTGATTATTTTATCTCAGACTCTTAAGACTGTTCTGCTGTGAATTTAAAGCATGTGCTCAGAGGACCTCTTTGAGATCAACCCCCACTTGCACTGAAGTTCTCATTCTGAGACATCTGCTTCAGTCTCATTTCTCATGTTGAATTTCCTTTATCAGGCACAGTAAATACTCCATCTGAAACATCTAGCACTAATGAGGGTAAAGCAGAAGGAGAGGTTGGAAGGGATAAAGGAGAAACATGATGTATTGAATTGCACCATAGGTGGGCCTGGCAATGATTCATGTTAAGTGGGGGATAAGCTGGGAGTAGCAGCTTGAAAAAGAGAGTGGGGGCTATTTGCAAATGAGTATCTGCAGTGAAAGCACTTGAACTTTATTTATAGGCATTACATCTTCTGTATATGCCTCATACATGATTTGGACTACTTCTTTACTCCTTTCTTCTGCGCTTAGAAGGGCGTCAGAGATATGATGGAGAAGATGGTTAATTCTTCTGTTTCTTTTCTGCATCTTTCTTCTTCACATTAATAACTTCTATTAATTGCAAAGAGGTCTATTCATAAGCTAAGAATCCAGAGGGCCAAAAGCTCTTGGAGTGGAGGAAAAAAAAAAGTACCTACCTTAGTGTATCTTAAACTTTCATGTAAAAGCTCTTCATAGTGCAAGTTTCTGTGATGTAGATGAGAACTTTTCCCACATAGTCTTTCTAAGATGGCAGACAGAGTGTCTTTGTGCTTTTCCCCATGTCTCTTCACACTTCAAAATGAATGGTCCTCAATTTTAACAGAGCACTAGGGCACTTCACTTCTGGGAGGGCTTGGTCTGAGAGTGACTTTCTGAACTGTGTTTTGGCTAGAGAGCTTGTTGTTTTGGTGATTTGGAGGGGCTTTTGTATGTTGGTTTACTTTTCAGGTTTGGTTTGTTTTTCGGGTTGGTTTTTTTGTTGTTTTTTTGGTGGGTTTTTTTTTTTGTTTTGTTTTGTTTTTGCAAATTTGATAAACCACATATTCTGCATATTCTGGAAAGGGCAGAGCTGAAGGCTCAGTATGACAGCATCCAGACGCTTTGACAGGTTCCCATACCCACTACATGCTTCTCAAAAATTAACTGGGCCTGAAACTTAACAGCGAGTCAGGGTAGGTCTTGTGTATTTTTAAAACCTAAATGGAAAGTACAGTTGTTAATGTAATTAGCACCTGCTAATAAGATAAGCTTGTTTTCTCTAGCCTGTGATCATCCAAAGGCCCCGCTGCTTTTGGAGCTCGGCCCGGCCACCAAACGCTGAAACGGGAGCACAAGGCTGTGAAGTGAAGGCCCAGAGCAGTGCCTGGTCCCTGCCACGGCCGGGAATGTTCGCGTCCTGGCTGGGCAGAGCGGGCCCGCCCCCGCATCCCGGGCCCAGCGGCTCCCACACACCGGTAACGCCTGGAGCCATCGGCCTGAGCGCAGGGTCTCGCTGCTGCCGGCGGCTCGGCCGGAGCGCAGGGCGGCACCTTCGCTTTATCGGCCGCGGCCCCGCCGCACTCCGCGTCCCAGGGGGCAGCGCGGCCGCCCCGCTGTCACGTGGCCACCGGTAGCGCTGGGGGCGTTGCACAGACTCAGCGGTCTGGGGCGGGAGGGACCTGGACGCCCATCCCGTTCCCCCGGCCCCGAGCAGGGACAGCTCGCACGGGCCCGGGCTGCCCGGATCCCCACCCAGCCCGGCCCTCAGCACTCCCGGCATGGGGAAGCGTATCCGGGTCCTTCCCCGCGCACGCGCTGCCGCCCCGCGTCTTAACGACCACAACAAGCGGCCCGGCGGGCGCCCGCCCCTGAGGCACCGCGAGCCCCGCCCCCGGCAGCGCTGATTGGCCGAGGTCCGTGAGAGCGGGCGCCCCATTGGTCCGCGGCAGGAGCTGTCACAGGGCGGGGCAGCGCGGGGGCTGCCGGGCGGCACCTCCCAGTCCTGCCCCCGGCGGCTCCGGCTGCGCTCCGGTCCGTGCGTCCCGCCGGGCCCGGCCGGCTCCGGCAGCTGCGGCGGGCGGGGCGGCGCGGGGGGACGGGAGCCGAGGCTCCCCCCGAGCGGGCCCGGCGGCGGCAGATGAGGTGAGACCCCGCTTCGCTCGGCGGGTTCCGGGCCCTCGGGAGCGCCGCTCCTGCGGGGACCCTGCGGCGGCAGCGCCGAGGGCGGCGGGGCGGAGGGGCCGTGCTCGAACCGCCCCGGGCCCGGCCCCGCCGGCGAGGCGCGTGTCCCGGGGCGGTGGTGGCGGGGCCCGCGGCCAGCCCGGGGGCCGAGGCTGCCCCGAGCGCAGCGGCGGGGACGGGGCAGCTGCTCGCCGTTCTTTGTTCGCGGGCGCTGCGCTCCGCTCGGCTGCCGGGCTCGGGGCTCCGGCCCCCGCGCCGGGGCGGTGCTGCACCCCGCGGGCTGAGCTGCCGCCTCCAACTGCCTTCCCTGAGCCCGGAGCCGTCCCCGTTCTCACGCCTTTCTGGAGTTTTTCTCTAGCTCTGACACTGCGGAGGGCTCAGCTCTTGTCAGGAGGCATTGGGCGTCTGGTTGTCATGTCGCTTGTGGAAACAAAAATAACAAAGGTAGTAGGTTGCGTCTGGAATGCTGACTGACATTAGGGCCCTAAAAATACAATGCTGGTGATATAATTTATGGTTATCTTGCCATATGTAGGTAATAACTTAATATTTATTAGCAGCCATTTTATAAAAAATAAATTTAAATTATCTTTAGCAGTTGCGTTTAGATGTTGTCAGAACTATATTTGTTTGCTTTATAGGTGAAAAATCCTAAAGATGAACAGCAATGCACTACACGTGTCTTCAAAGCTGCCTTGGCTAGAAGTGGAATGTAGTTTCCTGACAGATCTTCTTACAAGGAAGTTGTAAATCCTTTCTAATGGCCAACAAGAAAGAGCCTCCTTTTTTTAATAAAGATAATATGGGACCATTTCACTACAAACTTCCTTTCTATGAAACTATGGAGCTCTTCATTGAAACGCTAACAGGAACCTGCTTTGAACTGCGAGTTTCCCCCTTTGAAACAGTTATTTCTGTGAAAGCTAAAATTCAAAGACTGGAAGGTACTATTCTCTCTTATTTCAGTGTAAACTTTATCACTTTAATCCTGTTTTAGAAATCATAATTGCTGAAATCAAACCAGAAAACTTTAATGTCATGTTTAGCAATATGTATAAAAAACTAGGTGCTTAGTTTATGCCTTAGGTTTAATTGAAATTGAGCTGTTTTTCTGTTCTTTCCATTTTCTATAGGCTCATGGCTTAGGCTTCACTGGAATTGCTATGTTTGCTCTTCTGGTGGGTTGGTTGGGGTTTTTTTTCTGTGTACAATTAAGGTTAATCATATATAAAAATCTTTGGATTCTCTGACCCAAGTTGTTTGTTAACTAGCAAGGTTATAAATTTGAGCCTTGCAATATGTGTATATTGTAACTGAACATACTTTAAACTTGCTGCTATGTTTGTTGCTGATTAGGTTAGTCAGTTTATGTTTTTTTTATGATACTGCAGTCACAAGTGCAACTGCAGTGCAGGCAAATCCCAAAGGCAGCTTTAAGTTACTGATTTGAATTTTGTTTAGGTGAGTGATCTTTTGCTGGTAGACAGTTGTTCTGGCTGAGCAATGCTTTGTCTTAAAGTGATAAACTTGGCACGTTTTGCAAAGTGAAAATCTCCATTAAGTTATGAGGCCAGTCCTGATGCTTATGCAAGAATAGGTGTAGGTTAGTCCCCTCTTACCTCTTTTTCTCTATGGTGAGGATGACCTTGCATGAAAGAATGTGATTTGAAATATTTATATAGTTGTAGTTTAAGCATTGCATCCTCTGTCTTCTTTTTCACTTTGGAGGAGTTAAAGAACTGTACAGCTGTAGAAGCTGAGAGTAGCTAGCAGAGTTGCTAATTTTAAGAAAAGGGATCCTCTCCTTCCCTAGTATACCTGTACATGTTTTTCATCCTTCCGTCTGTGTGGAACCCGTCCTCTGGGAGATGTAATATGATGCTGTAGACTGGAATCTAAGATACTCTCCTCCTCTTATGGAAATCTGCTCTAGTGGATGGAAAAAAACCCAGACAGCTGGCACAAGTCTTAAAACACACAAGCGTTGCAACAACAGAGGGGACTGTTTGCTATTAAGATCCACACAGCAGAGGCTCCAGTGTGCAGATGACTGGAGCTTGCATCCGTGTAGGTACAATAGTGCAGCTGTGTGGATGGGCTTTTGTTTGCTGTGGACAAGGCCATAATTAGTTGCAAGTCAGAGAATTTGTCAAGATGCTTCTGGAGGCTAGAGGTGAAACAAGAAAAGGAGAGACGTTTTCCTGCCTATAATTGAATGTAGGTGTAGAAGAGATGCATAGAATACTAGCTTAACCATGAATTAAAAGGCAGCATAGGCAGAAGGGAGCAGAAGGCAGCTGGCTATCTGGGTAATATCAGTGATGGAGTGAGCTTTAAAGGATACATGATGAGATCATTGGGAGATGTGAGGAAGAAGGGTTTGAATTCCCTGTAGTCCAAAATGTAAGATTGTGAATAGCCATACTCAATTATACCTACAGCTGACAAAAGTATCCTCATTTCTTATTAGAAGAACATCTCAGTAATGAAGTTATAATAATGCTTATCTGGAATTTTGTTTGTGTGTTGTCATTCATAGGATGGTGAGGTAATTATGGCTTAGCTGCCTGCTGTATAGAATTAATAAGTAAATTTCATTAAACATGGAAGATGAGCTCACTGGTGCTTATCATTGTATTGTAAGAAGTCAGTTGTGATACTTTAATACTCCATAGCAGAGTTAAAATATTTGTACTGTTCTGATTAATAATTTGTGGGAAGTAGAGTGAAAACAAATTGACCAGTTTCATGTGGACAAAACAGATGCACAATGACAAATTAATTCTGTGTTGCATTTGGGGTTGTTATTGCATGCAAAATACTAATTAACAATTTTTCAGTGGCAAAGTTGCTATTATAGTGCACAAGTTTGAGCAGTAAATCACTCAGATGGAGCAAAAATTCAGAAGTAATTTTGTTGTGATTTAGATGGAAAGGAGAAAGCTTACATCTGTTCCCGTTTCTGCTGCTGGTTTTCCCTTTTTATTATTGTATCATGTCAGCTTTTGTGGGGTGTGAATCTCTTATTTAAGCTGCACTTCTGGTTGGAGAATGCCTCCTACAGTGCTGGAAGACTACATGAGGTCCCTAGTTATGCATATTTTCTTCATTTGGATGTTGGGGATGATAGTATGTAAGCAAAGAAGAGGAGACATTTTGAAAAAATGAGCTGAGACCTGAAAGCTGCAAGAAAAAAAATCTAGAACTGTGTCAGAAGCTAACAAATTGTTGAATATTACCAATGCCTTTAATTGTGAGAGGCTAATAACAAAATTGAAACAAGATAAAATTGATCTTTGTCAGCTGGAAAATCAGTAGCTGTAGACTGTCTTCACCATAATAAAAAAGCATAATATGGATAGCATGTTAGGAATTTTGTCTATTTCAGATACTGTTTGTCATTCTTGATGCCTGCTAGTGATCTGATACGGAAAGGCTTTGTTTAGACAGCTGTACTGGACATTGGTACCTTACTAAGAAAGGGCTGCATGTTTCCAGCTATGTGTTTTCAGTGGTTTTAGTCAGTAAAGAATATACGTAAAAACTTCCAGGTTCCAATGCATCTGAAATTTCAGTGCAAGTCCTCTACTCATAAATTGAAGTTATAGCATATCTGATGTGTGTTTGGATCAGATGCAGGCATCTGTCCTCAAATATGTTCTATGTGAAGTAAGGGGGAGATTGGTTATAGTGTTGACTTTGGAGCCCCAGGGGTAAATCGCTCCTAGTCTCAGATTCACTGAGCCCTTTAAAATGGTTCACCTGGGAAGAAACAGCTCCCTTTGTCTCTACTGGTGGCATAAAAGCTGGAATACACACACAGTGCTGCTATCAGTGCTACCTATTCCATTGTTTTTACTTGTTAATCAGTGTTGATGGACATGGTATCTGTATTTCAAGGTGGCATGAAAGACTGAGCTTTAACAGGAGTAGTACTTAAAAAAATCAGGATTTCATTGAAAGAGGAGGTAATGGGTTTTTTAGACTGAGATCTCTTTGTTTTCTCTGTCACACAAGTCCTTGTAGCTGCTGGGCTAGGCAGAGTTTAGTGTTCATTCAGAAACACCAATTATTACATTGTTAAAGACAGATAGCATTCAGCCTGTGTATTCGTAGTAGTGCTTAATTAGTCTGTTAAAGAACCATAGATAATGCCTGTAAACATGTTTATTGGGAAAGATAGGCTTGAGTCTCAAAGGAGTAGGTGGGCTTTGGGATTTGGTGGTGGTAGTGGTTGTTGTTAGCTTGCAGGCATTCGTTTACACAGTTAGCTTTAAAATAAAAACCAACTTGGTTGTGGTTTGTTGGGTGAGTACTTGTACCTGAATTTTATGATCTGTGTACATGGAAACATCAACCTTTTTCGATGAAAATTTAGATGTTCTCTTGTTCTTGTATTATTGTAAAGGGAGGAAAGAGAGCTAGATTTCAGCGTACATCTTGATTTCAGTGTTCAGTAGGTGTTCCCTTGTGTTCAACAGGGAACGACAGATGCAGCAGTAATTTTGTTGTGTATGTGTGTCTCAGTTCAACTCATGTGAGCTGTTATTTTTCTTTGGTCTTTTTGCTGTCATTATTTTGCTGCCTATATACAGCAGCTTCACATCAAATAACTAGAAGAATGTCAAGCAGACTTCATGTGGATATTGTAATTTCTTTCAATATTCTGTGAATTCAGAGTATGTCATAATAATATTTATTATTATTTGCATTAGAGAAAATAGCTGTGCTTCTGCCAGGACTGAAGTAAGTGGATTGCACGAGCATCATGAATTTTTAACAGAACCAATCCTGCTTTTTTTCTGTTTACTACTTTACCCTACATCTTCTATTTGCTTTATGATTTGCCTGTTTACTGTGCTGATAGAGAAGTTCATGAAACATTTTTTAAGCTTGTGCCTTGTCTGATCTGGTGGAACATTTCTGTGAGTGCAAGGCTGCTCAGAGCGGATGGCTGCCCAGAGCAGCATCTGGAAGTTGTAAAGTAAGGTCACCTTTGTCAGGAAATTTTGTTGGCCTGCACCAGTGATTTGCTGTCTTTAGTCTGTTCTTAATCAGTCCCTTGGACAAAGAGTAGGTCAGTACTGACTCCATTTTCTCTGCCATAGCTACTGTCATTCAGTGGAAGCTGGGGGTTTAACCATTAGGGAAATGGTCCTGCCACTGTAAGTCGTGGGCTTTTGCACCTCTTACTAATGTAGCCAGTTTGTGGGGGAAAATAAGACTGTCAGCCCAGCCTCTCTGTGTGAAGAGGCTCCATCAGTTTCAACACTGAATAAAAGACAAGTGCAGTTTGAATTTTGACAGTGAAATGTACGTGGTGTTTTTAAACACAGCAACTTTAGACCCACAACATAAAACCAAGGGCTTTTTCTGAAATCTGCATGGATTTTAATTTTTTTTTTCCTGTGTCAGACTTGATCAAATCAGTTTCTGTGGTGAACCTACTTAGCATGCCAAAAAGTAGAGCTAGGGAGGGAAGCTTAAGGCTGTATGTGATGTGCTGATTAAGAGACAGGACAGGGTAGCTGCTTCTCTCCTTCTCCCATTTTAGCAGGTCACATTGTCAGTGCACATACAGCCATTTCAATAGGTAGTCTGCAGACTCTTCTGTCCTGTGGCATCACCTAGCCAGCTCATTTCCATTTGAGCATCGAGATGTAGCTTATTGCCCTGCTTACCTCTCAATAGTGATTTGGAGCAGACCAGTGATACAGTCATGTGCTTCTTAGGGAGAGGGTGCAGTGCTTGGGTATCTCACAGTTCTCATTATTGTTGGCAGTTGTACATGTTGATCTTGTGTGCAAATGTCTCCTCAAGAAATCCTTACTATAATCCAGGAAAGGGACAGCTAATGAATATTTTGCTTTCTCTGAAGCTATAAAACACATACTATTTCTTCAGTGTATAGATACAGAATTCTAAGAAAGCAGTATAAAAGGGAATAAGTAATAAAGATGTGCTGTTTGCAATTACAGTAGAGTATCCTCTTTTCATCTGTTCATTTCATCAAAAATACATTGTCATTGTTGAATGTGCAAAACCATGTTTCACTCCAGTACTGCCAGCTGAAAGCCAGCCTTTTTAACAAATACTCTTTATGTTTATCAAAGTAATTGGAAATTGCTCCTTGGAGGCTGCTGAAACCATAACAAATGCAGACAGTCATCAGATTGTTTGTAATCAGAAGAGTGCAAAATGACACAAAAAACTTTTAATGTAGACTCTGGCTATTGCCAACTTGTTCTTTTGCTTACACTGCTGACTTGAAACATAACCAATAATCAGCTATTAAATAGCTGGCAGTGTAATAGCAATTATGTTAGTTTGCTGTATGAAGATATTCTTCATACAAATGTCCTGTGGACATCAGAGGATATGAGATTGCTATTAAATGCAATCAGGTGGAGTAAAGTTGTGTTGGTCGTTCAGAACAGGGAAAATCTGAATATGAGCTGTGGTGAGAAGAGGAAATTGTCATCTTCTGTAAAGCCTAAAGACAAACAAAGACAGTTCCTCCAAAGTGCACTCCCTTCTGCAAAGGGATGTCTCCTACTTGCCTGTTTAATGTGCTTGGACTTTGATCCTCTCTTCTTCCTTGGGCATTGGGAGCTTTGTGCCCTTCCTCTACCTAGCAAGGGATCATTGCCTGATCATTGCTACAGCTTGCTAAGCATTCTCACAAGCCTTCAAAAGCTTTGATGTTTTTGGGAACTATCTGAAAGACTCTGATCTTTGTGTTCCCCTCCTGCCAGATGTGTTTAGGGAAGTCTTACTGTGTAGCACTGCCACTTGCATTTCCTTTTAAGTATCTGAACATGCAACAAGTAAAAATATAGGATAAGATTATTTTAATGTAACCTTTAGGAAAATGCATTTCTAGATTTTGTTTCTTAGTATGAGAAGTAGTGTTCAGAACTTTTTGAAAAAGTAGTTATTGATCTCTATAGATACACATTTTGATTAACATTTGTCCTGAATGAACAGTGAGATCTTAATTACCTGGGTTTCACTAGACAAATTGAACAACTTCCTTTTGATGCTGGAGGGAAGATTTTTTTTTTAGTGATCTGAGATGTCTCATCCTTTGTATTCTATCCAAAATTCAGAAAGTAGTAGGATTCCAGTAAAAATGTGTGAAGACCTCAAGTTGTACCAGCTCTTGCTTATTATCTTTAATGTGTATTACATTTGTATCTGAGTTGACTATGCAGGCAAAAATAGTGTAGAATTCGGATTCTTTTTGTATAGAACACAGAAATATAAGGAACAAATATTCTGTATGCTTACTTTCTTTTAACAAAAAATATCCAAATAATCTCAGAACTTGAGTTGAAAATGAATATTACTGTATATTAGTAATAACATTCTGATGGCTTGAAAAAAAACACAGAATAAAATTAAAGTATTTGTAGTATGAAGTTTAGTTAAGTGCTCTGATAATACATGTACATGCCAACTCTGAGGTCCCAAACCAGGCACAGATAGGAACACATTTGCAATTATTGCCACTCTGATAGAGCTGCCACCAGTCACCTTAATGTGACTGTCTGTACTGTGATTAATACAAAATAGCAGTCTGTGATTAAATTATTCAGCAGTTTTGTCAGTAGAAGTTTTATCCTGTTTTTCCTCTCAGTAAGCATAAAGTGAAGTTCAGGTAAAAGGATAAAAACCTCCCTTATCTGATGACTGGAAAAAGCAAGTATTCAATAAGCCTGAAGTAGATGAACACTTCCACACACTCTCTGCTAAGCCAAAAGATTAAATTTGTGTGAGCTAAAGCCTTTGGAAAATCTTTGATATTAATAACTATTTGGAGGTTGGATGTCATAGCTGAAGACAGCTCAAGTGCCTGCCCATTTCCTGCTGCTTCTCCTCTTTCTCCTGTGATCCAGTTTTAGTCCATCAGCCCCACACTCTTCAAAGAGAGAAACTCTCCAGAAGCCCTCTTGCCAAGCCTTAAGTCATTTGTTTGTTTCTTTTGTTTAGGTATTCCTGTCTCTCAGCAGCACTTAATTTGGAATAATATGGAACTGAAGGATGACTATTGTTTGGATGATTATAAGTAAGTATAGAATAAAATTAGGTTTCTAATTAATGCTTCTAAATAATTATTAGGATGAACAACATTTATTTATTGTTATTTACAGCATTTCAGAAGGCTGCACTCTGAAGTTGGTTCTGGCAATGCGAGGTGGACCTGTTAACACCAGAAGAGGTAGGTGTTAAGGAAGTTAAAGAGAGTGGTTTTCGTGTAATGTCTTTTGATTGTAAAGAGCTTCTCTTAGGTAAGCATTTTAGATAGTCAGACTTCAGTTCCAAATTAATTGGAAAGATACTTAACAAAAATGTGGGGACTTTTTCCCCCATCTTCTCTTAGCATATCAAGTGCACTTTGTTTTTTCTTAAGATTATTTGTATGCACAGAATCATTAAGTCATAAAATCAGCAATTCTTCACTTGAAGAAAAAAGTTGTCCTGGAATGTCATTGTAAAAATAATTTTTAAAATATGGTCAATAAGAATCAGGCATTGCTGCAGTCAGACAATAAACTTGGTTATGTGGATCATATGTGTAGGAGTGAAAAGGAAGAAATTCCCGTGATAGTTTTCTCTTGGGAATAAACTCATCATATCTTCTAGGTTAAGAATTCCTTTTACAAACTGAGCTGAGCTCTCAAGAGGTAACAAAAAGAATGATAATAATATTTTGGTTTTATTTTGTCTCTTTTATCTTTTTAGTTCCTGTGAAAGATCCTATCAGGGAAATGGCTGAGTATATGGATCCTGCTAGAGACAAGATTTGGGAGAAAGGGCCATCCAACAAACAAGTGACCTTCTTAGTGTATCGAGAAGGAGATCGGTTGAATTTCTTCCGTGTGGTTGACAGGGGCGATGGCACTTTAACACCACTCTCTGAATCTTTGAGGTAAAGTTGGTTTTAATCTTTATCTTATTCTTCAGAAGTGGGTTACTGTGTAATTTTAAGCTGTATTTGTTGGTTTTATCAAAAAAGCATCTGGCATATTGCAGGAGTTATTCCCTTAGGGCTATTAAATTGTTGTGACTATTTAACAGCACAGTAGTGCTTTGTGGTCAGTGGTTGTGCTAATGATTCTCTTATCACTGTGTGCATTAATATAGTGAGATAAAACTGACTTCATACTTCAGGCAATTCTCAACATTCCAGCCCTTTCTGAAAAGGAACATGTTGCAGGAGAGTCAAATGAATATTTTATTAGATAATAAAAACTTCTATTAAGCACTTTCTCTATGTGCTTAAGGCATTTGTTTAGTTTTGTAAACATTTCCTTATTCACATAATATTTTTTTTTTCCTATGGACTAAATGGTTAGTCAGGAAAATAGTAGATTGGCAGTGTAAAATCCTGTGGGCTTTTTTAGTTTGTTGGTTGTGGGGTGGTTGTTTGGTTTTAAGGGAGAGGTGGTTTTGTTGTGCTTCTTGTGGGGTGGGCATTTGTTTGGTTTTGGATGCAGTTTGGTTGGGAGGTTTTTCCGTGATTTTTTTTATGCCTTATTTTTTTTAATGTACTGAAGTAATTACCAATACAGCCAGATTTTGGATGTAATTAGGCCTCAGGTTAGCTACTGTTGAGTACCAACCTTGTGTCAATTACTGCCAGAATCCAGTGATGATGTCATCAGAAGCACAGGTGTATCACTTTACTTACTACATTGTAATTGTAATAAGCCATTTGGTAGTCTTTTTCCTAAAATTATCAAAGTGGATATCTATTAAAAATTATTGCATTCTATTTTTATACTGCAGCTTTTGGGTAGGTACTTTTATCCTCTCAAGAACTTAATATTTGTACAGCTGTGAGGAAAGGAGTCCCTTTTCTGGTATTACCTGTGTTTTCTCCAAGGCTAAGGCTTAAATTGCTTTAAGTGACTATTCTTGTTTCTGTTTGCAAAGGGAAAGAAAGAGCTTTGTACTGGATTTATATTCAGTTTGTATTCAGAGTGATACTACTCTTAAAAATTTTTAAAGACATCCATACGTAAAAACCACTGACAGAAGGAAATATCAAAGTTTAATTCCCCCACTGTTATACAAAGTAGAAAGATCTAGTGTTTGATATACAAGGAAGAGAAAATATACAAATACTTTAGATCTGTGATTTTATCTTTCAGCCTCTTTACTCTTTCAGTAAATAACCACATATGGTATTGTTTGAAATAGGTTTGAAAAAGCATAATTGGTTAAGAACTGAGAACCTAGCTGCTGCACTGGGCTTGATACACTTCTGGAAAGATGATCAGATTGGTGTAATTCTTATTCTTGCTGCTACCCTGCCTGTTACTACTTTGTTCCTATTTAACCTCTGTCTCCAGTGAACATCAAAATCCATTCACAAAGTTGGCACTGTGGATGCTATACTGTGAGTTAGTGCAAGGAGTTGTCATAAGGAGCTTGAAATGTCATTTTTCAGTAGAATGGGCTCCCTGATATCTTCCTACATGTTCAAATTTTAGTGTGTGTGTGTGTGTTGAATTTTTTTTGCCATTTGAAACTAGTGTAGACAGTGGTCTGAAAGTCTACCCAACTTTTCCACTGGGTAATCCTAATGTACAGATTCAATAGTAATTTTACTGAGATTGGCTAAAAGTTGCAAATGGGAGGAAAAACCACACTCATTTGGCTCTTGCAAGGTACCTGGGTAAGCCTTTCAAAGCACAGCAGCGTGGAGGAAAGTCAAATACATTGGGCTTAATAAGTGTGCTGGCACTGGTCAAGTGAGCCAGTTGGGTTGGAAGCCACCTGATTTGAAAACAGTCAGCTTGAGTTGCTTCTGTTTTTCTGTGCTTTCTATAGGAGTTCACTTACTAGCTTTTCTACTAAGGCAGATGGTAATTTGGAGGGGAAGGAAATACTAGTTCTTGAGTTTGTTATCATGGCTGGGTGGGACTGTGAGAAATGGAAAAAGTAGCAAAGGGAGAAGAGAATGGAAGCAAATCAGATCTTTTTGTGTGATCTTTATAGAGTAAAGCTATGGGTCACTCTGAATGCTGCTGTTTTCTATACTGACAGATGTATTCATATGGGAGTATATTGGTGGTTAAAATAAATGCTTCAAAATTCTGTCATCCTTTTTCACATTGCTGGTACCTGGAGCAGAATTCATTGAACAAAATTTAGAAATGAGACATAGGTTTTGGTTTTCTTTTATAGCTCTCCAGATAATTTTATTTTATCTGTGGTTGAGTTACTGGTTACTTGACAAAAGTATAAATGCATACAGTGGACATTGTCTCTGGGCTAGAAGAGTGTTGAAGTTGTGATGGACGACTGGCAGACACTGGTGCTGAAAGGGTTTCAGCAAGCTAATAGTTTTTGAGACATGCATTTCACAAGGAAGAGCTCAGGAATGTTGACACCTATGGACAAAGTAAATTTATAATTTACTAATTAAAAAATGCACTGAAAATATCATTAATATCAAAGCTCCATGTCCAAATTCTATAATCTTACAATCACATTAAATCAATTAAACAATCCTCTTATCACCCCTTTTTCTTTTTTTGTGTGTGTGTTTTTGACCCCTATTTGTCAGAAAATGGAAGAAAAATAAAACAATTATTTTTGCATTTAAAAAAAAATCAAAAATCAACCAAACATGAGACACGACCATTCTGCTTTCTATTCTTACCTAGCAGGAAGGTATGTTCAACAAAATTTTTTGACTTGATGATGTAAACCTTTGTAAAGATAAAATTTCGGAATTATTTTTTAGTGTTGAATTTTTACCGGAAGTATATATATGTAATATGCATGTTAACTGTCCCCATATGGAATTACTTAGTTTTGGTAAGAAATGTCTGGTCTATTTTGCTGACACTTGGTTTGCATTTGGTGCTGTCTTGCTCTTCACACTGTCTCCCAGTGCTGCCTTTGGAATTCTGTTACATTTTAGGAACTGGATTTGGAGAGTCAGTACAAAAAATGCTGGCTCTAAAGGCAGCAGAATATTTCCAAGAATCAGGTAAGATGCCAGCTCTAATTAGTGATGTTTTCTTTTTGATACTGATTTCCACATGACTTTCAGTCCTTCCTTGATCTCTTTTGGAGAGTAGAAACTTGAGGTAAATCTACTAAGATATTTGTATGAGCACAGGGGAATTAAGGGGAATTGCCTGATTGTCATGATTTCTAGATGCTGACAACCTAATGGAAGAACTAAAACACCCTAAAATGTACTGCATACAGCATTGAAAATGCATCAGTTTATAATGAATTGGACAGTCCTAATGGTTCTTTCATTTTGCTGTCAAATGTTGAATGTGTTACTTGATCAATGCTTCATTGCTTCATAGGAAAAACAAGTTAAATGCTGATTTTTAAAACCTTGAGGTTTTGCATTCTGGTAGAATGCGGAATGGAAGAAGGAAATGTCAAGCTTTAAACTTCCAGTGACTACTGACTTTAAATATTTTGTCTTGGGACTAGCAATTCTAATCTATTTATTTTTTTTCCAAATGTGAGACTCTTTGGAATCTTTGGAAACCTAAACTGATCTTTTTTTTCTTTTTTTCTTTTTTTTTTTTTCTTTTTTTTTTTTTTTTTATTTTGAAAAGGAGAAATAGAATATCACATCCACATGGGTGACCCCTCCATTTCCATTTATGGTGAGAACACCCCTCAGGATGGATAGAAATTTGGACTTTTCCTTCCATGCCAGTGTCTGGTTAATTGGAAAACTGATCAGCTTGTTGTCTGAGTCACACACTTAACAGCTTTGGCCATATCTTCAGGAGACATTTGTGGAACTGGATATCCCCTCTGTGGGGAAAATATATAGTGAGTGTGAACCAACTGTATATGATATAACAACTTCCCAGAAGCGTGGCTATGTTCAGATTTCAGCAACATCACTTTGTCCTAATAAGGGATGCTTATGCGGATAAATGGATTTGAAATATCTTTGCATACAATTTTACATAATGTTTTGTCAACAGATCAACTACGGATATGACTTCCTAGTTGTGAGAATACTCTACATTGAAAATGTAATTCAATTACTTCATTAGAGGGTGAATACAAACTTTCTTTTATTTTCAGTGGTGGTTCAGTTTATAATTTATATGCTGATGACGAAGATGAGACAGAGGCATCACCTTCTGGCCAACAGATCATTGAGAATTCAATTACTATGAATAAAATGAAACTGCTCAAGGCAAAGATGGAGAACATGAATCTGAGTAAAAAGGTGAAATTGTGATTTCAATTTTTCTGTCATAAAATGGCTTGGGCTTTACTTGTGCTGAGTTTTCTAAAAAGTAGATCAGATACTCTGCCATATTGAGAAGTCAAGTTATCACAGGTATAGATGATTTCTCAGCTATTGTTTATGTAAATACTGTTGTATAAACTTTCTGCTGAGGGGCAGTGGCATTCCTTGGACCTACCTGCCCTCATTCAAAGAATTCATTACTATTCCTGGATTTATTTGCAAGGGTAGATCTTTTGGGTGGGCAGGTTGGTAGGTTTTGTGGTTTTGTTTGTTTTGGGTTTTTTCTTCCAGTACTTTAAGTAGCCT
The DNA here is from genome assembly GCF_029582105.1 of Oenanthe melanoleuca. Taxonomy (NCBI): domain Eukaryota; kingdom Metazoa; phylum Chordata; class Aves; order Passeriformes; family Muscicapidae; genus Oenanthe; species Oenanthe melanoleuca. The sequence continues at coordinate 16,984,915 of NC_079340.1, read as the reverse complement.
TGTTTTGCAGTACTGCTCTGGTAAAAGTCACTGTTTCTCTTAAAATGAAATTTCGTTAGACATACTGTAACTGAAAAGCCTATAAAGTGAAATATAGGAATATTATCTTGAAAATAAAACATTAAACTGATGCTCATGTGTTACTAGGTTATCTAAATGTAAAATGAAGAGATTATATTTCTTTACATTTTTTGTTGTGTTTGAGACCTGAAGCTCCTTTGGATAACTTTGATGACATTCTGGCTTCCTTTTTATGTTTCTCTGATCACCGATTTGTTGAAAACATTTCCTGATTATAATCTCTGATTTTCTTACTCAGATGTTGGGGTGAAGTCTTGATGCCTAGTGACATATGAGGGAGTAGAATGATCTGGACCTTACACTGTCTGAATTCCTCAGAACATATTTTCAGTCAGGTCTTTTTGAGTGCAACTGGAATTCAGATACTAATTGTTGTTGGATCTGTGTTTTTTGATTTTGGTTGGGCTTTTTTTTCTTTTCTTTAATAGCCTAAGAAAACTGTCAAGGTGAAGCCTCGGCCTCCCATGACTCCTCGACCATCTAGTGGCTCGGTGGCTGCTGCTCGTCACCGCTTCCTGAGAGTGCTCCCCCATATCGGACAGTCGTGCCTACCTCCTCCTGGGAATTTGCATCAGTCAGAATCTCCCCAAAATGCACTTTCAGCATTGGCTACTCTGGCCACTGCTGGTAGAACAATGCCATCCACAGCTAATCACTTCCTTAAGGAAGATGACGCTTGGCAGAGCAGCTCTTGGTCTCAGCCAGTCAATAGCATCAGGTTACCACCGAAAATATCTCGCGTTGAACTAGAAAATGCAAAACTACCTACAAATAGTATTCTGACTCCTGTTTCATCCCTGCCTGCAAATTCAGAAAAAGCACCTGAAAGTGTGACCTCAGCAGGTGAGGAGGATGCTGTTTTGTTTCCAAATCTAACAAACGTGGAACTATATGGAACAGAAGAAGAACATCTACATGAACCAGATGCTTTTGCTTTTTTAACAGAAGCCAGCACTGCTGAACAGTGTAGTGAGATCTATGACATAGGAAAGGTGAACCCAGAGCTTGAATTGCCTGATGGAGACAAAGATTCTAAGGTTGTAGAGCAGCATAGAAAACCTATTGGCAAAGTGCTGAGCACTGCAGCAATGGAGACTGGTCTTCTCAGTACTCGTGAATTAAGTCCTCAAAAAAATCTGCTTTTGTCTCCCCTCCGGTACTCAGCGCAAGTGGCACATCACAGTACTCTGAAACCACAAGCACAGCCCAGATGCTTTGAGGCTGGGAACTTGAGATCCACAGCCTCCCCAAATGTGCTTCGATCGCTGGAAGTACGTAGTATAGCAGACTCCTCTTTTTCTAGGACCACTAGATTTTGTAGTGTGAAAGTAGAGTCACTTGGCAAAAGACCTGATGTAATTTCTAAAGCAGAGGCTAGGGACATCACAGATGTGGCTAGCAAGGCATCCAAAGAACCTGCGAGTTCTGTAAGTAACTTAGGATTTCTGGCTTCGCTGGCCCGAAGCACAAACAGGGAAAGTTTACAGAGTTCCTGTGGGACTGACAGGTTTCGGACTTCTGGTATTGCACTACCTACAGACCTGCAGCCTTTTCAGGAAGAAAGCTTTAGGAAAACTGCTCCTCCAAACGAAGCTGCTGAATATATTCTAGTAAGTATGCACACATGCAAAGAAATCCAAGTTTTCCTGGTTTTGTGATACTGATGTTATAAAATTTCTGTATGTGTGTGTGTGTCTTGTCAGCAGAGGCAGATGAGCTGTGGGAGATGTATTTAAATCCCTGATTGTCTTAAACTCTTTCCTGAATGGCTGATGGTATCTAAACTGCCTGTTTAGCTAAAAGTATCTAGAAGTAATTTTTCATTAAGATTAAAGCAGTTGTTCCATTCACAGCTGAACTTATGAGTTACTTCAGTGATGGAGTTGAGTGTGTGTGTGTCAGAAGTGTCATCTGGATTCTGCTGCTCACTAATTGTCATTTATTCCAAAGTGTGCCCAGTGACTTGCACCATATGTACCAAGCTTCTGCTCTCTAATATACTTGGCTGTTTTGGTGTATTTTGAAGTGTGGGGAGATTTATTTGAATAGCTATTGAGGGTTAGGCTTTATATTGCAGAATTGTAACTTTGTGTGCAGAGCTTGTCTTGGACTCTTTGTGGATAGATTGATAAACATTGATAGCAAATAAGCTGATACCAAACTACCTATGTTTGCATTTAATTTCTATCTGCTAGTAATTTCCTTGTGGAAATTTTCCTTTTCCTTTAGTCTGCGCATGGGCTTGGAATGAATGGAAGTATGGCAGCTGTAGGGAAAAGAGTAGGTAAGTAACTTACATAATAATTAAAGATGACTCTTTAATCTTTCCTCATATTTCACACATAGTGAGGACAAAAGTAATTTATACTTGTAAGGCATTTGGCTTCTAGAGTCCTTGCTGTATTACATTTCTATAGCATGGTTAATCTTTTAATATTGTAAGCAATTCTTAAAAATGCAGATGGCATCCAGATCTTAGGTGGACCATAACTGCAACTCTTTCTTAGCTTTTATAATACTTAGTGAATCCTGCACATCATCTGTAGATTTAAGTGTAAGTTTCTGTGCTGAAGTTTCCAAATTATCAGTTCTGTGAATACTTTTGCTTCTACTAAAATCAGAGCCAAATTTATCAGTAGCATTGTCTTTAGTACAAAAAAAGTGGGGAGGGAGCAGTAAGGTCATGGATGCTGCAAAACACTGATATAGGATATAGTGCAGATTTTTCATTGTTTTTTGTGCTGGTCATCACTCTTCCCACCCTAGCCTTGGTAACTTTGGAGTGCTTAATGTTTGACATCTACTGAAAAATCATAAATATAGCATAAATATTAACTGCATATGAGATTAATTCTATTTGGGGAAAGGAACTGTCTAAATTAATGCTTTAAAGCTCTTAAGACAGTGAGCTAAGGATTTTCAGCACATTTAATTTTTCTTCTATGTATCTTTGATTTGCAGTTAGCAATTTTTCTTTTCTTTCTGTATGACCATAGGAAGAGGTAGGTATATATATTCTAGATCCATGTATAGAAAATGAGCTACACAATAGTTGTTCAAATTTCAGCTGCAACAGAAAAAAGTTATGTAATTGTAAAGTTGGAGCAAAAGCTGCTGAAAGAGAGGGTTGTGCCTTTGTTTCACAGCTGTGGGTGCAGCTTTGACCTGGCAGTCAGTTAGTAAAGAGGCCTGTCCTTTGCTGCTCCAGAGGTGATACCCTGAGAGCCTTGTCTGCATGGTGGGGAAGCCTGCTAACACCTGAGTCACTTTGGATAGGACTGTGAAGAAGACACTCCTCTGGTGAATCTTTGTCAGACAAAAGTGCATTTTCCAAAAGGTGATATGAGTTAGTGTGGTCATATCATGCAGGCTCTTGAGAGAGAGCATGACTGGTGATGATTCGTTGTACACCTGGCCAAAGGACAGATCACTTTTCACTGTAGTTGCTGTAGGGATGTAAATGTGAAGATAGGTGTATTGTTTTTTCTGTTCAAGTAGGTCCACAGAGCCAGCTGTCTTCAAGCTCTGCCTCTTTCACAAACTGGGCTAACTGATGCTTCTGAAATTATGTGCTTTTAGATGATGAAATTATTAGCATGGACAAATGTTGCCTGGCAATTTCAGTGCTAAATAGGAATGGAGTTGGAGTGGTTGGTAGTGATGACTGTGTTATGTAGTGACTGCCTGATGCTGCTATTGAGTGTAGTCTGCTGCATTTCAGAAACTTTTTGGGAACATCCTGACAATACAGCAGTAGAAACACTGAAAGAATGTTTGAGAGGATGCATTGCTCACTTTACTGATCCAGATGAGGGAAATATGCTTAAGCAAGTTGCAGACAAAGAACTTACTTCTGTAGAAGGAAGGGAGAAGAAGAAAGGAGAAGCCTTTTCTTTACATGATCTCCAGTTAATAAACCAACAGCCAAGAATTACATGGCAAAAAGTAAAAATAAATTTTTAAGTATAGAAATTTTGCAAACATCTGCAAAGGGCGTAATGTAACCATATAGCTAAGTAGAGGCGTGTAGTGTAATACTATACTTCTCTTGCAATTATGGAGTACCAGCAAGATTTTAAAATGTTGCAGTACTTATTTGACAAACTGGTATGCTGAATATATTGGATGCTAGGTACTGGATTGCCCAGTTGAGTCTTTGTAATGTCTTTGTAAAGTCATTGTGCACGGTGCTTTTCCAGTGACACTCTTGAGTGTGCTCATTTTGCACCTGGGAAGACCATTAAGAGATGTTTCTTGATTTGTTCTGTAACTTCTTGCTTATGTGAACTTTTAAGGATGTTCAAAAATAACAGTTCTGAGCACTGTGATGCCTCTTCCAGAGGTGTTCATAGGCTTGAGGTGTGCTTCCTGTTTTGGCTTTCAGGGTTTATTTTTCCCTTCTCCTTTTATTTGGGGTTCCCCCCTGAAGTATACTAAGAAATGAAAAATAAATCTGCATTTCAAAAGATAACATTTAACTAGTTTGTGAATAAGTTGTCTTTGCTGTCTTTCTACTTCTGAAAGCAGGTGAAACAACTCATCTTCCGCCTGTGAATGGCTTAATTCAAGCAAAAAAGAAAATTTCTAAGCACTGCTTTCTTTGTGGCAAGAAAACTGGATTGGCAACCAGCTATGAGTGCAGGTAGGCTGAGTATAGAACCAGCTGTTACTTAAAATTGATAGCTGAGTTAACCAAAGTATTTTCTTTGCTGCATGATATTCCTTAAGCACAGCAAATCAAAAGGCAACCTTCAAAAAAGTAGCAATTCTCAGTTCAGCAAAACTGTTGTAATTAGAATTCAGGAATGTTGCCCCTGTTGTGCACTTGAGGTGTATATTCTTCCAGGAGGGTCAAGAAATAGAAGGTGACAGAATGGAAAATACCAGGAAATGAACAAGATAGCCAGAAACAATGACACTTTATACTGGAAGGAGAAGAACTTGCTACAGATACATGTTCTGCAAAGTTTCTCCTCAATTATGATACCTTTAACAACTTGAAGAAAAAGGGTTTGGTAGAGTTTCTCAGAAATCTCTCTCAGATTTCTCCCTATTGCAGCACATTTTCACATTTTGTGAACTTACACAAATTTGTATTCAACAAGTCTTTGATTTTTATGTATGTTGGTTTTTGGAAGACTTCAGTCACCTTTGAGCATTTAGAGCATAGTGTGAGTTCAATGGGTAACACTTAATCCGTTTCAACAGAATTCTGATTTTGAGTGGTTGTCAGTGTTTTACTGTCAAGAAGCATCTCTATCAAATAATCAGGCATCAGGACACCAGTATGGGTCTCCAGGTAAAGCACTTTTCCAGATCATAAATAGCATCCAAAGTATGCTTTTCTCTTGGTAAGACTGTTAGCTGCAGAATTGTCAAGTTTGAAGCAAAAATCCTGATCTTAACTTACCAAAATTGCAAGTGATCTTGGATAGATAAATCCTTTTGAAGTGCTACAGGAAGTTATGTCCCCTGTAGTTTGTCTGGTGTCCTAACAGCTGACTAAATCTGCATTTGTTAATCTTAAATGGCTAATTTAAAAAACTCATCATTCTTAAATTTATAAGTGTATTTGATCCTTGCTAGCTGGTTCATGGAGTACTGATCTTTCTTAGCTTCCCAGCTGAAGACACTATTGGGTCAAAACTAAAACATGTGTTTTAGTGTGGAAAATGTCATTTTGTGTACCCCACCAGTTAATGTTACAAGTTGGGGATGACAGCAATTCAAACAACTCTGTCATTTAACACATGATTAAAGCAGAATGGCTCCCAGCATGTCAGAGCATTAAAAGCTTCTAAAAGCTTGTAACTTGTAATATTCTTGATTCTTCAGATGTGGAAACAACTTCTGTGCGACACACCGCTATGCAGAGACTCACACCTGCACCTACGACTACAAGAGTGCGGGACGGAGGTATTTACAGGAGACCAATCCCATCATTAGTGCACCAAAGCTTCCCAAAATTTGACATGGTTGTGCTGCATGTGGCCACTCTGCTGTTGAAGAATTGTATTGAATTGAGAGAAGCACTTGTTTAAACTGCATATTTTTGCCATGCTCTGTATTTAAAGGTTTGCCAAGTAACAAAAGCACATGAGGATGCATCGAAGAATAATGTGAACACTACTGCAGTTAAAACTTTTCTTCTTGAGTGAATGAAAAGTTAAAAATTAGTTTCTAAAAACTTACACTATGATTTAACTGTTACTGCACGTGTTGTGTTTTATATTTGGAAAAGCTATTTCACTAGACAAGTCTTTGAAGATGCACTTTACTAACTTTACTGTATAACCAGAGTTGAGGGGGTGTTGTAATGAGGGTGTCACGTAATGTCTTCTGTACTCTTGGTTTTGTCCATTGTGTGGTATCTTCTAAGTTATTTCACTAGAAAGGTCCTCCTCCCTCCCCTTTCTTCAAAAAGCCTGTTTTGAGATTTTAAGGGGATAGTGTGTTCCACCCCTCTGTTTCATTCTGATTGATATTCGTACATTGTGTGTCCATTCTGAAAATTACATATCATCTTAATCACATTTTCTTAAAATAATGCTGTTTATATGACAAGTTTGTTTTTAAATAGAAGGTTCCCTGTTTGTTGCCATTAAATATAAGAACTTATTTTAACTTTTTTGGTAATCCTAGATTTTTTTAAGACTTCACAACTTGCTTTGTTAAGATGTTGAATGCTGTTACTGGAAGAAATTCTAATAAATATTAAATTTTATTCTTGTTTATGCTGTCATAAATGTACAAAATAACTTTATGGAGTGTTCCTAAATTAATAGTTGGGCTCTGTTGGGAGGATATATTTATTTTCTTCTTATTTTTTCTTTTTTTTTTCACAAGCACTAGCTCTTATCTGTTCATACTGAAGGTGGTGGGAGGAATTCCCACCAACTTCATTAGGAATAGTGTGGCCAGTACTGTGTGCTTTAAATGAAACTCCTGAAATCTTACAGGTGTACTAGCAAAGGCAAAACAGATGCCCAACAAATGCTTGTATTAACCTTTCTCCCCTCCAGCTGATACAGTATAAAGGCAATTCAGTAAATGAATGAGACACCTCTCATTATGTAGCCACTGCAGGAACTGCTTTTGGAGGAATATATCTACTGACAGACTTTCTTCTTTCATTCCCTTAATGCTTGTGTAATATTTTTATAAGAATAAGTTGCATGAAGTGTTCCAGTATAAAGGGATTAATAAAAAACCTACAACAAACCACCAAAAGAAATTCCCCCACACTGTATCTAGGTAATCAAATGTCATGGTCCCTGTCTTGTCAAAGTCCTCACTCAGCTACTTAGTTGGTTGTGGTGGTATTGAAGTGATCTATGCTGCAGTCCAGTCAAAGGGTAGCAGCTTCATAAAAATGACAATCAAAAGGTGGACGAAGAAAGAAGAAAGATGATCAACTGAAAGAGGGAGAAGTAACTTGAAGAATCTCATCCTTGGAGGAAATCCATTTCATGTAGTCCACATGAAACTTCTTAAACCTGAAGTTTTCAGAGTGATAAGCTTGGAAAAAAAAATATTCACAGTCATTCTTCTGGGTATTGATAAGATAAAAATGTCATTCTGTGTGTGTGACTTCTGTGCTTGTTATTACTGGAGGAAGTTCCCCTGATCTGACAAACATGTTGTTATTGAGCTGTGCTGTGTACCATGAAGTGCCTGGAGTTTTTATTCATCTCCAGCATGGGACAGTGTTTGATGCTGAAGAAAGAGAATAAGGAATGTGGCAAATGCACAAGTGATTTCCCAGCAATTACACACAGCTCAGCAACGTTCTAAAGACAGAGGTATTGTACTTTTGTTGGTACAGTAGGGATTTGGTAAGAAATTAATTACAATAATGTGGTCTGTAATCACTTAATCTGATTTTGCAGAAGTATAATTGTCACGAAATTGTTTTGCAGTGTGTTGGAATGGCCATACTCAAATTTTAGTACAACTACATAACAGATACGTGGTAGAAGTCTCTGAGTCACATCTCAATCTTGACTCTCCCTTTCTGCATATGTATAATGAAGTGCACAACAATGCTTTCTTAGAACATGCAATGCACTAATAATCTAATATCCATGTGCATAGCTTCTCATAATTTTTATTATACCTCATTTTAATTACACTTAATACAGATACTTCTTGTCAGAACTTCACTGGTTTTGTTCTCACAAAGTGTTACAGGCATTAATTTTCAACCAGTACTGCAAGAGTACTTTAATTTGAAATTAACTGTTTCAATCATTAATTCAGATGCTACTGGCTTTTACCAAGTCCTGTGTTAGTTTCTGTTATGGATTAATTACTGTTTACTGTGTAAACTTAAGTAAATGGTTTGGGGTTTGAGTATTAGTGTACTATGTTGCAATGCATCTACTGAAGACAAATGTTGAGCTTTTGTGTGTTCATGTAACTAGATTATTGTATTATAAAGAGTTTACATACTGGAAGTTGAACAGTTACTTTGGTGTGTGCTCTTCTCTACCTTCCTGCCAATATTTTTTGCTTGTTTCTTTTATGCTTGAAGACCTGTGAGGCAAAACCAGGCTGATCTCTTGTTGAATCTCCAGGATTCTTGTGTCAAATTGATGGGCACCACAGAAGTGTCAGGAATGTTTCTGGATCTGGAATTAAATTATTCCTTTCTCTGAAATCTGTAGAAGCCCATGGTGATAAAAATCTGCCTGCTTGCAATTTATGTCTATTCAGTTTGCAGTCCCCTGGGATATAATTGCAGTGGTGCCTTCTGCTCAGTCTTCAGTTGTAGACAAGGCTAGAATTGTTAATTCATACTATAAAATATAAAATGAAGTTTTTCTAGGTTTTTTTTTGCACTTTGCTTTGTTTTCAAGTACTTCCAGCTTTCATAATGGGGCACCATCTTTTGTGTGTAAATTGTGGATTTGGCATTGCTTCTGCCTATAAGGAGTTGCTTCCACCTGCAGCTTTTGTGTTGGGTCACATTTTTCCAATCTTTATGTAAATCAGGTTCATCTTGAGATGCATTTTACAGTTTTTCTGGTATGTACATTAGTAGTGAGCCACGGTAGCTTACATGAGAACATATATGTGGCTGAGAACCACATCTGGAAGTGTAATCCACTCATTTGTGCATAACTTCTACACAGGAATATTGTGGTAGTTTTTTCTGGATTTCTCTTGCATTGGCTTTGTGTGTGAAGCTGCAAAGAAGCAACACCAGAGGGCAGCAGAGGCCTTTAAAAATGGGAAAAAGTTTTGGGTTTGTCTAACAACGGATTTACCAAAAAAAAGAAAAAAGATGTGGTTATTTGTTTATGACCCTTAGCTCACTCTGAACAGATCTGAGGAGGTCAGCAATAGGGTACAATTCTTTTCCTAATTCCAAAGGTTTTTTAAAAATCAGAATGGAAGAGTACCTCAAAAACTTGTTTCTATGCTGGGTTTCATGATATAATTTATTAGGTAGTCTTAATGTATTGAGGACTAGACAGCCCTTCTCTCTTCCTTCCCCCTAACCCTGCAAGGATGGATTTCAGAGGTGTCTGTTAGCCAAGCTATGTTGGATGCTATGTTAAGCTATGTTCACCAGGTATGTCTGGTGCATGTCCCCATAATTTCTTACTTTGAAATGACAAGTGTTGCTGTTTTTTATTTATGGGTACAGGATGAGGGTATGAAATTATAAATTCAGTGGTGTGTGGGGAATGTATGCCAGTAACTGCTGAAGTGACTTCTCCTTACTATCTGTCTTGCTTAGCCTTGCAATTCAAAAAGCTTTACAGTTTGTCTGTGGCAGAAATTTATTTCTAAACCACATTTTATTACTATGCACCATATATATAAGAAGCATATATACAGCTCCATAAGAATTATATTCTAATCACATCTGGATGGTGAATTACTGCTGAAATTAGTGTTCTGCCCAGCACCAGAAATTCACGTACCTAATCACAGAAATAGTATTATTTGCATGGTATGTGATTAAGAGTGTTAATGAGCAGGAAATGAAAACACTGAAGTTTTCTAAAAGGAAAAACTGAGGGGTTCAAAATACCCTCACTTCTTCTGTCTGTGTGAGGGATTTTTTAGCAAATGCATATGATTTTTTAAAAGGTGAATATTATTTTCTCTCTCCCTTTTATCCCTAAACTTAATGTGAGGCTTTTTTTTTTTTTTTTTTTTTTTTTTCCTTGAACTAATGAGACTTAGATTTATTTTGCCTGAATTTTGTATTTAAGTGTTGGAACCATTGCCCATAATGGGCATTGTTTGCTAAAAAGCTGCACTGGCTGATGCAAAGTTGCAACACAGATAAATAATGAAATGCCTTTGGTTTTAAACATGGTCTTGAGTCTGAGAGTTAAGTGACAGGATTTCTTCTTACCATCTCCTGTCTTGTTTTGGGGAGAAATAGACTGCATTAGCCTGAGATCCATCCAGCCCCTCATCTATCTCTGGGAATAGGAGGAACAGTCACTGCAGAAGGTGCAAGAATTCCCTAACCAAGTATTCATGATCAGTAAACAGTATTCAGGAGGTAAAATCCAAGACACTGTATTTTACCTCCAATGTTAATGACTAGTCTGAATTGTGAAGAACTTGCTATTTCAGTGTACAGTATGATATTAATTTGGAGGTCCATAAAGGTCTAAAATTATTTTTGAATCTTAATAGATTCATAGTTTCACTTATTTATATGTGTAATGTGAAAAGAATTTTCTTTCACTGCAGTTTTGAATTTCCTGCCATTTTTAAATTGAAATTCATTTGATCTGGTGTTATGAGAAAGGGAGAACAGTGCCTCCTGAATATTCAGTATGTTCTGTCTTTGAATCACATCCCCTCTTACTCATCTATTTTATGGTAGCAATTTACTGTCTTTAATATTGCAGAGCCTTAATTATGCCTGCTGTCCTCCAAATCTCCTTTTATTTTGCATTGTACTTTGTCATCTGCACTTCTCTCGTTCTCCTTTTCCTGTATTGTGTATTTAGCTGTAAGCTGCTCAAGGTACTGTTACAATGGAAGCCCCTAAAATGGTGATTAAAACAATAGCAGGTGAAATATGGCCAAGGTTCTTCCAAGGAGGTCCCATAGAAATGCTTAGTATTATTAATCTTCATCTAGTCTGGACAGGATGTAAATAGCATTTGTCAATAGTATGAGGAAAAACTGTAGGAAAGCTCTGTAAGGGGAACATATGGCTGAGTTCAGCACAATAGCTGTGCTTATGGGGAAGATGATGTATGGGGTTTGTTACACAGAACCACACTGCCTGTTTTCATGCCTTCGCCACATCTGCATGTCGGTTTCATGCAATCTGATTGCAGTGGGGAGAGCCAAAGCTGAGTATTGGCTGCTAAGAGGTAGGCTTGGAAAATGCCATTCCTCTTCTGCATGTTTGGGTATGGGATAAATTACTTTCTACACATTCCTTAATGGTCCAAGTCACAAACGTGAAAGTGAAGCAAACTGGCAAGATCCTTTTTCCAAATGTTGATCAGAAGAGAGAAAGCTTGATTTTTTTTCTCCCTTTTCCAAAGCAGGGGAAGAACATGGTGAGCCCTGTTGCAGTGCCACATGACCTCTGGAGAAGCATTACTTGTCCCTGAGCTTCACTTTTTTGTAGTAGTACATATCCTGCCTCGAATAAGCATTAAATTGGCTGGGATACAAAGAAAGGACCAATGTACTTTCTGCTCTTTTTTCATTTGGATACTAAATGACAATGACTTGCAGTGCTATAAGCTTTAATCAAGTGTGACACCTGAATGAAGTGCATTGGATTTCTCTACAGCCAGTTCACCCATACCCAGGTGGGTAGTTTTACCTAGACAAATCACCTCAAAAAGTCAGTTTGGTGTATTTGCCAATCTTTAGTTTGGAGGCTCAGAAAGGAGAAAATACCTCTGAAAGCATCTACAGAGGATAGTGTTTCTGAGGCCTGAGTTAAGCTTTATTTCTTCAAAAGCTTATCTGCTCTGAGACAGATTCAAAGCTGTATCCAATCTTGTCAGTCTTCAAAGGCACCCTCACATGACTGCTGCAGAGTTGCTGAAGTCTGCTGGGGTGTGTTGTCATATGCCTGTTTGTCACACACCACGCCAGATTAAACCTGCTGTGTGTAGGGCTGGCTACAGCCACTGTCTGCTGCATCCACAGCGTCCCAGGCTCTAAACACTGCACTGGGAGAGGGGCCACAGTTTGCTCTGCAGGCAGGAATGCTCTTTTCTTCTGCTGTTTCCCGTGGAGACTTTAATGCCTCATGCCACTGTCCCAGAGATGGGTTTCAAATCATCATAGTGATTTTCAAAGGCCAGGTCCCAGTAAGATGTATTTACTATAGTATTGATTTATATCCCACACCTGAGACTGAAGGAAAGTTTGATGAGTTCCAGGCACTTTGAAAAAACATCTGTTAAGATGTCTCCAAATCGCCACCTTGGTGCTCTGGCAGTGTTTTTGTTAAAGGTGATTTAGCCTTAGAAATCTGGTGCGTTTCTGATAAAAGCTGATTCCTTAATCAGTAAGGAAGGAAGTAAATTTTATTTGTATTTCCCTTTATCTTTCTACTTGAATTCCCATCAGTTCTGTTCACCTTCCCTAATGACTCCACTTTTCCCTTCTCCTACCAGACTCTGTTTTATTCACCTAGCACAGGCAGAAACCAGCAGAACAACAGCACAGGAAGGAATGAACTCTCGGCTCACCTTCAGTAAAACATAAGGTCATCAGAGAACTTTTGAAGAAATAGCACTTTATTTTGGCCAGTCATGCATACAAGAGAGTGAACAGATGGGAGAACACACAGCTCAGGATGTGCAAGTTGAAGGAACTATAGGAACTGAGCTCGCTTGGAGAAAAACTATACCCAAAACACAGTGGAATTACAAAGTAATCCCTGACATATTGTGGGGTTGCTATGGAAACATGCAGGTGCTCAGACCAACACTGTAGACTAAAAAGATCCTTTATTATTATCTGGGGAAAATTATTTATATTTTTCCACATAACTACTGTATGTATTGTAATAATTAAGGACCAAAAAAGGACACAGTTATACAACAGTTGTTACTATTCAGGGTTTCTGCCCCACACCACTTTCCAGGTCTTTGTGCTAAAAGGAGTGAAAGTATTTCTAAAAATCATGGACTTATAATCATATGCTAGACCTGCGCTGCTTCTAGAGAGGATTGGAGTCTCCTGGGTATAGAGGTAATTTTGTTTTGTCTTTTTAAATAAATTCAATAAAACTGTGTTTATTGTTGATGGCAAGTAAGGCCACGTGTGTGCTCACAGTCCAGACCTTGTGTGCAGGGCATTGGGGCAGTTCTCTCTGCAGCTCAATCAGTTCTTCAGCTAAGTGTGACGTGCATTTCTAGACACACATTCCCAAACTATGCTTTTCCTGTACTCTGAGCCAGAGCTATTCAATTAGCAAAATGTTCCGTTCCCATAATTTTTTAAAACCTTGTATCTTCTACTCAGGTTTCGAACAGCAACACTAGCTGGAAGCATTTAATATTTCCATTTGCTAATAGCCTTTAGCTTAAGTTTATTCAATCTTAGCTATTTTTTAAATTATCTGCAACTTTGAGGGGGGAACATTTGCTACAGCTTAGGTTTGCATTTTCTACTGAGGGCTGTCAGGGATTCAGGATGTTCCACACAGTGCTTGCCCTTCAGTATTGAGCCTTTAGTCTCAGCTCTGCAGTCTTGTATTCAGGAGGCTGTTGCTGAGACTTTAAGCCAAGAACAACAATGTGCTAAAATACAAGACAAGCTTTCTGGGGAAACAGAGACCATGGAATAATAATTGTAAAACACAGGAAAGCTTAGATCTGCAAAGTGGTTTATTGCGGCTTCTTTAATTTCAGCCCTACTTCTTAGTTATTCTAGTTTTCCTGGAAAACCTCTGCTCTGTGTGACTATTTTTCTGTATAATATCTACTTCTATTCCAGTTGTGTCTACAGGCCCTTTTCCTAGTCTGGCACACAGCACTGAGTGGTGACCTACGCTGTTCGCAAACTGGAATACAATCCTAACCCGAAAAATAATTTTAAAAACCCAGACAAACCACACAACAAACTGGATTGAGAGCATGAAGGAAGGAAAGAGCCTCTCTTGAGAAATGCCAGTGGCCTCAAGGTAGGACAGCAGTACTGGTTCTCTTTACAAACCTACACTGCCTATCAAGAAGACAATGGTTATCATCACATACATGTTTCCATATCCTATTTTATAAAGGGATGCAATCTAAGTCTGTTAATTTCGATCTACATAGGTCTAATTTGGAGTTCTACACACACTCTGCTCTTCCCAGGAGGACACACCATACACCCTGGTGGTGTTCTCCCACCTTCACTACATGGGGAGCAGGGTACTCACGCTGCAGTGTAATGACGCTATTTTAGCCCAGCTTCTCTGTGCTGTGCAAACCTGATGTAACATGTCATTTTTCTGTAGGGGGTGGTCTCTGCATGGAAAGGGGTTACCTTACTCATTTTATGCTTTTTGCACTGTTCTTGATGGGTCAATGTAATCTCTCTGGAGCCCTGTAAATTATTGTGAAGAAGTGCAGACTCAGAAGATGAAAATTTCAACTTTGGTTAAGTGAATGAATTTTTCTGTCAAGTCAGGAGGTTTCCTTGTTTTCTGTTTTATTCTCTGAATGATATCTGCTTTCTTGTCCGTGCTGGACTGACAGAAACTGTTCAGTGAAGCTGCCTATTTTCCTGTCCTTTTTCACTTATTCCCAAGTGGGATAGACATCATGTCTTAACACAGAAAACCTCCCTTGACTTATTCTCATAAAACTCACTTTACTTTATCTCCCTGCAAAATTCACCTCAGTTGTATAATTCACTTATTCCAGCATATCTCAGGAGACAGATATCTTCGGGAAGAAAAGATTAAGTATCCTGCCTGCATAACAAAAGTGTAAAATACCAACAGAGTATGGCACCCAGATACGTATGGGGCAAACTCGAAGCTTTTTGTTCACGTTTTTTTTGCTGATAAATCAATACGCGCAGATAAGCGATGAATACAAAACGCTTTACGGCGATGGCTATAAGCCATCTTCAGGCTTTCAGCATACATACGTTTTTTAAAAGTTAAATGGCACGCTATGAAGTTAAGATGTTTTATTCTCCGTACTGAAGCGCGGGCGATAGCGGCAGCAGCGCTCCCGGCTGCGGGAGGCAGGGCTGCGGGCCGGGCTCGGGACAGCCGGACCCCGCTGGCTCCGCCGCCCGGTGCCCGGTGCCCGGTGCCGCCCCCGCGCAGGTGCCGGGCGGCGCTCCGGCTGCAGCTGCAGCGCCGCGGGGCGGCTCCAGCGGGGGCGGCTCCAGCGGGGGCAGCACCAGCGGGAGGCGATCGGGCGCCGGGACAGCCGCGTCCCGCTGCGCAGCGGCCGCCTCGGCTCGCCGGCCCGTGCGGCTCCGGGCCATGGCGGCGGGGGCGGGCCGGGGCGGGGCGGCGCGCTGACAGGCAGCCCGGCCCGGGGAGCCGCGGTAAACAGGAGCCGGGGGAGCGCTGGGGGAGAGAGAGAGAGAGAGAGAGAGAGACCGGCCTCGCAGGAGCCTCCCAGCCCCGCGGCCCGCCGCCTCCCGGCCCCGGGCATGGGCAGCAGCAGCCGCCGCAGCCGGAGGAGGAGCCGGCCCGGGCCCTGTGCGGGGCACCACCGAGGTAGGCTCGGCCGCCGCCCTGGCCGCGGGCAGCCGCCGCTTCCTCCGCGGGGCCGGGCCGGGTCCGGCGCTGCTCCGGCGCCCCGAGGCCCGGCCGGTGCGGGGCCGCCTGCCCCAGGCTCGCTGCTCCGGGCTCGCCCGGCCCGGCCCGGCCGGCAGCAGCTCGCCCCGCCGGCTCCGGCAGGTGAGGCGCTCCGGGGCGAGCAGCCGGCGGCCCGGCCCGGCCCGGCTCGGCTCCCCGGGCCCCGTGCAGGGGTAGCGGGGCACCCTGGCCGCGGGGGCGGGCGCTCCGTGCGGGGCTGCTCCTCTGCCGGAGCTGGGGAAGCGGCACCTAATTCCCTGGTAAGAGGCTTTCCCACCTCCGCCGCCTTTGTCTGCACAGCCTCAGCTGCTGCTGCTGGCGCCGGGAGCATTGGTGCTGGTGCGGGAAGCCGGGAGCCGATCAGCTGTGGGAAAGGGGCCGTGTTTGCACCAGGTGTCCCGTTAGGAGGAGAACGCGAATTCGCGTTCCGTGAGCGACGTGGGACAGAGATACGCCAGGGAGAACAGCGTGCAAGGTGTGCTGGCCACAGCGTGCTCGTAAGGAATCGTGAAGTTTCACGCAGACTAATAAATAGTCAGAATTCCTTCGTGCTTCCTGGAGCTAGTTGGCAGGCAGAGTAATGCTCGAGTTGTTCCAAACTGTAACACTTTAACTTCTCCTCATTTCAGTACGCTAAAAGTGCAAGCAAGGCGAGAATTGCAGTGTGCCAGTGCCAGCTCAGTTGTCCCAAACTGCAGTGCAGGGGGCATGCGGCTCGGCTCTGCAGCTGGCACAGGACTGGTCTATTTCCGAGCGTCGCGAACCTGTGAAATAACCCAGCAGCACAAACGTGGAAGGGACTATCTGGCTAGAGCTTGAGCGGAGGTGGGAAGAGATACTGGAAGGAAGATGGGGGTGGGAGAGAGCCGGTCTGACAGTAACGCTTCAGTGAAGCAGCGGCAATCTTTATGAATTTGTGCTGCTAAAATTGGTTTGGAGTAGTGTCAGATGAGGCTGAGATTGATCTAGCAATAGTCCTAGTCAAACATTTTAAGTGAAAAATTTTCTTTGAAAAACTTTATTTATTGGACCTAAGATACTTTGTTTGAGATCTGTCAACATTGATCAGTTACTACTGATGCAGAGTTCTGCTAAGCCTGCCGGAGGACCAGGATTGCTGGAAACATCAGTGTTCCTGTCTCAAGGGTATGCCCTATTACCCGCAATAATACCTGCTGGGGGTGTTAGCAGCTTCTGAGCTGCAGCCCAAACTGTTTGGTGCCAGACTCTCCTCGGAGCAACCTTGTAGCTGCTCGGAGAAAGTGAGACTTGATTCCACTGCAGTTGCTGAAAATGGTAGGACTGCTGAAGTCTGAACAACTGGCCTTTTGCTGGGAACTTCGTGTGATCATGATTTACATGATTAAGAAATGAACAATTCACTGAATATTTGTTGTTACGGTGTTGGAGTTTTTGTTGATGTTGTTGTTGTTGGTGGTTTTTGTTTTTTTTTTTTAACTTGGCTTTCAGCTAGCCCTAGCCAGCAGTTCTGCTTGTGGAGATAAACTAGTTAAAAAGAAGCGATTTTCTGTTTTGGGGTGTCACATAAGCTGCATGCTTTCCATGCCTCAGTGTATGGATATGGGGCTAGAATTGTTAGGAGATATTCAGGTGAGGTCTAGTGCTGGAAATGCACCTGTTCCCAGGCTGCTTTTGTGCAGTCTTAACTGTTACATGGATACATTAATTCAGCTGGATGAACTTTCTATATTTTCAGGATGAGTTTGTTTGGGTTTTTTTATTTAAACTTACGTTATTTTCAATCCAGCATTTTGGACAAGGAACTCTCCCATGTTCAAGGCTGAAAGGACTTCCCAGCTGCTGAGGCTGTCAGTGGTACTTCAGGCAATGTACCAAAGTGTCTGACAATTATTTCCTCACTGTTCTTCCAAACACTGACGTTAGTGGGGAAGGCGGGGTACTGCAGGAATGTGACAGCTTCCAGTAATAATGCTGCTCAAGGAAGGAGTTGAACGTGGTTGTTACAAGCCCTGAATTGATCCTGCTTAGTAAGAAAAAGCAGTCTTCTGCTATGGGTCTTTTCTGCCATGTACCTCAGTCAGCACTAGTGGGGCTGATAGCTAGTTTCAGAAAATGTGAATAATAGAGTGTGCATGGCTATCTGCCAGGAAAAAATGAAAACAGGAATGAAGTCTCTTCTTTGTTTTTCTAATTGTTTTTTATTTTGTTTTGTTCTTGTTCTGCTCCTTCCACCCTTCCCCAAAAATATAAGGAACTCATGATCCTGTAGAAGTGTTTAACTAGCATTCTTTAAGAGCCTGTAGATGGACCATAAGAATTAACAGGCATTGGAAGAAGGAACTTGCAGGAACCCTGAACAGCCTTGTGCTTAGAGTGTGTCTGTGTGTGGCAGATAGATAGTGAATAGCAAAGCTGTAAAAGGCTATAAGGAAAGAAAAACTTGAAGTCTGGAAAAACTTCCCTTTCAGGGCATAAGGTATTAGAGGGGAAATCTTCCTGGGGGACAAGTTACCATTTACTGCTCATGCCAGTTCTTTCCTGGGAGCATCTAGTGCTAGCTGCTGCAGGGACTGTGTGACCCATGTAAATTGCACATCTATTTCACTGTACTAATTTCCATAGTGAGACAGAACTCATGCAGGGTTTGCTGGGACTTCTGTTTTGCTGACTTGTGGATTGACTGCAGAGATCTGATGGCAGCTTGATGTAGCATAGCAGAGCTGGCATTACACTTGCTGGGTGGGCTTTGTTCACTGTGAATTTTCACAGCTCCACATTGTTATGCTCTTGACTGAGATAGGGTCAGTTTTACTAGTTCTGTTTGGATTTTTCTGAAAACTTCTCAAAAGAACTCATAGTTTCTAAACCAGATTATTTTTCACTGCTTCCCACAATGTTTTTGTGGGATTTTATCATGGTATCCACATTCATGTGAAGCATTGAAAAACCAAATAATGGATTACGTAGTGTTTATTGATTCTGTGGCAGGTAAATGGACAAGAGCCCTTGGAAGCCTGTCTTTTTGCCATTAAAGGTATGCTTTAAGAGCTTTGTTACTCTTAAATGTAACTCATCACCAGACAGCCAGACAGTTCACCAACAGCATGAGATATCAACCATCAGCAGTTTCTAGTGGTTGCAGTTTCTTTTCCCCAGGGACTGAGAAGGAAGGCTGGCCTTTATTATATGTCCCACTGGTTATCACGTTTGGACTGATCTAGGTCAAAGGTGTTTGTAAATGAATGTTAAAATTCTGTCTTTTAAAGTGAGTGACACCCGAGCTCACATTTGGTACCTGCAGGCAAGTGGGGGAGGCGTAGTAGCAAATCATGAATTTGACCTGGCAGAATGTTGGTTGAACTCAACTGAAAACAGTGTTGGAAGTTTTAGATGAAATGCACATGAATTACCTATGTGTAATACGTGTATATGTAATGGGTGGAAAATAGTAAAAGGTTCTAGAAAGTGTGGCTGAGATTTTCCATAGTTATATGAAATAAAGGTAGTAGATGAGCTCCTTATCCCTGGAGACTCATTTAAGGATCCCAGCTGTATACCTTGCAAAATATGGAACGAAAAGTTATATGGAATGTAAGTATTGTATATTTGAGTGTAGGTAAATCGTGTGTATGAGTTGGATATGCCTCGATGTCTGGCCTTCAGATTTTCTGTGTCCTTCAAAGGGCATCAGGGCAGAGTACGTTACCAGTCCATTTTGCAGGTGAGACTGCAGATGAACAACAGCACCAGAGTTTCTCCTTGGGAGAACAGGCATTGGACTTAAGAACTTCATTTAACAGGTCACTGCTATTGAGTTTGTCTCCCAGTTTGGTCATGGCTTCAGTAAGATCATGTGTTTATGCACCATCCAGGATAAGAGGTTCATTACAAGGAATAAAAATGTTGTCAGCTGTTCTTTCTTGATCTGGTAGCTTGATTTCTGTCATGTCCTTGACACAGGATGAGAAACTTCTCCCTTTGAATCAAAGGGTCAGTTGGATAATAGGGGAGGGAAAGAAAGGTAAACCAAAAAAGAGAATAGGGTTCAAGTTTGCACATAAGGTTGCTAATTTTTTTAAAAAGTATACTAATCCTTTTTGCCTCTCTTCCTTTCAAATGTGTTTATTTTTAAAAAGCTTTTTGGTTCCTCTTTAAATGTGTGTACTGAGCTTGCAAGGAAGACTATCTGTAGGGGAAAAAAAGCCCAATGCTTCTGAATAAATAGCTAGGCTTCCCCTGGGTCTGATCTGCTGATTCTAATGACCAGAATGATTTGTCACTCAGACTTACTTACTACTAATAACTCTGTGCCATTGTGCAGCTTGAGGAAGGGAGTTGTGCTTCTGCTCTTGTTGCTAGAGTTGAGTTTGAAGTTCTGCTTTCTCATTACACAAGAATTTCCATGGGCACACCACACATGTAGGGGTCCACACATTGCCATGACTCCTAGGACTGAAACTAGAAACTAGCTTCTGGTCAACAGGTTTGGATGAATTTTACCTCTAGAGGACCATTTGAGTACCATTAACTGAAGGAAGCAACAGATTGACTCTGAACAACCTGCCCTATAGCACCAGTTAAATATTGAGGAAGTATTCAGTCAGATCTTCTACTGTAAGCACTTCCCTTGGCACTGGACCTGGCCTTTGCTTTCCTGGGAAGGTGATGTCACAGGATTATTAGTGGGAACCCCTCATCTCCAAATTACTGCAGGATTTAGAAAAGAGATGTCATTGTTTAATGTCATCTGTAAAGGTCTCCTAAAGCATTTCTTTGTTGAAGAGACTCCTTCAAAACCAATGGGAGCTGTAGCAAGACAAAGCCTTCTCTGCCTATTTATATTTGCTTTTCCTGTCACTGGCTCCTTGTCTCATCCAGGACAGAGGATTAATCTCTCTGATCCCTCTATTTCTAGTTGTAAAAGCACAGTGTGCTATTGAAGGTGATTCACTAGTATGCCAATCCTTGTTATAATCTCTTGTAACTACGGATGCATCAGTCAGAAGAGAAAGGCTAATGGGAAAATGTGGTATATTTGTGTATGTATTTTTTTTCTATGTGCATATAAATATTTATGGGAAGATTGATGGATTAGAGAACAGGAAGTGATGCAATACAGGGCTCTGCCATGGTTTCATAACATGGATCACATTACAGCAAGAAATTCTTGCAAATGACTGTGCTTGCCCTATCTGAGTGCAGTTTTGTCTCCTTCTTGCATGTTTTCCATGGCCTCCTTGAGCAAACCGTTCTTAAGAGACTTGGATTTAGCAGCATGATGAATCTGCTACAATAGATGGAAAGTGAAAGTTGGCAGTGGCTTTTTGGTTCATCATACTTAAGCCTGGGGAAGTCTGGCATACTGGAGGAATGTGAAGAACGTGAGGTAATAATTTACCATAGGTGATGACAGAAGAAAACACACATGGGAGCAGTCTGGTTCTTTCTGAAGTTGACAATAGGCTTTGATTTTTTTCATTCCCTTCTAGTATATGTCATTAATTCCCCTCACAGTTCTGCATCCAAAATGTCCTTTTAACTGTGATTATTGTTAGAGCTTTTAGGATAATCATCTTGAGCTTGCCTGCCAAATCTGAACTGGAAGGGCCAGGACTAGGAAGGACAGTTGTTGTCAGTGTTTTTTCTCTAGCACAATCTGTGACCATTGCTTTACAATGAAGCTGCTTCTATAAAATGTATCTGTATTTGTAGATATGTATGTGCATGCACATAGTCCACAAAAACTGGTGGGCTGAAGGTTTGCTACTCCTTGACATTGCAGTTGATCTCTAGAGGAAAGGATATTTTACACCAAACATGATAAATGCGTGCTGAGCTAAATGCTACCTTGTTTCAATGAGAGGAAAAGAAATCTGCTTAGCTTTAAAAAGAAGAGGAAGTCTGCCTGCAGCTAAAGGGGTTTTTTGTGAGAGACAGGAAATTGGAGCCTTTTTTCCTGCTTCTGGCCTGTTTTCCAGTTTTGGTTACTTCACCTATGCACACCTTAGTTTCCTACTTAGTTGTTATCTCTATCATGGTATTTGTAAGGTTGTTAAATTTTTTAAAAAAAATTAACCTGTTCTCTAAGGGAAGTGGGCTTATGCAATCACACTGCCAGTAACTTTTGAACCTGTTGGCTAAATGTCACATAATTGCTGGAACTTTAGATATTGCAGAAAGAAGGAATATAAATTGCAATGTCACAACTGGGAACTGCAGCCTCACTCTGTGCCAAAGCCCATGGCACTTTTTAAACATGAGATAGGCCACATGGGTGAGTGGCCCCTTTGAAACCTATAACCACAGGATACCAAATGCACAATCTCAGACTGTACTAATCCTTCTGCTCTGGAATGGCCTTCTTCCACTGCAAGGCCTTCTGAAGGCTTAGGAGAAATTTAAAGTATTGTTACTAATTAGGGTAGGTATGATGCAGCAGACTCTTCACAAAATTAATGTTCAATAACATTAGAGGGTGGAGGGAGGAGAGATACCCTTGTAAAATTAAATTATTCTTGTCAAGCTGGCTTGATCTTGGGAATTAGGAAAAAACAGTAGCAGGTTTAATTAAAATATGTAAGGGAGTTTTAACTTTACTCTTGGCATAATAAAGCAGAAGCCAATAAGAACAAGATCAGATTTCAGCCTTCTAAACACATTGATGTTCTTATGCAGTGTTTTCCTATTGAAGTCTTGAAATATCTTCTTATTTTGGGGCATGAAAACTATATATTGTAGCAGTTCCTTTGTGTGAGGCATGTATGATGTTTCTGTGATTATTTTGACAGTGATGTTCAGCTATTTTGTATCTTTCATTTTAGGGTCAGACTTGACAGGGGAGGGCAACACTGGCTGAGACCACTCAAGTTGAATATTTCTGATGTTGCAGAAATTCTCACCAATCATTGCAAAATTGCAAGGCTTGGAAGGTCTCTGTATTGTTCTGTGTGAGTTGCTACATGCTTTGGCAGGGTGTGAAAAAGAGTCCTGCTCTAGTACACCTGCAGAGCTCTGCAGTTCATAAGAAATTAATTCCTTTTAGAGATAAATTTCTTTTTATGTGCCATCCTGGAAGTGTTGAAAAACTGCACCGTGATGTTTTCCAGGCAAATCATGGAGAACCTGCAACATTGTTGTATTCTCCAAATGGCAAGAAGTTCAAAATTATTATTCTTTGACCTTTCCTAATCCATCTAATTACTTTCTTAAATGAAATGTGTGGCTTTCTTTCTAGTGAGGCAGTGTGCAAGTGATATATTAGAAATGCAACTTCAAAGCAGCAGGAGATGGCTCTGCCATAGCCCTGTGCCTTGTACTAAGTCTGCCTAAGTGCTCCTTGCATTTTACCCCTGCTCAGTAAGGCTGCATTTGAGATGGCTGCTAGTGAAGTGTGCTAGCATCTCCTCTATATAGCTACATACCAAATGCAGCAGGGTAAATCTGACATATGCTTTGCAGTCTTTTGGTGGTGGTTTTCTTCCCAGGATCTCCCATAGTCAGTGTTTGGTGTTTTGGGGACCCTGAAGCACTTGTATCTGCCCCAGACCTAGGCTTTTATTTACTGGTGGTGTTGGTATCATCTTCTCCAAACACAAGGCAAGGATCGCAGCTTAGTTGCTGTTGAACATGTGATTCAAGATACAATTTCTCACTCACTTTCCTTTGTTAGTGATACCCTGGCAAGCACAGCATCATGTGGTCCTGTAGCCTGAGAGCAAAGAACTCAGGATCAGTTCCTTTTATAGAGAGGGAATTAGATATATCATGCATTTTATTCTTGGCTGTGATCTTTCATTGTCTTGTTAGATATTTGTTATGGTTGGTTGCTTTCTCTGTCTACTTGAATTCTACTTGTCAGCTTGGACACATGTTCAGTCTGTCTCATCCATCTTTGATTGCCTGCTGGGAAGTTTTTTAGTTGGCATGTTCTCACTATGCAGAACTCTAGGTGCTTTGCAGAGACTTGGTAGGGTTGTGATGCCCTGCAGGCATCGTGCAGGTTGGCTGTTTGTCAGCTGCCTTTTCAACTCCTCATTAGCTGCTGTATGAAAGCTCTCTGCTCTGCAAGACCTGTGTGAGTTTGGCTTAGCCTGTCTCTTTACTGTCTATGCCTCGTGCAGGGGTTGTGGGAGGAGGCTGCAGGGATGGTTCTGCTTCAGGGTAGATGCTCTGCTCAAGGAAGCGATGTTTTCCAGTTGCATCCTGATGCTCTGGTCTTATCTCCCTTTCCTCATGACACTACAAAGCATACACTTATCCCTTGTCACACAGTTGGCATTGCTGCTTCTATGAATAAGGGAAGAGAAACTCAGGAGGTGATGATCCAATCTCTAGGTGATTGCCTTTGAGCTATATCCTGTGTGGCTCATGGGCAGGTCTTTGTGGTTGATGTAATCTAACTAATGCATATGAGAGACATCTGAGCCAGGAATTGGGAATTTAATAAGATGATGAAAAGTCTGTAAGTATTTCTTGTCAGCAGGGGATGGGAGTGGAAAGGAACTTGACTGTACACAGTGCACCCCACCAAAGCCAATAACATGGACATGCTGCAGCACAGGCCTGCTTTCCTGAGATGCTGTTTATTCTCTGTGTCCAGCAACCCCTCTGAGTCAAGGACAGTTGGCAAGTTTCTGAGCCAAGCCTTTCTTCTGTGGGATTTTTTCTTCCTTTATTGTAACATGCCAAAAAAAGAAGAAAATCACTAGCAGGCTAAGTCATGCTTTAACTTGGTGAGCAGTAAAGCAGAGTTACGCTGTCTCTGGGCCTTCTACAACCCCCTCTGGAAAAGATGCCACTCCAGCATGACAGCTTGCAGAAGGATGGGTTACTCAAGCTTGTAAATGCCTTCACCACTGATGTATGAAGATGGCTTTCTTCATCTCCCCTCACCATTCTTTCTAGGCTTTGAATGAAAAATTTGAAGATCTTAAGAAGTACCTTCTTGGGTGTATGATTCGTCTTTGCTGATAGATGATGGCTTTTGAAGAGATACTAAATGTTGCATTGGAAATTTAGTTTGTAAAATGTAGTCTTAAGCAGTAACTAATTTGCAAGACTGCAGCTCCAGCTCAATCAGACAATTGCTAAAAATAATCTACCTTCTAATTCTACTAGTGATCTTTAATTAGACAAGTCTTCTAATTCAGAACCTGCATACAGGACAAGATCAGAGACTAAAGTGGTTTTACCACTCTGGAAAATATGGACAGAATCCGTGTTTGGAGAGGTAATCTTAGAGGGAGATCAGGTATTCTGACATTGATGGTAGTAACTTTGCACTGCATTTATGCTGAGCCTTTGCCCCAGCTAAATGCCATAGGGTGCAGTTTTTCCAGCAGTGTCGTCTTTTTGGCAGAGAAGATGCTCCTTGGTGAGCATCTGCTTCCTAGAGATTTTATTTTCCCTTTAAAAAACTCACACCTACCCTAGAAAACCCAGTCCATGAGCACAGAAAGGAACATTATATGTGTGTTATGATGTTGTTTCCTGCTTGAAGCTGTTAGGTTGAGCATTTTAAGACAGCTGTGTGACTTTGCTGCAGAAGCAGCACAGCAAGGAAGAGGGAGACTTCTCAGCAGAGGTATTTCACATCTCCTGAGATTGGGATTGGAATACTTTTTAGCCTCTTGTCAATTTAATTTCTCAAGTTTGATTCTGTCATCTGTAGTGAGGCAGTGAGAGACCAGCTGGCCTTGCTGAGATGTGAAACTTGTATTAACTCTGCAGGAAATGTAGGGGATGTGAGCTTGTACCAGATTATTTCTTTGTACGATAATGGTAATGTTGCCAGGTAATACCATTCACTGAATAGCATGTGTCCCTGAAAAACAAGGAGTGTAACTTCCTCTGAGCTCAAGGCTTTGTGCCCCTCTTTATGCCTGGGAGAGAGCACCGTGCCAGGCACAAGGTCACTTGTGACGCAGAGGGGACCATGCCTGTTCCTAGGCACAGTGCTGCTTCCTGTAGCACCCAGAGACTGAAGGGAATGATTGTCCCCTCTAAGAGGAAAGCAGCAGTGTTTTGGTCACTTGTGGGCTCCTGTCACTTCAGAAATAGCAGGAGACATCTTTAGTCTTTATATACCTTGTGAACATCTTGATGTGCTGTGCAGCCCATGTGTGGGAGCCTGTGCTAAAGATGGGACTATCTAGAATGGAACAAGCCAACTGTTTTAAGTGAGCAGAAAATGGAGGAAATTTTTGTCTTGACTTTCTAACATCTGTTGTTGCATTGGGAATAGGAGGTAGTTTTCTTTTTTTCAATTGAGAAAGAAAAAACAAGCTTGCATTTGCCATTTAAAATGATTAATAGAGAAATATATGATTATCTCTCTATTAGCCTAATTTGGCAGATGTTCAAATTATTTGTTTGTAGTTATTTTTCATCTGCTCTTTGGGAGAGCAGATATCCCTGAATATTATCATAATTGTAGCTACTTAGAGAAGAAAACCAGAAACTCAGTTGGTATGGGTCCTGGAAGACATAGGGGAGAGTAGGCTGGAGTTTTGTGGGTTTTCCTCTTTGCAGTGAAGGGTGCTGTTCATGTAAAATTCAGCAGGTTCGATGCTTGACTCTTTCTCCAGGAGTAGATTTTCCATGAGGACTAATGATATTTAGGATTAATTATATTTATTTATTGATAAAAAAGGAAATAAAGTTTTTCTTCTAGCTTTCAATTCCAACAGATACCTAATAAATACTACTATTCCTTCCAGGTTTTGTCTTCATGAATGCTTCAGGTTTTACAGTAGTGCTCAAAAGGACCAGAGTTGCATCGGCCTTATTTAGCACACTTGGCTCATCTCACTGACTCCTGTTTAAACTAATTTAAAGCAAAGGCCATCTGCTTGGGGAAAAGACAGAAAAGCCACTTCTAAATGTGATTGGGTTGAAGAATATGACATGTCAATTGGCAAGAGTAATGTGGCCGTGCTCCTGAATTTCATTTCCCTGTTTGGAGAACTTCATGTGGCAGCCTTGTAGATATGCAACAGCATCCCAGTATCCATTCCATTGTATTGCTCCAGCTATCACCAGGTTCCTTCAAAACTACCTGTTGTCCTACAGAATTTTGCTATCTGATGGCTTGGGTCTCCCCTCACCCTTACTAGACACTTGGAGCATGCTTTGAAACATGCTGGGGTAAAAACTGGTGATCATTTAAGAGTAGGTCAGAAGGGCACTGCAAGTCAGCCTCTTCTCCAGCAGCAGGAAAACAGACCTGTGCAGTTCTAAGTGTTTCTGATTAGTAAGTACCATTTTTCTGTACCTGGGTGGTTCAGTCTGTCTCAGTCGCCTTCTGCAGCTGGCTGTGTTTGGCTGGCAGTGAGCAGGTAGTGGATGATAGCTGGACTTTACTGCTATAATTCTAGTGATAGGAAGCTGTGATGGATTTGCTTTAATAGGATGCTTTGCAGGTCTTGCAAGTGCATAAGAAGGATTGGTGTAGTTTTGTGCTGTTTCTCTAAATTTCTCATAAAATCTCTGAACTTCTAAATACTTTTAGAAATGAAGGGACTAATACTGGGTGGGACAGAAAGGGTCAACACTTGATTGCTGAATTAAGACCAAGGACAATGGGTGAGGATGCAATTGCTGGACACTGTTTTCTTGTCTGTGCAAGAAGGCAGTGATTGAAAAGAATCCACAGTCATATATTCATCTCATGATTGCACCCAGTGGCTATTTTAGATACAGTGGGGATGAATGGCCCTTTATAGACGTTGGTAAGGAATGCCTTGTCTGTGGGTTTCAGTCATGCCAGTCCCCTTTTCGAGTGGCACAGAGCACTGTTGTGAGGGAAGGATGGTCAGAGCCAGCACACACGTGCCAGCACGCTCGTGTGAAATAACATCCTCGTGAAGGGAAACCGTGCGGGTGCAGCGCGTGTCGGTGTCAGCTCTGGCACTGGGAGCTGGGCTGACACTGTCTGTCAGCCATCTGAAATCAGTTTTCTGGCCTTCACACTACACCAGGGACACTTAAAATACAATGGGCACATGCAGCCTTTTTGACCACCCAGCAAATCCCATGATAAGGTACAGCTGGAAGAGGCTGTCTTGTTCTGCACTGGAAGGGATTTAGTTCTGTTCACAGACCTGGACGCTATCTGTGGGCTTTATACAGCTTTACTTTGTAATGATAATGCTATGACACAGAGGTTCTTACACTCTGCATAGCATAGTTTTCATGTTGAAGTTGATGAGAAATAGTATGTTTGTCTGCCTAGCAGCTTTCTCAATCGGCAGTTTTTGGTGACAATGCAGGTGTGAAACTGAAAGGGTGACTCAGACATGTAGTGCTGTTATTGTTTACTGTAGCACTTCATTCTGTGCTCTTGGTTGTGCCATGTACATTGCCATGGTAAGGAACAATACCATCCCACAAAAGCTGTCTTGTGTGGCTGGAACAGCCTGGGGGTAGGAAGTGGAAGTACTGTTATCCCTTCATTGCACAGAAGTGGCTAAACCAAGAAGAACTCCAATGATTTGCCTTCTTGAACCACAGCCAGTGAGCACAGCTCTGTATTGGTGATACTTGAAATAAAGGTGGGCAGCAATGTCAGTGGAGCTGTGGACTTCACTCCCCCAGCACGTTGTTCTGCCTGGAGGACAGGTTCTCATGCAGGTCACAATATTGATCCTTTCAACATTGCCCTGTGCACAGGGGATTCTTGGACCTGGCAAATAGACAGAGAAGGAATCAGAATGGAAAAAGATGGAAATGTAAAACCTTTAAGGAAACATACTATGCCTGAGTATATTTCCCAATAAAACGTTCTCGCTGAAGTCTGTTATACTTTAATGACTCATGGTATTTCCCTGTATTTAAAATGCATTTAGAATTTTTAAATTTGGGGGATAGTAAATGACTTCTGGTAGTGAGTTTGGCATCAGAAATCAGGTTACTTTAAAATATGGCAATTTATGGTTGAAATCAAACTCAGTGTTTTGCAAATTAGCAGAAAAATCAGGTACAGGACACTTGGTACATCGCTCTTTTTACTCTACACTTGAATTTCTGAAGACCCTGGTTTTAGGCTCTCCAGTTGCTTTGGGCAAGTCCTAAAGAATGTGGTTTGTAGGTTTTTCTTCAGAGTTTAAAGGTTTGTCATAGTGATGCAGAAATCTAGATTTTCTTAAGGCTTCCACAACAAAAACGTGTTGTAACTTAAACCTATAAATAAAGAGTTACCTGACATTTAACTCATAAATCATTCAAAGGAAATACATTCTTGTCTGCATGGTTTCGGAAATTTTTTACTCACCCAAAGACAAGGGAATGATTTCACATTACTTCAAAACACAGAATCATAATCAATGTATTCTTTTTACTCTGCCTTAAGAGGAATGTTTTGCCTGGTAGCAGTTAAACAATAGTGAAGAATGTTCATTAGGTGCCTGTTGTTCGTAAATGGCTTCTGCAATTGTGAGTCTCTAATGTAATGGAAAATAAGTGATGTAGCACAGAATTGTCCTAAAAATGCATTTTTGTTATCTGTGTACAATATAGAATATGAGCCATGTCCCCACTGAACAATGGTGAGATTGTTCTGCTTCATCACTGTCTTGCATTGTAAATATTTACACTGTTTGAGAAACCCAGGCTTTTGTTGTCTTCAATGTAAATGTATGCATTTTAAATTAATCTTTATTAATTTTGAAGATAAAAATATAGAACAATTTTTCTTTGGATTTCAGAACTGATTTAGAGTTTTGTGAACCCCAAAAGGATTATAATAGAGAATGGGAAGTGATCATAAACTATCTATAGGTGTTGCATTGTATTATGTGGACTTGTATACTTGACTAGAAATTTACTTACAAGTAATTGGTGCTATTCCCTCTCTGCTCTAGACATGTGTTAGTATGTCTCTTCTTCCATTGGATTATAATCTTCATTACATTTTCTTTTAAAAAATAAGAATTATCACATGAAACACTTTGCCAAATCATAATGATCATGTGGGCTTTTTTCCAATAGATTTGGAGTTTTTCTGGGGTATTACCTTGTCCTTGACATCGCTTGCTGTCTTTCAGAGGCATATCATGTTTTGTGGATTTTTGCTCTACATGAGTATTGTATTCAGTAGCTGTACTGTGATCCTTCTGTGCTGATTGTAGGATGCTCTGCAATTGCAGTTGACCAGCTGAAGCAGTCTTGGTGGACCTGTCCCAAACCTGCTTCACACTGTGATGGAATCCATGTAGGGTACTGCTGTGCATTACTTTTGGATATGCAGTGAAGAAGGAAAGGCAGCTTTTCTCAAAAACTGTAGGAAGGGGTGTAATACTGTGGCAGTTCTTCTGTGATAATGAGTATTATAACAAAGCAAGTCTTCATCCCTATATTTTATTAATCTTTTATTATTTTGTTATATCTTTTTAGAAAAATTTAAAGTTGTGTGATTAAGACATCCTAATTTTTGATCTGCAGGGTGGCTTCAGTGCCAAATTGGAGGGAAGAATGCCTCTTCTGGAGAGGGGCATTAATTTCTCAGGAAGCCAGTCTCATGCTGGAAGTTGATGGGATCATGGCTAAAAGTGATAAGGCAAGCCCCAAACAGGCTGTGATGTAATGTCCTGCTTGCAGCAAAGCTGTAAAGACTCACAGCTTGCTGTGAGAGTGATTCATGTGCTAGGCTTGCTCTGCTCAGAAGCACGTCAGGACAGGAAGTTGTCTTTAATGTGAAGGGGTGAGGAGAAATGGTGATTACTGAAGCAGAAGAGTGAATGCCACCCCCTTATGCAAATAGATTTGGGAATTCAGCAGAGCAGGTAGAGGAACTTGCTGGCTGAGAAGAAAACAGGAGCCCTGGCTCTTACCTCTCCCTAGCCTCCACCATAAGGACTTTCCAATGCAGAGAATGAAACTCTTGCTTTACTTCTTTTTCTTTTTGCTTGTTGTAGACTGTCACGGGGATTATTGCTGCTGTTATTATGGTCTATTTCATCAAAAGATATACAAAGGGATTTGCTTAAAAGTGTCTGTGAACCAGCAGACCACTGATACTAAAGAAGTTTTGCATTTGTAGCAGGAGCTTACTGCCCCAGGTGTGTGTGGAACACCTGGTGCTTTGTTTTTTCCACAGGACATCAGGAATGATCAGTGATGCTTCTGATGCAGATAAATTGCTATTAGTAGCAGAAGCAGACAAAAGTAATTTCTTTGTTAGAGGACTGTAATGACTGTACTATTGTGCTGTTGTAACAGAGGGAATTAACATTTGTTTTCCTGAATGCTACCAAGCTAGTTTGTAATTGCATTTATCAGCTGATTTGATATGAAGGGAACAGTTTTTAAGGAACTTTTTTTTCAGAGGTCCAGGTCATGGTCAGCTTCCATTGAAATCATGGGAAGGAGTTGCTAAGAACTCTGGGACTGTTATTTACTGGGACTGTAGTTTACATACTTGCTTGTCTAGCTGTATTACATTAGTAAAATAATCATGTTCTTATTTTGAGAGGAGTTAGCAGAGCTGGCAGATACTTCTGTTTCACTGTGGGTTATGTGTAGTTCTACAGATATATATTCCTGTATATTGAGAAGCTTTCAAAGTGAAGATGGGGAACTTGCAGAAGAATCTCTTGTCCCCTTTCTGAGCCTTTCTTTTGATTTCAGCTACTCAATAATGTGATTTAAAAATATATTCAAACTTCAAGCCTTGAAGCTGATTTGTTTTGGGACATTAGCAGGTGGAGGAAAGGAGGAACTGAAATAATAAAGGGAGAAGTTACAGCTAAGCTAGTAAACAGTGCAAGATATATAGGCAGACTCAGAGCTGTAAATAGCAATAATCCAGAATTATATCTGCCTGGTCTGAATACAAGGGCTCTTTTCAGGGTTAGTACAACATTAGTAGTGAAATGTGAAAGGTACTGCAGCAAAGGAAGTGTTAGTTCCTCTCCCTTAAGCTCTCTTGATTAGATTTGTTTGTCAAGTTAATAAATGCATATGAAATGCATGAAGCTTGATAACATCTCTTAAATAATGCTGTTAACAAAGTACTGATTGAGCTACAGTAAACTAAAATGAAATGCAGATGCAGGATCCTCTTTTTGAAAATGCACATCTGTCATCTCTAGAAGAGGATTACGTAAGATACATTAGTAGGGGAAGAGTCTGAGCAAGCTCAAAATTAAATAAATAAAAGCTTCAAACTGGAGCCAACACAAGCTGATAGGATTGGAAATACTTGCAAATATGGAAAATGTGGTGTACAGATAGTAGACATAAGCTATATCCATCTGAAATGTCCAAGTAGCTAGGAAAAGTTAAGATGCACACAGGAATTTGCTGAAGGCATTGGAGGAGTGCTTATGTTACCTTCAGAATAACGACAAAAACACAAAACCAAAGGAGTTTTTTAAATGGAGCTTTGAGATTTCACATCAAGACCTCCAGCAGAAAAACAGTTTCCAAATCTGAATTAATAGATTATTTCAAGCCTTATTATGAGAAAGCAAGCCAGTTGATGAAGATGTTACACCATCTAGCAGCAGTCAAATTTCTCCAGGAAGTTTCCATTCCTTTTTGGGTTGGTCAGGTTTTGTGCTGCGTAGAGGGGAGGTTTCAGAAGACCAGACTGCATGGCAGCGATCCAGAGTCTCAGAGCAGAATTTTCAGCCTGCATCTGGAAGGTGCCCTGCAGTCTACAGATTAATCTGGCAGGATTGTCACAGTGGATGGTACTCCAGTGTCTGCGTTGTGTGGACATCAGGGATCTGTTGCTTTATTTTTAACCCATGCGCCCTGCAACAGATTGTCAAAGCAGTGACATAGGTGTTGCTGCTCACCATCACTATTGAGGACTAGGGCAGCTGAAGGGAAGGGTAAGAAACCTTGGGACAGGCCAGGACAACTCACAGGTGAAACCTTTCCAATTCCCTTCTGTTAGTGACTATCATCTTCCTTCTGCCATGGGTTGCACGGCATATCTTTCATGCATATAAAGACACATTATTTTAATCCAGAACAGCTATTGTACTTTAAACAGGAAAGCAACTGACTCATTTGACTGCTGTAGTTTTTTCCCTTCTGAGTAATACAAAGCATTTGTACTCGCCTTCATGGATGCTCAGGATGCATTTCTTTAGGTAATGCCTGTGTACGTCTGCAGCCAGTGCCACTGCAGCTCCAGAACTTCTGTTGAAGTTTTCCAGCATACCCTGTTTAGCACGGGAATATGGTGGACTTTGTGAAGTACAAATGACCTAATAGAAATGATCTAATAGAATCCCAGCTGTTCAGATAGCATGTTTATAGACTCTGCTAGGTACCAAACCACAGACAGGAAATCATGATTTGTGCTTACTTGCCCCATTCCAGCTATGAATCTTTGGCAGAGAGTAGTTTAGCCTTTATTTTTGAACATGTAATGGGCAGAGGGCTGCAGTAGGTGGCAGGTGAGGGAGGACTTCCATCTGTGTTCTTCCAGTGACACTTGACACTCCAGCAGTCCAGCCAGTTACAGATCACTTGGTTCATCTCCTATTCTTGCTGTCATTTGGGAAACTGCGATCTTGACTGGGTGGATGATTACAGTGGGAATTCAAGTGGTTTCCACCTGCTTCTGTTATACTGAGGTTTCCTGTTGTTGTTGTCCCTTCTGGTTGTTGAGGAATAAATCAGTGCAGGTTCACAAGATCAGATTGAGCTCTGGGTGGGAGCCTGAGACAAGAGGCCATGGACTGCCAACCTCTTGGGCAACAACGGGCATGAAGATGAGTGGTGCCAGTGAGGTGGGTGAATGGTCACTGGGAGACACAGCAGGAGCAGGGGACTCAGGAGGCAGAGTGAGATTTGTATGCAGGTAGGCTGTCATGGGATAAAAGCCCAGGGGCCCTTTGTTGGGATAGAGGCACCAGCTCAGGCTGTTTCTGTGCTACTGCCCTGTGAATAAATGGTTCTCTGGAAGAAGACATCTGAGACACTGCTGTGGGAAGCTTGGGGTCCCACCAGTAAGGAAATCTGGTCTGAAATCTGGTGTGAGTGGGATGTGCAGGGAGTCAGGCAGGGATCTCGTGGGCTCACAGGGGCCACCTGCTTTGAAAGGGCTTCAGTCCCAGCTCTGAAAGAGTGTCTGGTGTTGGGTGTGACTGCCAGAGAACCACATGGATGGTCAGACTGGAAGGTTTCCTTAACACCAAGTACTTCATGCTGATGACCCAGAAGAACCTAATTTTCTGCTTCTGTCAGAGGTACTGTTCAGGGGAATGCCCCAGACACCAGGCCCAAGTCATGTGCCTGCTTTTCCTTCCTTTGGTACTTCTCAACTACCTTGAGAGACTCTGTCCTGTTTTCTCTGATCTGGCTGATTTTGCTGCAGCTTTGTGGTTCTAGCAATGTAATGAGGACCCAGGTGGTGTGGTTCCAAGTGTCTGCAGGCCTCTTTAGTTACTGTTTTGACTGTCCTGCAGATAGCAAAACTGGACTGTCTGAGTGAGTGAAATCTCAGCTTCACTGAGCTAAGATAGTCTGGGGGCTCTGCAGCCAGGATTTTGACCTGCTTTGTCTTTTGAAAAGGTGTTTGTTTCTAAAGACTCTCTGCAATGGCAGTATGGCTGGAATCCATCTTTTAGGAACCAGTGTGGCTATAGATAAGAGTACCAGCTGAGCTTCAAGCTGTCTTCCGTCTTGGCATTCCCATGTGCCCCAGCCAGCTTTGCAGGAAGTTATGAACCAAATAAAACACAGTGAAGGAGGAAGCTGAGCCCTTACCTGCCACCTCCTGGGCAAGTGTACTCTGCTGTTGGGTGGAGATGCTGTAGTAATGAATTCTCATTTTGCATGAAGTATGGCCTAAACGTCTAACATCTAGAATCCTGAAGAGAAGGGACTACCTAGGAGCAATTTCCTTGCTTTAGCACTTCTTCCTTTTTGGCAAGCCCCCAGTTTGATGTGCATCAAGTTTGGATCTCACTTTGCAGGTGCCCAACTCCTCAGCTTTGAATCAGGCGGGATGTGGAACTAATTTAGCTGTGAAATGTCCTGTGGAACTTGTCATAACTCGCCTTGAGTTGGCTTTGAGTGGCATTGCTTCTCTGGCATCCTTGTTGTCTGTACTCAGTACTGCAGATGGTCTGTTCATTCACATAACTTTATCCTTTAATTAGCACTCTGGAGCTGTAGTGCTTTAGGTTGATACAGACAGAATTTGAGTTGTGTGCATTATTAGGGACCCAGCAGATTGGGGATGCATCAGGGTGGCATCTGGGTTTAGTTTACAGCTTTCCCTAAGCTACCCTTGAACAAAGGCAGCTTTATTAGAGCGTCTGCCAGGCTTCTTTACTAGAGGAGGGCTGTTTCACATCACCTTTGAATATGCAGTTGGATTATATCTGCTGTTTGAGCTCTTTCAAAGAATTCTAACACATGCTGTCCTTGAAGTACCTGTAAAAAAACTGGTTTGACTTGTTTGCCATCATCAGAGAGGGTTAGCTGTGTTTTCCAATAATTTTCCTTGTTCTCTTTAAAGTCATAACGTGTCCTTGCCTGCAAACCCAGAACCCTTTTTGAAGGGGGGACACAGAGCAGCCTCTTTTGCTTTTGTTCTGTTAGCACTGGCAATAGCACAGAACTTAAATAATTTCATTGAAGCTTAATGTTTTCTGGATTTCCTTTCTCTAGTTTTCTTGGGAAAATACCTTCCCTTGTTGATTGTGGTTTGATAATCCCATCTCAGCCCATGTTTGTTTATATTCCCTCTGGCTTGGCTCTTTTAGAGGATGTAACTAAGCAGGTGTAGGGAGGATCTGAGGAGGTTCGGTGTTTTCTCTTTAAGCTGAGATTCAATAATGCTGGTAAATCTCATGTTTCCGTTTGTCCTCCAGTAAGGAAGCATCCTTGTTGCAAGTTTATGCATACTGATATATTTTACTTTTAAAGTAAGTGATGCCGCAGAGTTACAGAGGCGTTGCCCTTAAGGCTCTCCTGCGTGCTCTGTGATGCTCTGTCCTGGCCTCTGTGGCAGGAACACAAATCCTGCCCACGTGTCAGTAAAGCTTTGAACTTGGCTCCAACAGGCAGACAGCATCCTGCAGCAGAGGAAGCGTGTGATTGGGATGCAGCAGGCTTTGCAGGCATATTTGGTTTTGTTCATGATTTGCTCTATGACCTTTTGATAATTCTTTCCCCCTCTGTGAAAAGAGGGTAGTGAACTATCATTTTCTATATAAAGTGATTTGGAACTTGAATTTTTTTTTTTTTCCTATTGTTTAATCAAAAACAGTCAAAATAATTGATCCTGTTTCCATTTTACACAACTTCAGTATTCCTGTGGAGTCCAGTGGAAATAGGCCAAGCTTTGTAGGCTTTTGATTCCACTAAGGATGCTGAATGGTCTGGTTCTATCTTCAAAACTTCCAATTAAATGTTAAATAAAAAATGTGTGCAGCATAAGTTAAGGGTATGCAGTGCTAAACTATGCTTCCAAATTATTAAGCAGCATAATACATAGGGGATTTATCTAATCTCTGTTTTTGGCTTTTTCAGATTCAAAACCACCCAAACAAAAAATGGGTATGTTATGGAAACAGAAGAACAGTGCATCATTCAGTTGCCCTGTTTAACATAGCCCCTGCTGTGTTAATTCCCTTCTAATCTCTTCTTTAAACACAACTGATTGTGTCTCATTTGTGGCAAGTCACATTCCAGATAAACACTCCATGATATTACACGTTTCAAAAAGCTTTTTATTTAATGTAACTTCACTAATCTAATAAAAGATATGGTTAATTATGCCTGCCTTTCAGATTAGCATTGCCAATTTTGGCTAATTTATGTCTATCACTATCTTTCCTATGTGTAATGCTTCCCTTTTACATGAGTAAAAGAAGGATAAAGTATAGTCCATCCAGTGAATTCACAATCCCTAGTGAGGGATTTTGATTATATTAATCTCTAATAGTCTTAGGAAGGGAACAGCTCATGTGATACATCTTTCAACTGACAATGGTACAGGTTTATATGAATGACAAGAGCCAAATGAGGGCTATTGCCTGTTTTGAACCAAAGCTACAGCATTCACTTAGTTTTAGGATGACTCCTGAGGCAGTTTGATCCATTATGGGGGGTTGGCAGTTTAGAAGACTTACCTGTATGAGCTTTGTTCTCTGCACCTCCAGGTAGCACGCTCAACTTGAAAAGTTGTTCTTCTCTTTCTCTATATCCAAGGAAACTCAAGCATGATCCCTGCCCTCTAGCTCTGCTCTCAGAATTCTTCCAGAACTGGTTGAGAATATATTTGTTCATTTTACATTAATTGTGCTCTGACCCGTCTAGTTAAAATTCTTTAAAATTTCTGTGTCTCTTCTTACCCAGCAAGTGCACCAAAATCCAGATAAAATAAGACACATGTCTTGGTCCAGTGGTGGCATAAATTTGTTTTAGAAATTATTTCATTTTAAGCTACTTTAACATCATCTAATATTTTTATTTTTTAGTTGCAAGTTACAATGGCACGGAATGAGCACTGCATTCAAGCCTCCTTCCTGTAAATGATAGGACCAAACAAGGCGGTGTGATGAACATGCCACTGCATCAAATCTCTGTCATTCCAGCTCAGGATGTTACCTCTTCCAGAGTCTCCAGGAGCAAGACCAAAGAAAAAGAGGAACAGGTACTGTCAAATATGCTTGATTTTCACAGGAAGTTATCTAAGTATAAATGATAGGGGTTACCAAATCAGACCTGGTTCTGTTCCAAAGCCCCAATTCCTTGCATTACTGCTGCTTTTAGTGAGGACGAATGCTATCAAATTATCTTCTTATTCTTGTGTTTGCTATTTTAAAGCAGCTGGCTGCAAAATTCTAGAGATTGTTGTTGAATAACTTCTGCAAAATGCAAGCTACAGCCATCTGTTTTGCATAAGAATTCAAGGCAGATAGGGATTTGCATGATGGCTCTAATAGACGATTTTTGTAGAAGCTGTTAGAGGTGTATTTAAAGAAAAAAATATATGGAATGTGGACCCCTACATGTAGCCATGCATCCTGTTTTCATTTGCTCTTGGTAGCATGTAGTAGCTCTGTGTTTCAAAGTGACTAGAACATCCCAAGGAAGGCTGTATACACCCATATGTATACATACTGTACTGCTTTATAGAACGTGATTTGTATTCTTAATTTGGGAGCATGTGTGTGAGTGGAATCAATCTAAGGTCTTGCTGTGGTGCTGATGCAATAATATCTGTAGTATCTACTGATTATAAGTCCAGTAAAATTCAATCAATACTCTACTTAACAGTTTGTAATAGCATGTGAAGAATGTCTACCTTATTTATCTGGGCTGTGTCTGATCCAGCCCAAAAACCTTAATGTGCATCGTGCTTTAGTGTATACTGCACTGCATTGATCTTATATTATCTGTCAGTTCCACAGAAACCTCTTTGTGGTTTTTTAGCTTTAACATAAAATGACATCAGGAGAACATTCACATTATGGTACAACTGCAGGACTTGCTTTGTGGACTGCTCAGCAGTGGTTAACTCTGAGGAGACCTAGAGTGATGTTGATTACAAATGGGATGTAGCTTTTATATAAGGGACTAGAAAGGCACTGTCATGTTACAGAAAGAGATTCACCAACACTAGCTTAGAGTAAGGAAAAAGAGTTATTTCTGATGTGTTGGGATAATGTTCCCTGACTCCCTGTCTCTCCTGACAGCTGTCCAGATTGCACCTATCCAAGTCACCAGGAGAAATAAACTGTCCTAATACTGGCTTATTTGAGTCTTTTCCTTGGTAACATCTTAAAACGGATTCTAGCCCTTCAGATTCTTAAACCAGTAATTAATTAGGCTGGCACACTGCTGCCTTTGGTTGCCAGGACTGGGCAAGAAGTTACTATCGCAGAGGAGATGCTCTAAATCCATAAAGCACCTTGTCTCAGGAGTCTTCTGAAATCTGTCACATAGTTACTGTCTGGGCAGCTCTCAGGGTAGAGGGCTCTGCTGTTTCCTCCCTCTGGTGCTCTCCCATATTATAGCTGTATGTGCTGAGAGTCAAACAGTCCTTTGTCAAATGTAGGGCAGTTCTATGAATTTACTGCCCTGCTCTGGGATGGTGGAGATTAGGAGGCAGATCAGAAAAACTTCTGCCTCTAACCATGCAGTGGGCCCAGAAGTGAGAGTCCCAACTCTCCTTCTAAACACATTTTTCATTTCCAACACAGTGACTTCAGTGTTAACAAATATTCCCTGTGTTTCCTTCATGATAACTAGTTGAAATGATAACTAGTTGAAATATTTATTACTGTTCCCCTTGCTGGGTTGCTGTTACATTTTCAAGCCTTAGCTCATTAGAAACAGAACAGAATCCTTGTTTAAATACTTGCAGTATTAAAGAGGAAGTGGGACCATGCAAGCAATAGATTAGGCCAAATTGGAAACACTTTTGTGTTTCCCAAGTCTTGTCCTTCCTGTCTCCATCAGCATACTCAGTCATCCCCAGGTGTCCTGCATTCTGCCAAAACTACACCTGGAGCAGCTGGAGTGCTCCTGTGTACAAGCCTGGCTCTTACACTCCCTTCTATTGCTCCTGCTACTGGTGTTAGCTTTACTGCTGGATCTTACAATGAGCTGGAGGGCAATCAAGTTATTAATGTACTGACTTTGACCAATCCAATTAAATTTTTGTATTGCATCAGTTAGGATGTTCAAGGATACTTTATAGTCAGAGTCCCTGTTCACTCTTGGATGCAGTCAAGACCTGCTGGGCAAGAATGAGTTTTGCTCATACTTAAAGAATATAGTAAAGGGGAGGTGGGATGCAAGAGGAAAATAATTTCTTGATTATCCTTGCCATATTTTTAATCAGATTTTAGTTTCAAAATGCCTGTTTTCTGTTGAGATAGCAGCTCCAAGATAAAGAGCAGCGGTGCAGCTGAACATGATCCTGTGTTGGGCAAATCTGCTGAGCAGTTGCAGGTAGTTATTGTGCCCTAGGTAATATCTACTGTACAAGAGATTGATACTAGGTAAAACTGAGAAGGTTTTTCAGTACAAAGTCAGTGTAACTTCAATTATGTACTTTCATATTTCAGTTGCATAAGTTCCCATGAGACAATATAGGTCACAGTTATTTCTTTATATTGTGGTTGGCCTAGACACAGTTCTTATGTCTGCAAAAACATAAAATAGTTTTTGAGAAAAATGTCCAACATTTCACAGATTGATTCAAGTACCATGGTTTTCTTACCTTACCTTTATCATGTAATAAGAATAGTAAATTTCTCACTTTTTCTGTGCAGGAACAATAAGCAACTCAAACAAATGTACAATGTGGTCTTAAAATATTTTGAGTTGTACAAAGCTACTTGACAATCTGAACAAAATCAAACCAACAAGCCACAATCAAAACCAATAGCACTGTTTCACAGATAAATACATAGGTTTGCTTTGTAGACCAAGTGCATTCCAAGTGGGCACTTTATAGTTTGAGCAGACTCATATACATATCTCTCCTATTTATTAGCAAGCTGTGGCTAAAGCCAAGGTGAATAGACTGTCATCTAGAAGATTAAATTTTGTCTTGCTTTCTTTGTTGCTATTTCAAACCAGACCTTTGGTTGTTGATTTGTTGCTGGTGCCTACTTCCTGCATTATAAGAAGTCCTTTGGAGTCAAGAAGCACAGCAGCAGAAAATGAAGGACCAAGGTGCCTAGACAGAGAATTTCCATCAGTCTCTGAAAAATCAGTGTTTTTCCTGTTCGCCAGAGCTTTCTGAACTTGCTTTATATTCTGCTATCTTTTGTGATTATGGATGTGCTTAGTTATCCAGATTTGTAGTAGAGCTGCAGAGGAAGACCTCTCAATCTGAACAGTACAGATCTCTTACTATTTCTTTTCTTCTATGCTTCTGGTCAAGATGTAGCTCTTGTATTTCAGGTTAAGGCTTGGTTTTATTCTAGTTTTTCTTGCTACAAGAGGAAGTTTTCTGGAGTACTGATTTGTGGCTAAGTGAAGAACAGCAAGGAATCCTTACCACCTGTATCATTACAGTCCAGTTTCTCATACTGAGTGATGTATAATACCTAGGCATGCTTCATGGCAGATTAAGTTGTAGACTCAATACCTGAGGAAGACTGTGGCAAAAATCCAATTGAATTTGAAAAAGTTTTGAGGAAAGGCTTTTTCCTACCTTTCCTGGTGTGTGTCCTCAGTGATATGTATGCATAAAGGAGCCTGGTAGATTCAGATTAGTGTAACTTTCAACATTTAAAATAGTTGAAATCTGAGGTTAGCAGCAGTTTTTCATGAAACTTTGTCCATTTCCCCAGTAAAACAAGGAAGGTCATAAAGGGATTAATACTCTTGCATTCAACTCAGATGAACTGATAGCTTTAAGGGCTATTAATAACCATCATTAGCTTCTTACCCTTCTCTAGGAATAGCTTCATGCTTACCTGATTTAAGGGAGAGTCAATCTATTGTGTGTGAGAAGCCACAACCCCCCCCTTCTCTGTTTGGTGAGCAGTGTGCTGGCAGCAGTGTTTCCTAATGCATGCAAAAGCAAACAGCTTTCAGGATTTGATGGGAAACAAGGAAATGATGCTGGCATGTGATTGAGGTGTTGTTCTGGGTTTGTTATGTTACAGCATTGTCTTCCTGAGGGCTTTCTGCCTTCCTCACCAAAGCAGACTGTTATCTACTACAAGTTGTTTGTGTTACTGCAGAGTGTGAAGCTCCCTCAGCAATATTTTTTCACTGTTCTTTTAAAAATGTGCACTAACCGTGGCCTCCTGGGCTGTGATCTCTGCAGATCCCATAAGCAGATCAGGGATGGGTGGGATCAGTGATCAAATGAGAGATCATGAGATGTTGGTGCAAGTAATTTTTGGGTACAGTACTGTTTCTTCTCAAGAGTCTCAACCTGGTAATCAATACTGAGTTGTCATCAAAGATCACACAGTATTTATCACAGATGCAGATCAATCTTGTAGTCATATTTAAACTTGCTGGTTCCAGTTCATCAGCTGAAACTCCCTTCTGCTCACTTCTCTTGTTTTCTAAGTGCTGTGTTGTATTACTGGCTGCTACATGCTCAGGAGAGATGCTGTGATTGTCCCTGACATCTCCAGGTACTTCTCAAAGCTGTCATCTGGAAGATACTGAGTGCCTAATTTGTCTGGATGAAATTACATGAGAGAAGCACATTGTGATGCATCTTCATAAAGTTCTTCTACCTTTGTAATGATCTCTGTAACAGGAAAGGCACTATGGCCTGTTGATTCAAATCAGCTACATCGAACTGGAAAAGCAGGACTTGGGGGAGAAAAGCAATTGATGCATTTGCAGGAGTTTGTAGTCATAGACCAGTATTGTCAAGGTAAAGATGTGTGCTTTATGTTGTTGAATCTAGAATGACACTTTGAGAGCTCTTTTTAAGGTATGGAAGCACTCTAACGTTTTCTGTTCACTTTTTGGACTTTGAACTGTGAATGAGGTCTCTGAGTGGCTGAATTTGGTCCAAATACTCAGGCTTTGTAGGGCTCTGTGTTTTTGGTTTGCTTGCCCATTAAACTAAATCATCCATTAAGCAGCCAGGCTCTAAATCCTTTGAGAATTTTACCCCCCTTTTTTTTTTTGTACTGCAATTTGTGTGTTTGTGTAGGTATGTCATATATTAACACAGGGCTTGCATTTTTCCTTTCTGAAGTTTGCTTTGTAGAGAGTTTGCTTTGTCTAACTATGGAAGGATTTTTGTCTGAGTATTCTTTATCTCTTCTGTGAGAAGCAGAATGTACTTCTTGTAGGCATGGGCTCAGAGTGGGTGAGAATGGACCTTACCTGAAAATTCAAATCTTGGTTTTTACTTGGTGTGTTTTTCAGTGGATCATTTCTCAGAAAAAAGTTACACTTTCCACTCTTCCTGCCCCTTGCCAGCTTAAGGGCTTTCTTCTACTATTCCACATGTTCCTGGCAAGAGCATGACTTACCTTGCCTTTGGTGTGTATCTGGAAAACGAGAAGTACATAGAGTGCAGCCAGGTCTGAATTAAGACAGGTCTATAGTGTGGGATTTGTTTTTGTCTTACCACCCTGCTAGATGGTATTGGGCAAATCCTTTAGGTTCTTGTGCTATTCTGACTCCCATCTGTGAAAGAGGGCTCGCCCTGCTGACTAGCCTTGGTAAAGAATGTCAAGTGTATGGATAAAAGCTGAGCAGCTGGAAGCTTTTGTCACTTTGTCACTTTGAGATGTCTGCTTTGCCAGAGTCCCAGTCTGCAGGCACTTGTGCTGATGGCCCAAAGCTCTGCTGCAGGACATGGTGAGCATGGGGTGTGTGGAGAGCTCAGGGGTCTTCCTCCTGAAGGTGAGCATTGCTCGGTCTTGGTTGTGGGGAGTGTGCAAAATGTTGTGACTTTCCTGAAATTTTTCTGCTCTTACTGTGCTTGAGTGCAGGATGAGAAGCTGGTCCTCTTGAGCCCTACTCTTGCTAGCACATGCTGCTTCCCAGCAAACCCCAATGAAGGTGGAAGAGAGGAGGCAGGAAGTGGGAGGGAGGGGATGGATGGGAGGGAGCTGCTCCTGCCTGAGCAGTCCTAACAAAAAAGTCAGATCACGTTGTTTGATTCTGCATTGTGTTTGTTTTGGAGTGTGTACAGCATGTGTGTGTGAGGAAAGGAGCAGATGGCTGCTGAGTGGGGATGAATTACAAAAGGCAGAGTGTGGGAAGTGGTTTCTGAAAGGGTTTTGAGGGGAAAAAAAGGAGAAAACTCTTTCTTTTAAAAATTCAGTAAACATAATGAAAACTAACAGTGGTTGATATAGCAGCAGAGTTTTAGGTAGTGATTCTTCAGAGAAGAAGCTTCAGCAGTTTCAGATTTTGCAGTTTGCTTATAATCACTCATTTGTTTACAGTCTGTGTTTTGACTTTGCTTATTGCATGTGAACTCCTTACTTTGATGTCTCAGGACCAGAAACTTACAGTTAATGATTACAGTCTCTAGCTGTTGCATTAACCTGAATTTTAAACCACCTCTCTGATATTAACAAAATCTCTGTCTGGCTTTTATTAGCCACTCACTTAAATAAGCTGAATCATTCTTCAAGAAATAGTGTATTCTAAAATAAGTGCTGATGCTGTTTAATTACATGATAGTCATGTATGCTTTGGTGGTGTTTTGCAGGTCTGTTAATGTTTCTGGTCTATGTTAATGTGCAACATCTTTCCATAAAGGGAGCCCTGGATGTGAGTGCGTGACTTTGGAGTTTACATGAGTTTATATTTTTTTCCTTCCCAGCAGAAGCATGCTTGTTTGTTTGCCTTCTAATGAGATATGTGTGTCAGTCATGATCCCACAGTGATGTATATGTGCATATAAATACCTGTGTTGCTGAAATCATCACAGCTCCACAAAGACATTAGTCAAGACTTGATTGTAATGTGCAGTGATTTTCATCACCATTGGCTATACTGTTTCTTTCAAGTGAGGCTGTCAGATTCTTGCCAACTGATTTTTAAAGTTCATTGTTTGTTAAATGTAAATGTAACACCCCAGAAATACAGATTTTTTTTTTTTCCTCATGCAGGATGTTTTGCGTCGTGCATTGATACATAATGAATGACTTTGTCAATTTGATCTTTCAGACAGATGTGTTCCTTTGCCTGGTGAAATAAAGTAGTTTGGGTTTTGGATTGTTTTTTAGGGTGTTTTATTTTTGGTCGTTTTGAGAGAAGAACGAAGACTTAACAATTCTGCCAGGGAGGCTTGTTGTAGTACCTTTAATGTACTTGAACCTCAGGTATTTTTACAACTGTGTCTAGTTTTAAACTGCTGATGCCTCTTAAACCCTGCACCCCAGTGAAAACTTCAGCAAAATTATATACAGGCTTAGATTTGTGCCTTGAACTTAGCTAATTCTACTTGGCCTGTATGCCATCTATGAATAATTCTTGACAGGGGAAATTCTTCAGAATTGGTTCCTCCCTGCTTTGCTAAATCCATGCTCTTAGGAGTACAGCCTTCTGAGTCAATAGCCTTCACACCTAGAAACAAAATCCACCTTTGGGATTCATTTAGCTTCTCTTGGTCCCAGAAGTGATGGTCTCTCATCTGCTACTAAACATGTTTCTCTCTGGTAGAAGACATAG
Organism: Oenanthe melanoleuca; assembly: GCF_029582105.1. Lineage (NCBI taxonomy): Eukaryota > Metazoa > Chordata > Aves > Passeriformes > Muscicapidae > Oenanthe > Oenanthe melanoleuca. The sequence continues at coordinate 16,939,995 of NC_079340.1, read as the reverse complement.
CTCCTGTTTTAGGGAATTTCTTCTGGAGATTTTCACGTGACAGCCACAAGTTAAAGCATACTTTTATTCCTGAGCAAGCCCGTGTGTGTTTTCTGTGAGGTCAGTGGTTGGAATTCAGAATTCCATTTTTTAGCAGTCAAGAATTGAATTTCAGAAATAAAGGAAGGAGCGGAATCACCTGTTTGTCAAGATTTAAGTTTATTTACAAGCTGGTTCTCTCTTCCTGTAAATAAGCACTACTTTGACGTTGATGAAAATGAGTGAAAGTGGCCTGTTTATGATTTTATGCATTTGCTTGAATGTAGATGCATTTGATTGCTTGGACTACAGGTAGCTGTTAGTGTCAGGGAGAGGATTGTCCCTGAGTCTGCAGCACTGGACTTCACCCCTGTGCTGAGCGAGCACTGCATGTTTTCATCACATTCTTCATAAGGGTGCAGCATTTCTGGTGTTCCTGCAGGCAGGAATCTGGGGCTGTGTCACCAACTGTTTTGCACACATGTTGTGCATCTGTCAGGGTCACTGGAAGTGGATGTGTTTAGCACAGATATTCATATACTCAGATTCTATGGGTGTGGAAGCAATTTTTGGTGTATTTTTAACATTAGAACATTTTTAGTAATAAGCTTACACCTTATGCTTATGTTTTTTGGAGACCTTAAAGTAATGAAATGGGGTGTACATCTAAATTTTTTGTGTAACCTACTGAGGTCTCTATCAAAGCTGGATTTGGAGTCAAAGATTTCCAGTGTGCCTCATTGCCTTGGAGGATAATTGTATTTCCTACTCTTTGGTACTTACACCTTGGAAAATCACTGCTGTAAGTCTCACAGACATAGAAGTATTTATGGCTGATTTTATCTAAAAAGTCATTCAGTTATTTTTTTCCTGTATCTCAAGTCAAATTCACTCTCCAGCGTGTAGTTGTGTTCATTAGTTAAATGTATTGTATGTAATATCTCATGTGATAACTATGGACTGGCATCTTAAAGTATGAGATTATCCTTTACATAGAATTTAGAGAGAGGAGCCTAAAATATGTTTTAGAAGATTAAAAGAGGCTGATCTTGGTGATTTTGAATATTACCTGATCAATTGACTTATTTTTCCTGAAAATGGTGAAGAATCAGCCTTGAAATACATTGACAGCTTTTGCTGAATGGAAAATTGCAAAATCAGAAGTGTTTTAGCCAGCTGTGGCACAAACTCCATGTCAGTTGTGAAGTTTCTCTTGGCAATCATCTGCCTGCCTATTTCTAGCAATATTCCCAAGCAGTAGATGCAAGAGGAGGTGATTTATGGGTTGTTCAGGATGAAACAACATGTGTTTACCTCAGCCAGTGGCTTGTGTGATACTTCCTCGCTTCAGTTTTTATGCATAGTAACAGTGAAAACTTTTGATTAATCACAGAGAATATGAAGGAGTTGTTTGGGCTTGGTTTCCCTACAGTATTCTTAGGTATGTTTACTGTTACTCAGATGGCTGAAAGCACATTGTTTGGGTAAAGATTGCAAGGCAGCCTTATATGCAATTAAGTGAAGCATTTGCTCATTTTTGCATCTTAATTTCTCTGAGCTGGTTCACTTAACAGTTAAGCAAATTCGTTCCACATGAAATACTGGAATGTGATGTCCTCTTTGGCTGCTAACAAGCTTCAGGTACTCCAGAGACACTGGAGTTACTGAAACATCCACTGACAGATTTGTGTTAGTGACCCCTAGATAGAGGGGTTTCTGTTTTCATGCTCCACAGTTGGGATATTTGGGAGAAGTGAAGCACAGCTACTGCAAGTAAACTTTAAACCAAAGCTATTTTAAATTAAGTAGTGACAAGAGAAGAACTAGGGTACTTCATTGGAACACTAGCAAATTTATTAGGACCACTGGATACTGTCACTTCTAATTTGTGCTTAATCTGAGAAAAATTACCTTCTCTTTTACAGCTGGGAATAGGACTGAGCTGGTTCTTTTCTGTGATTAATATGAAAAACTTGACTGTTTGGCTTAGCAAAAAACTCTGTGTCATTATACAATGACAAAGTTCATGCAAAAGGGGAACAGGCAAGTTGGAGTACAGGTTAAAGTTTTTTTTAAAAACACCTATTTTGTGTGTTTTTAATATACAAATCAGAACATGCATACCTGTATGTATATATGTGTATATTATTTTTAGACACTGGTAATAAAGCACTGATTGTCCTAATTCATAGCTGGAGTAAACATAAAAGTAGCACCTCCCAGCCCCAAAACCCTCTCCCATCAACGTGGTTGAAAATGGCTTGTTTTATTTTAATGATTCCTTTGAAATTTGTGACACTGAAGGCCAGCAGGGATGGCCACATCTGACTTGGAATTACCTGTATTATGTTGCATGTACCCCTGTTACGTTGAAGCTGTAACTCATGGTATTTGGAAGTGGCACTTCAGCTTCCAGCCTTGATTTGGAGAAGGGTAAAGCTTCTGTCTTAGTTTGCAGTTTGTTTCCATGCCAGCCATCATGGTGCACAGAAACCATGGCTTAACCTGCTAGTTGCTAGTGGCTCTTTGTTGAAACAGGCTCTTAAATTGTGCTTTTGGACCTATTTGTTGAAAACAAGTGAGGTCATTCACTTTATCTAAAAACTTACAGATAAAATTCTGGAATCTCACCCAGTAGGATGTTTCTTTCAGCACTGTAAATGGGGCAGGGGGAATGAGGGATTGAAAGATACCCTTTTGGGGCTTCTATTGTCCTGTTTGAAAGTAAAGGTTGGGACAAGCATCTTATTTACAAGGGCAGATGTGCTGATTTTTGCTGGTAGGATTTCAGTGGCTTTCCAGTTTTTGTCCTTCCTCAGTTCTCCAGTGCTACCTTGGCAGTTCAGAGGGTAAACTGAAAACTCTGCTTGCTCAAATGCAAGGGTGAATTGCATTGATCCTGTCCTCTAACCTCACTCAGGTACTCAATTCCACTTATCACTTCTCTACAGCTTTCTACATCTAATTCTTTACTGTACTTCTGCTTTATAAGCTGAAACTTGCATAATTTGCAATCATAGCCTGTGTCACTTTGGTGAAAATAAAAGGCAGTTTTAGGACTGTGGTTTTTCCCCCCAAATCAGTTTCACTGATTGATGCTCTGTATCTGTGAAATGTCTGTAAGCCTCATCAGCCTGCTAAGCTTTGTGTTACCTGTAAATATAACTAGCAGAGTTTCCTATCTTTTCTTTTAAAATTAATTTCCATACTATTATTGAAAATATTGACTGATGCCTGGCTTAGCACCAGTCTTGTGGAAACAGCAGGGACATCTTCATTTGATGTCCCAACATAGAATCTGTCATCAGTCAGATCTTCGCAATTGAACGTGTTTTATATCAGTATCATTTGTTCCATTTTTAGATGGAAACATTTGAGAAGAGAAATAAAAAGAAACACGCCACTGTATCAGACATAGTAGAGGTGGGAGTTCTACTGAGCTAAAACAGACCTTTAGGAGAATGTTAATAGGAGACAACAGACTGGCAATAAAGCCCCACCCAGCAGATGGGGTCAGCATGATTGCAATAAGGCAGCATTTCCTCCCAATCACGTCCTGAGCACAGCTGCTGTAAGGGATGTTTCTTCTGCAAGTTAGTGGGGAGAATGTCAAGAGTGGGTAATGTGCTCAGGTATGAGAGTTTCATTTACAGTGGTTTTTCTGTGTGTTTTGGAGCCTGAATAACTAATGGTATTCTGAAAGATGCATTTTAATGGTTACTAACAATGAACTGACTGAAGTGTGTAGGAGATTGCAGTTTCCATGGGAAACTGAGCCTTTTCCATGAATGCAGGTGGGGAGAAAGAGACACAACCTGTATGTCTGGGATGTGTTGTCCCCTCAGAGTTTCAGTTCCAGCTGTATCATGTTCATGCCAGACTGTTTAATCCTGGGGCTTTTCCCTTATCATCTATAAACCTCTGTTTCTTCTTGTATGTAGATACAACAAAGAGCGCTGCTGTTGTTCCTAGATTTATGAATATTTTGAACTGCCCTCAGTCCACCCAGTCCCATGCTGAGCATGACTGGTGGCAGCTGCTTATCTCCTGAAAGCATTCCCAGTTTTAGCCTCTGCTTCCAAGCTGCAAGGAATCCTCATGTTGCCCCCAGGAGCCATCAGGAACATATATAGATTGTGCTAGATCTCCAAATACTTGCTTTCAAGAATTCTCATATCTAGGTCTAATTAATTTAGCAGCTTGATTAATTTCAGTTAGACCTTTGTAACACAAGCCCTCCTGTAAACATCTAGAAGATAAATAATAACTACTATAGCCCAGCAATTCCTTAAAGGTTTCTCTTTGACCTCTCTTTACCTCTGGTGCTACAGCTGCTCATTTAAAGGAACTGCTTTTCTGTCATTAGGGCAGGAATTAAGTTCGATGTTCTGGTTTGTAACCAGGGTGTTTAATGCAGAGCCTTGACCCTTTGCCTATTATAATTCCTTCTGGAGAGTTCTTGTATATTTGAATAGGGTTTAGCTGAAGGATCGTTTTTTGGGGTGAGCTTCTTTTGTGGTTTTTTTTTTTTTTTTATTGTTGTTTTGGGGTTGTTTTTGGAGAAACTTTAAAGAAAGCTCATGCTGTTCCTCTTAATAGGCAAGTTCTCGTTTTTACTTTTTTCTCCTGAAATTAAATATGAAAGTGATTTAACTAGTTCCTGCCTGTGCAGCTTTTGTTGGGGAGAATTTGTGTGCAGTTGGGGAGAAGTTGTGCTGGGGAGAACTTGTGAACTCAGCTGTATTTTATGGACTAAAAAGCAAAACAAAGAGCCAAAAATGTAGATGTGAGGGGAAATAAAAGCATGACCAAGCTCCACATGCCCCTTACTTGCTTGGCCATTTCATTTCATGTTTAGCCATCCAGTTTTTGATAGTCTGAATTGGATTTTGTGGATTTGCGTGATTGGTGGGGTTTTTTTTGTTGTTTTTCTTTTCTGTAGTCAGTCTTTTAATGCTTTTTTGAAAAATTCTTCAGGTCCTGCTGTTATACCCCACTCTTGTTTTATAGTTGCATTAGCAACACCCACAGTACTTGGGTAAGCAGCTCTAAAATGCTTTGCAGCATTGTGAATTGATGTTGCAGTATTTGAGTTAGACACAGGCATCAACAAAAGCCAGCTCCTACCAAAAGGTACTGCTTTCTGCCTTTTCCATAGAAGGATGGGTTAGAAGAGTGGCTTATGTGGAATTTAATACTTGATACAGTTTGGAGACTGTAATTTAATTAAAAATGGCTGTAAAATCTTCACTACTTTTTTCTACTGTGAAATTCACAAGCACTTGGAAAAACATCTGCCAGATCAAAGTCTATTAGCTTGTTCAGAGTGTTCCTGATTGCTGAAACTCCCTTCAGTCTTGTTTGTTTGGAAAAGTTCTGGTGTATCATTGGATCTGCACAGCCTGCAGTGTTTCACAAGCCAGAGGGGAGCAGAGCAGTGCCTGCACAAGCATGATTATGGGAATGCACGGACAGGAAACACTGCCTGGTATTTACCATCTCCTTATGTCATCTTTCCCCATTCCACTTTTGTGATTCAAGTTGGTTTTCTCTTCCCTCAACCCTCCTTTGAAATTAGACCTGGGAAACATCCATCAGCTGTTCCCAGGCAGTACCAACTGAGATGATAGCAAGCAAGGTGCTTGGACATGCAGAAACTCCAGAGAGAATAACAAGCTGAAAATGTGAGGTGAATTGCCCCTGGCTTGTGACTGTCCTGTGGCCAGGGAAGGACCGTAAGTGCTCATCCACTGAGAGTGGATCTGCTGCTTGAGGTGTGCTGCAGAGAAATGACTCGCTTTGCTGCTGTTATTTTACTGATCAGGGGATAACTAATCTCTTTGTACTGCAGGTTTTAATTCAGAATAGTTGGGGTTTTGTTCACCCAGACATCAAAGAAGTTCTGATTGGCAGCTCAGAAATTCGTGTAAGGTCTGAAAGGAGGATTTATAGGAAACGAGCAGATGGTCTAGTAGAGAATTTCCCCAGGAGGTTGCAGTTATTTAAAAATGGGAGAAACTAAATAGACTGTACAAAATTTGACTGTAAAATTAACTGGCCAGCCAGTAGCTAAATACTTAACCAAAATGATTCAGCTTGGCCCCTAGCATAAGCATGTAATGAAGTGATATGTCTGAGAGTTCTTTCCACACACATTATTTCAAGTTTTACCTAGTAAGTACACATGAATGAAAGATGATTTTGCTAAGCAGTGTTCTTTCTGTGGTGAAGCCTTTCCTGCTTTCTTCCTTTCCCACTGGCAACATGATTGTTCAGGCATGCAGGTGAATGCTACAAAATGTTGCTCATATTAAATGAAACATAAAGCTGTTCAGCTGAATGCCTTTAATTTTTAAACTGCTCTTTTTAGCTTCACAAACATAAGACTTAACATACTGGTTAGATTGCAGTATTTGAAAATATTCAGTATTGGAGAAAAAAACTGCAAGCAGCACCTTGCTTTATTTTGGGATGAAAGACTGAAGAGTATGTTGACTCTAAGTCACACACCCTTTTTAAAAAATTTGTGAACTCAAGTCACTTTGGAGCTGTTTGCCACATGGCTTTAGACTTTCAATATTTCAATATTTCAATGTTTCCAATGTTTTTTTTCCCCTGAAGCTCTGATACATACAAATTGGAGGTTTTGTTTAGGAGTAGGTGTCTATAAATGGACAAACAGTTTTTTAGTGCAAATATCATGATTTCAAATGAACGGATGGACTAAAAAGCCAGTTGAGCTCATTAGTCTTTAAAAAGTTAGGAATACACTTTTTTAAAAGTTAAATCCTTGTGAAACACCTTTTTGGAAGGCAGATAGGCTTTAATTCTCTTGTTGCATTTTAAGTTGAATATACAGCAGAGAGAATGGTCTGAGAAATGGTCTGAAATAATAAAGTGTGTTTAATTATTGTCATGCTCTTCTGTTTATGTTCTGGTTTGCTTTTCCCAGAAACTTACACATAACACCTGGTGTCACGGGGGCAGTACTGTGGGCCATGTGCACACATAGTTCTGCTGAGGGTTCACTGGTGTAATACTGGTGCAGAATGCAATGACACTGTATTTCTCTTCCAGCTTGTTGTGTTTGCATAATTCTTTGTAATGGTAGCAATACACCTATTGAATTTAGAAACCAGTCTTCATAACCTTTCACCCAACCTCCTGAAGTGCAAATAGGAGAGGGTAAATATCCAAAGGGCTATGTGAAATTTTTAACTGAGCTTAGGTAATGTGCTTCCCTTTATAGAAACCTTAGAAACACGTGTTTATGGCATGCTTTTCCCCTCCCTTCCAGAGCAATTCAAGGCCATTAGCCTCAGAGTTAGGGCTTTTGGAAAAAAAAAAAATCTCAAAATTCAACACTATCTTCCAAATATGAAAGAAACCATCTGGGTAGTGCATCCACAGCAGCCCAAGTGGAGCTAAGACAGAAGTTTTGTTTGCTGACAAGGTGTAGCTCTTTTTGCTTCCTTTGCAGAGACAGAAGCTCTCTCTGTAAAGCAGTTCTGCATCTCTCATGTGCAGCCTGATTGCTTACCTGGCATGCAAGGCTGGATTTATGCAGAGCTCCTGCTTTCTCACTGTTGGAAGCCCTGCTAATTCTCTGGAAGCCTCTTGGTTTCCACTTTTAAAATCATAATGGAGGAGCCTGAAGGAAAACATTAAGGCCTCAGTTTTTAAATGTTAAGATACTTTGCCTCCTTGAGGTTTATCTGTAGGATATTGGTAAGTGAAGTGTTTCCTTAGCTTTTGTGGTAAAGCTGATAATGCTGGTGTAGTTATGATTTTTGCATTGGAGTTTTTTAAACTTTTCAAAAGTTTTTTAAAAGTATTCTGGGAGGAGGGGGAGAAACAGTGAGTAACTGAGTGCACAGGATATGGGACTAGCTGTGTTGGATGAGACAAAAGGTCTCTCTAGTTCAGGGTGTTGTCCTTGACCTTGAGTAAGAGGGAGAACATGAGAAATGAAGTATTTTCACGGTGATCTTTGCCACCAGATTTGTACCATGTAACTTTGTGGTAAAACTGCATTTTGAATAGGGTGAAGTCCTCTGAAAACTTCAGTTTAAAAGTGATGTGGCAAGAACTGATGAGGGTAAAAAGATGGAGTTGGTCTGTAAGAAAAGCACAGTTGCTGGAAAGGTGGATCCTTTCCTGTGCCTTGTGGTGTGTGCATCACATTCCTGAGGTCACAGGATATCACAGTGAAAGCACAACAATAAATGTAACTGTCTGGATAATGTCATCCAGGGAGACATAAGTTTGATAAGTTTATAAGTTTTGATCCATGCAGGAGGAACACCTTTAGCAGAGGTGGAAGAGGAGTCCTTCCAAAGTAACAAGCAGTCATAGTGGAGTTTCAGATGACTCTAATATTTTTTAAATCCCTTTCTGTTTCTGGTCTCTGTTATCTTCACCTTTTCTCTCTCATCTTTTCTGTGAATTGGAGGTAGAAAGCAGGAACTGTCTCTTTAGTTATGATGTGATCTGAGATATGTGATTTCAGAGCTTAATTCTGAGAATTAAGTTATGCCCAAACTGAAGAGCCATGGTTCAGAATTTAGGAGCTCTCTCACTGTAAATCATAGAATCATTTAGGCTGGAAAACTTCACTATCATTGTGTCCTTGTGATTAAATTAACACTTCAAAGTCTACTGCTAAAACACAGCCCTAAGCACTACATCTGCATCTTCTAAATACCTTTAGGAATGGTGACTCAATTACTTCCCTGGGCAGCCTGTTCCAACACTTAACCTTTTTGGTGAGGAAATTTTTTCCAAACAGCCAATCTAAAGCTCCTCTGGTGCAATCTGAGGCCATTTCCTCTGGCCCTAACTCTTGTTGCTTGGGAGACTGACAAGCCAGATTTCCTTTACAGGAAACAAATGGCTTTTGAGAGCCTTGTCAGTTGTGTTTGGACAGCAGTGTCACTCAGATTGCAATGGGTAACTGAAACACAAAAGCTAAATAACTTGATGTGCATCAAACAACTAAATCAAAACAAAATAATTCTGAGAAATAGACCCAAATCTACAAGTAATATTTGCATATTGCAATAATTGTGTTTGCAAATAAATTATCTACAAATTACTCTTCGGTTTGTTCACTCTTTGGAAAAATACCTGAAAATTATTTTTGTAGTTGGCTTGAAAAATTTTACTGACACAGCAAAATTTACTGCTTAAGAGAATAAGCATGTGAATTTATCCCCTGTATTTGTCCACCCCTTAAGTTCTCCTGAACAATATATTTTTCTGTAAATAGTCAACTGAACTCACCAGCTGCAGTAGGCATTTTTTTTCCCACCTTCTTTGTACAGTATTATTTTCTGGTCTGTCACATGCTTTTGCTGTCTTCAGTGTTCATCTTTACACAGCTTCTCTTCCATCACAGCCCTTTAGAAAAATTAATTACTAAGCAACTGAATTTACAAGTGTTATGTTGTCCCAGAGACGTGGTTCTGTGCTTATCAGCCTTCTTTGGCTTGTAGCTGTATAAATTTTTATTAAAGAAAGAAGAAAATCACCAGCTCTGTTTGGCTAATGAGGAAATAAAATGGATCTGGAAGGGTCATCATCTTTGCTCTTTAGACATTTGCAGAATTGTTATGCTTCACAGCACAAAAATTGCTAAGGAGTGCTTTGGGGAAGCAGGGAAAGATGGACATAGCTGCTGCAAGGAATGGAGCATGTTCATAGGAGCTCTCATGCATTATTCATCACAAGCTCTTTTCCCTGGAACCGGCTGAAGGAAGGAAGTAGTTAGTCTAGTTTAAGCTACACTAGTATTTATAGTTAGGTGACTTAAACAAGCCTGGGCAAGTACTGCACCAACTCTGTCTATTCATCTGCACCAAATGTAGGGCAGACTGGTGCCCTGCTTACACCCTTCTGTCTCTTTAGCCTGAAGAACAGGAGACATGCAACCAAGAAAAGCTGCACTGAGGATACACACGTGCATTCTTGCTGGGAAATGAAGCTTCAGGTAGGAGAATGTCTTGTCAGCAGAGGGATGCTGTTGAGACCTGCAAGATAAATGTGTGTCAGGGCAGCCTCTGTCAAGGGAGGCTGCTGGAGAGGTTCCTTGTTAGAGTGCTACCTGAATGATCCTTCTAGTGTCATACTTTGTTCAATTCTACTTATGAAGATGCATTATTTTCTTTTACCATGTTTCCTTCATTCACACTGACATTCTTCTAAAGGTGCTGGGATTAAAAAAAAGGGAGATGATTTGTTTTTGGAAATTTTTGAGTTGGTTTTCTTTAAGGTGGCTTTTTAATTTTATTGGTTATTAGCAGTTCTGTTTGGGTAGAAGGTAACCTTAAGAGATTCTGTTAAAACACAGCTGGATGTGATAAGCCTTAGGCTCCAATGTGTCCTTTCACTGTCTCTGAATGGCTGCAATATTTGCTGCTTTCTTTAATTTACTGAATAAAGATGCTTGTAAATAGGAGCTCTGTTCTCAAAGCATATCTGCATTTTTTAATGTTACCAGTTGCTCTAAAACAAATCTATAAGCTAGAAGCTTGTCTCTGCAAGCTTTGTATGTTTAAGTTAGTAGGGCTCTAGCAATACTGTTAATTCAGTTTTAGACAAAGAAGGGGATTTTGCAAAACCTTATGGAACAATAACAAAGGGCCTTTGTTCTGCTCTGTGAGCATTATTTGCTGTGTAATGTGTGGGTTTGTGCATATGTGTGAGAGGGAGGCACACAAACACGTAATCTCATTTGGCAAGAATGTTCAAATGTTATTTGCTTTGTTTGTCTGAAGTGTGTTTGTGTGTGTGTGTGTGCTGCTTCTGGCTGTGAGCTGCGCTCTGCGGGTTTGTGTCCTGCATGTTGGGCATCTGCTGAGCTTTGGGGAGGATGGCATTTATCTGTCTATCTGCTTGTTTATTTATTTATTTTAGTGGGCTGATAAAACTTGACAGTGCAAAGATCAAGAGTCATTGCTGGACAATCAGGACAAAATGGTGCTTTGCTGTACAGATGAGTTATTTTCTTTTCAAAATAATAGCTTGAAGTCTAGTCCAGGATTTAGTAAATAAGCATTGCTGGTGGGAGCAAAAATTGTCAGCTTTATGTGAAATCCTTCAGGAGATTAATGGTCATGTGTTTTCGGTGGAGCTTGTATGCTGCCTGCCAGTATGTTGTCTTCCAAGATGACTTGATTACCTAAATAAAATTTGCATGCACACAAGAATGTTATTTAGTGCCATTTCTTTTTTGCCTTTTAACAGTTAGTTGGGAGTTTTGTCCCACACATTATCAATCTGTGGCTTTGGTGGGGGGGGCACGTGAATACTTTTGGTAGTCTGAAATAACTTGAAGTATTGACTATAAAGCTTTAAGAGCTTGTTTTGACTTTGTGTGAAAGTTCTTCAAATTTATGTGCTGTGCATACATGGAGAATTGCTCTTCCACTTGAATTTTGCAGATATTTCAATATTTGCCATAAGATAGAAATCTGGCCGTCTAATACTCTCTTCCACTGAATGTATGACCTTTCAGTGTGTAAAAGTCCTTGTTTCATGGAAGCTGGCTAGCTGATTTTATTAGACTTAACAGGTGATGTGCATTCAATTAATTGACTGAAGTCACTGGAGATGTATTTGCAATTATGTGACTTTAAGCATTAAGATTTTTTTAACAATAAAGTGTATTTTACTCTTCTGCTGCTCAGTTAGACTTCGAGTCCAGAATTATGTTATCTAGTCATGAGGAAGTATGGGGAAGGAGGAGCTATTTCTGCACTTGCATGTTTAATATATTGATAATTTAAAATTGAGTTTTCTAAAAGTGTCTCTATGTTGTTCTTTTTCAACTATCCACATTCAAATTTTGTCTGTACTCAGCCTCCACTCTGCTACCCACTCAGCTGATTTTATTAATTCTTTTTTGTAATCAAATACTATCTAATACTATCACTGTAGCACAAAGCCACAATTACAGCATGGTTTGCATAAAGAGGACTCAAACATGTTCATTCTGGTTTAAACCAGTTTGGGCCCATATGAAAGCATCATATTTGATGTGTCATATGAAAGTGGTTGGGTTTATGCCCATGCTTCTGAAGTTCCTCAAAATCTTCAAAAAGCTGGAGCATGAGAGACCTGGATGGACTGTGATAATAAAATCATATGGATGGACTGTTGATCATAAAATCTCAGTCATGGAAAGAGAATTTTATTCTGATTTTTACAATTTTTTTAAAATTCAGACATTGTTTCAGTGATCTTTCACGTGTATGAGAAATACTCTGGATTAAAGTATCTGGTCTGGTGGAGGAGGGCAGAGGGGTGCCATCATCTCCCTGTGCTTCAGCCTCAACACTGTAATGGGGCTGGCCACTTCATCATGGGCAGCTCTTGGCCACTGGTGACCAGGGAGGGTTGGTAAGAGAGGGGATAGAGATTGTTTTCCTCCCACCACACCTCCCCAAACTTCTGCATTTATTGTCCAAAAGACAGGGTGCTCTGATATCTGAGCAGAAACAACTGAAATGCTCTTGTACATTTCTCCCCTCCTGGGGATGACTGCAGGATGGGAAGAAATACAGTAGGAATGTGACCCTGTGTAAGGTTTGGTGGAGACAGAGGGATAGCAGGCAACAGTGTGCATCTCCATGGATGGACTGCAACTTGAGTGAGTCAGGACATATAAATAAAAGCTGAATGAGCACATTAGTGCAGAGATGTGCCAAGCTGCAACTGCTTCTCTCTGAGCAAGTCTTGGGTAAAGGGCTGAGTGCTGTGCTATCTTGGCACAGCTCAGGTTTGGTCTAGTTTATTTGTGCATTCATATTAAAGTAACAGACTGGAGATAAAGTAGCATTTTGATGTTTTGCATACAATAAATAATAGTCATTGCAGTTTTGCTTTGGAGCTATCTGGTTATGTATTTGACCTTCAGCAATGTTTAGAGAACAATCCTGAAGTGAGATAATTGCAGGCGCACACAACATCCGAGCTTAAAGCTAACAGAAAGGCATTTCAACACCATTTGTAAATGTTGGCATACAGATCACTTGTAAACTATGACCTTGGACAGAGATATAAAATCATGAATACAGATAGACCAGTTAAATCCCTCCAAGTCAGACCACCTCTGCACTGGACTCTGCAGAGAGATTTAGCCACTGTCCCTTTCCTGTGCTTCTGGAGGAGTTTGTGTGAAGCTAGTGAAGACTGGCAGCTTGAAAGCCCTGAGAAAATGGAGGTCAGGAAGGAAGCAACAGCAACAATTGCAGTCTGGGATTTGAGGAATTTGGTTTTATTTTGTCATTTTTATAGTGTCATCCTAGGATACTTTTGTCTGACTGCATCTCTGCACTATAGGTATTTAAGGCACTAGTGGCATTTCTTTTTTCCTGTTCTCTTTCTGTCATGTATTGTTGTTTTTCTAATCTGCTGATTTTTTTACTGAGATCTAAATTCAGTTTCTGGAGAAAATCTACTCCTGTACAGGAGTAGAAAATAATGTTTTCTTGAACCCTTCAGCACTAAATGCATATCTCATGAGTGCTGATAAATCCAGCAAAGGATTAATCTGACTCAAAGACCCGAAGAGCCCCTTACACTCATGATAACTAGAGTACTAAAGCTGTCAGCAAAGTTAAGACCATAGCTAGAATTGAGAACATAGGAACTGCTGTACCAGGTTGCACTGAAGCACCTTGTGGCAGTGTGCAACAGGAGATGCTTAGGGAGTAGGAAAAAAAGAGGCATTTAATTATGTGATATGTCAAAAGTTGGTGTATCATCGCCCATATAATGGTGCCTCCCCTATATATTGAAAGATGGCACAAATAGGTAAAGCTTTTATGATGAGTGGTTTGACAGAGAATTATCTCTGTCATATGCAGCACAACCACAAATGTTACAGCTACCCAGTTGTACCATCTGTATTTGTTAATAACACTTTGCATGCCATATAACTCCTTCACTGTGAGTTGTCAAAGGACTACAAAGGATTTTGGGAGCACAGGAGTCCTGTCAGCTGCAGTAGAAATGAGCCAGCCTCAATGGGGAAACCCTGCTCCTGCATGACAATATTAGAAGAGCATTTGGAGAAGGTCAAAATAAGCAATTGTCAATCGACAGTTCAGTCAAACTTACAAAGCAGAGCTAGACTTTGATAAATTACTATTGCATTGAGTTACTGAAAAAAACAAGACACACATTAAAGAAAAGTAAGGAACTCTTTTTGTATGATCTTTAACATTCATAAATCTATAAAGAACAGAGAGAATTTCAGATTATGCTGTTCTTCCCACCTCCACTGCTTTTTTGTCCTTTTCTGAGTTCTTCCCTTTCATGTCTCTACTTGATATGTTTTCGACATTGAGATTTAATTTTTGTTAAACTTCACCTCATCTGGATATGTTGCTTTCACTTACAGATTCTTTACACTTGTTGCTAAATTTAATGATTTCTTTCTTACAGTTGCATTTCCTAAAAATACTGCTTTGTAATGTGTCTTGGAATCCACATTTCTATGTTAGCAATGACCCTTTTCTGTGCCGCTCTACAGGTTGGGGCAGGAGTGCTTGAGAGCTGTTTTGCAGAAAGGATTGGGGGTGCAGGTTGGCAGCTGGATGAATATCAGCCAGCAGTGGGTCCAGGTGGCCAAGAAGGGCTTTGGCATCTTGGCTGCTATCAAGCCAGCTGGACCAGGGCAGTGAACATCGCCCTGTGCTCAGCGCTGGTGAGGCCACACCTCAAGTACTGCCTTCAGTTCTGGGCCTCTCATGTCAGAAAGGACATTGAGGTGCTGGAGCTTGTCCAGAGAAGGGCAGCAAGGCTCATGAAAGATCTGGAAAACTTATCTTACAGGGATGGCTGAGGCAACTGCTGAGTTTGTGTAGTCTCAAGAAGAGGAAACTCCAGGAGGACCTCATCACTCTCTATGACTGCCTGAAGAGAGCTTGCAGTGAAGTGGGGACTGGTCTCTTCTACTCTGCCTCCAAAGAGGACAAGAGGAAATGGCCTAGAGCTGAGACAGGGGAGACTCAGATTAGATATTACAAAAATTCTTCACTGTTAAGGTGGTCAAGCACTGGAATAGGTTGCCCAGGAATGTGGTGGAGTCACCACCCCAGAGGTGTTTAAGAGACATCAGGATCTGGTGCTGGGTGATGTGGTTTAGGGGTTACAGTGGTAGTGCTGGGTGGATGGTTGGACTTGATGATTTTAAAGGTCTCTTCCAACCTTAATTCTTCTTAGATTCGATCAGCTGTCTTCTGTACTTGAATGAAAGACAAAGGCAATGACTGGGAGCTTTCCTGGTGCTACTTTATTATCTTAACTGCAAGCTCACCAAGTAATTGCTAAATGCTGTTTAGTGCTGCTGAATGTATTTGCTTGTGGCTGTTATAAAGTGGGTGTGAACCTTCTGTGGCTTAAACTGAGATAATCAAGAGCAAGCAGTCGAACAATCTTCTGCCAGTCATCTCTGAAAGTAAGCTTTAGATGGGCAGATTGGCTAAAGAAAAGTAGGTCTCTGAAGACCTATGTTGCAAAGTTCTGTTGCTTCCCTCAGGAGCAAAACCTGTGAGGTTCATGTTATCTTTTACTCTCACTGAAGTGATTTAGTTTGTCACAAGAGAGTTCCATAGTGGGCTTGAAGGAAGTACCAGATCTCTCTGTCAGTATCACATCAGAGGCTCTATAAAGTCTGATTGGGTGCTGCCCTTCTTGAAATGCATTAAAATACCCTTGCCCTGAACTTTGTCTCCTGCTGGGCAGGAATTTTTCATTCTAGTGCTTTCTTTATGAGCCTGGCTGTGAGGAAATCTAAGCAGCTCAACTCAAGCCTTTCATCTTACAGCTGGACAAAGCATATCCACCAGTGCTGTTTCTTCCAAGTTCTCTTATTTTGATGTACTGCAGATACCAGAAGGGTACTGTAAAGTTGTTCAGAGCTGCGTAAAAACACAGGATGTACTCCAAAGAGATTATTGGCTTGGGGAAGGTGAGGTTATGTAGAAGAGCACTGCAAGGGGATGATTTTCCCATTTCCTCAGTTAAGCAATTCAGGGCCAAAGGGTTACTTAGATTATTTCCCTGCCGCATCCTTCCCCCTTGTCTCATCCATTTCTTTTTCTATTTTAACTTTTGGTAAAGGATACCATGACTTCAGCCTGTTGGTTAGGTGATAACATCAGACAGCCTCACCTCTCTGAATGGCAGCCTCATTTGGTGGAAAAAAAACCCACCTTAAATTTCAGTCCCAGTAAAGAGAAACAAAACTAATAAATAAAATGAAACCAACCCCAAACCACCAAAACACCACTGAAACCACAAAAAAAAAACCCAGAAAAGAAACCAAATCATCATCCCCACCCCTCCAACAACAATAAAAAAACCTAACAAACAAAAAAAACCCACCTCAAAACATAGTTAGTTCTTTCTGAGATGTAACATGTTCAAAAGCAAAATCTAAACAGTGGTACTGAAACAATGAGTATGTTAAAAGAAATGGTAATTTTGTGATGCATTGAGCATTCCCATGCACCTGTCCTGCATGCAACTGAAATTTATATAGATAAAGGTTTCTTGGTTTTTTTTAATCTTACTCAAAAAAATTTTAAGTAATGCTTGAAATGTGTATTTTTTAAGATGTGCTTCCTCTGTTGCAGTTACCAGGCAGTGCTGCTGACTTGTTTTTATTGTGCATTTTGGTGCTTCATCAGTTTCTGTGGCTGGGGATGCATGCACTTGTTTTATAAATTTTAAGCTAATTTCATAATTTTGAAACTTGAGTAATAGGGGAGTGGTGGTGTAAGAGCTCACTGAAATTGAATTGTCGTTGTTAAAAAGGTGGTGAACAGTTTGGATTCTAAGTACTAGAGCCAGTAATGCTTCAAGTGGCAATTTGGTGATGAACTGGCACATTCCTGGACAGTCCTTAAACTAGGTCCTAGAAAAGACTGTGAAGATGCATTATTTTTTTTTTATTATTATTATTATTTTTAAAAAGTGTATCTGAAGATTTTCAGTGATAGAATTTGGCAGTTCAAAAGAAAGGTAGCAGGAGAGTGTTGGGAGAATGAAGAAATGTCTTTAAAATGTTCTTCCAGAGACTGGTTTCTGCACCTCCTGATGGGCAGCTGAGATGCTGCTAAAATGGCTTTTTGTGTTTCTCTTGTCTGGGAATCTTTTTTCCCTTTTTCTGATTTAATGTCAAATTCCCAGCTTAGCCTGGTGTAACAGGAAGAAGTCTCAAAACCAATGAATTTAAGCTCCCTTACAATGACTGTATTGTTTGGTTGGTATCCATATTGAGGCATTCTGTGATTACTAAATACTGAAATAACACACTGTTATTTCTTCCTCTTGATATTAAGTTAATAGTTGAACAGTTTTTACCATTCCTACTAATTTTGTTGTTGTCTTCAATTTCTCTCTTGCTAATGGAAAATTAGTGCTTTATGACTTGCTGGGGTACTTATTTTATCTCAGTTGACAGTCAGTGGTTAATATTAGGATGTTGAACAACAACACTCTTCCCCAAGGAAGTATTTGTCTCAAAGGGGTCAGATTAGTTTGAAGAACCAGATGTAATACCTTAGGCTATTTGAGGCACCAGCTCTACTTTCAAATCCAGGCTGGGTTATTTTGGTTAGAGTAATAATCCCTTTGTTTTCTGTCCACGTCGTTCAGAAACTCTGCTTCTGCTATTTTACTTTTTCTTAATACTTCCCTCTCCCATAATTGTGGCACTGCACCCACCCTAGTCTTTGTGAGAGTACTGACTGTGTTGCTCTCCCTAAAAATACCCCTTGCTTCAAGTGAAATTAGTTTCCTGACTTCTGTTGGCTTCTCATTTCCCAGCTTACAATTAAGGGTCAGAGTAGGAGTTGACTTAGTGATCATCTGTGCTGCAGTCTGGTATAGTTATTACAGTTGGACAGAAGCTCTTAAATTAAGAAACATGAGCTTAGCTGCAGTCAGCATCCCTGAAATGGCTTTGTGTACAAAGCTTGGGAGCTGCTGGTTTCTAAGGGACAGTGGTTTATAACTGTCCCTGTTGCTTTCCATCAGCCTTAAACTAATGAACTTTGGTGACAAGTTGCTATGACAATACCTCATCATTGCCACATGAGCTTTTCAACTGAAAGCATTTTCACAATTAAAATACATTTTCTCACTATTTTTCTTAATTGCTGCAAGGGTAGGAGAGCTCTAAGCCTGAGCTGTACTTTGAATGTTCATGATTTACCAAAATACCTGTATTTAAATGGTAAACACATGGTAGACAGGTAAAAGAAAAAAATGAAAAAAAAAAAATCTCTGTCCATAAAGTTTGTTTTGATTGGCAAATGTTCACTGGCTATGTGAGGCAGGGAGTTTTGTGTTGGTATTTTTCACCATGGCTACATACTTGTGGCATTTAGACAAATTGCAACCCTATCTAAGTTCATAATGCTTTGGACATTTTCTCTTCTGCAAAAATGCTATTTTAAATGTAAAGAGGAGTTGAAGAGTGGTACCAGAAGCAAGCCAGTTTCTCAGTAAGGTTGCTTTAACCTACACAGTGTGGTTTAAAAATCAGAGGATGCCACTCCTCCTAATAAACTGTAAGCACCAGTGTTACAGGCAATGAGAAATGTAGCTCATTACAAGAAGCCATTTCTATAAACCTTGCTTCTCAGTCTCCCTCAGCTGCACTGGAGCAAAGCCCTTTTAGAGGTAAGATTGAGACTATCTCCTGGTTACCTGGCATAAAGTACATAGCTGCTCTATGTGGAGAGGAACAGGCTTAGGACAATGTATGTGGTAATTCAAGAAAGGCAGTCTTTTTAAAAAGCAAATAGAACAGAGGCCAAATTCAAATTGAAAAATCAAGCTAGGTAAATGCAGTGATAATCTGGCCCAGATGCTGATTTCTGTCTTTTATTTCAGTCTTTTGATCAAGAAACTGCATATCTTACAAGATTATTATGATACTATGGCAGATGACAACTGGAAAAAACTTAGTGGTGGGAGCTGAGGCTCTTCTGTAAAAGGATTTCTGAGATGCAGCAGTTGTAGGATGGATATTTTAACTGTCTCATTTCTGCAGCCCATTTATCTCAAAGTCGAGTAAAGTACAACAGGGACAAGGATATTCCTTGGGTGGATACAGTTGGAAGGGAACTCTGCATTCTCCTTTGCTGCCTGATAGTCTCCCCTTAGCCCATGAAAAAGCTTATGAATCAGGCTCTTCAGTCGAGTTTTTCTTGATGCTTCAAACCATTAATGGTTTGTGCACATTGACATTATCAGAAGACCTACATTTCTCATCCAAAATTCAAAAAAGAACCATTAGAGGGATCCTGTCACTAGAAAAACAAAGCAAAAAAAAAAAAAAAACAGGGGTAAAGAGGATTATTTATTTTGTTTTTCTCTGCCTCAGTAGTATTGCAGATTATATTGCTTATTACTTGCTCTGTCCTCCTTTCCCCTTTTTGCTCTTCTGCTTTTTATTTAAGAGTTTTCACTTCTGCCATGCCATGCCATGTAGCAGCTGCTTTTGATTTGCAGAAGCACAAGTAGAAGCCTTCTCACATGTCTGACTCCAGGGAAGATGTTAACATGCTTCTCACTGAAAGGAAAACAAGAGTGAACACAGATACATCTGAGATGAAAACAGCAGCATCGGCAATAGCAAGAAGTGTGAATTTAACAAGAAGGAAACAAACTCCTGATCAGCAGTGGGAAGAGAATCTGCTCATTGTAATGCAAGCATTTTTGCAAGTTGTCTTCTTTACCGTTTTTAGATGTGAAACACTTTTACCTGTCAGTGCTTTTCAGAGGTGATCTCTGACTGTCCCATTCTTTTCAGCTGAGCTTTGGGAAAATTTAGTGTCCAAGACCATGAAGGTCTGTCTACAGAAAGTGCATCTCCTGGTTCCTCAGCCCTTCCTCAGTGGTTAGCCTAACTTTTCTTTTTTGCTGTTGTCTGTGGTACAAATCAACTACCTTGTCATTATTATTGAGATGACACTTGAAGGATTTCTCTCTTGAGAGAGTTTCTTTGTCTTAGTTTACTGTAGCCCTCGATTTGACCCCGTCTAGTGCAGATTCTTTCCATTAAATGAAAACAAAATGTAGTTTGTGAGATTTTTTTGTTGTAATATATATCTATATATGTCTATGTATGCATTTTAATGCATTTGATATAAATATGCCTGGCAGTCTTTCTACTCTAGTAAAACCTCCAGTTTTTACACCAGTATCCTCTCTTCTTAGTGCCTTTTGTTGATTGCTGTAGTC
Source organism: Oenanthe melanoleuca (assembly GCF_029582105.1). Classification (NCBI taxonomy): domain Eukaryota; kingdom Metazoa; phylum Chordata; class Aves; order Passeriformes; family Muscicapidae; genus Oenanthe; species Oenanthe melanoleuca. The sequence continues at coordinate 16,919,715 of NC_079340.1, read as the reverse complement.
ATCTTTTTTGTACTTGGTTATAAGATTTCTGAATCGGTTCCAGCCTTTTGCCATGTGTTGTATTGCTGAGCAGTACACAGCCCTGCTCCTGAATTCTTTCTTGAAAGCATCAATTGAATTTGGCACAGTTTTCTGATTTTTAATTACCTCCAGACAGAATGTTCCGGTCGTTCTAGGCCTTCCAGTATTTGTAACTCTTGTAGTGAGATTAACTCCATATCTTTCAGGGAATAAAACCACCCTATCTGTAAGGATTGGTTAGGAGGATATATTGAACTGGAAGCCAAATGTAATGCTCCACTTCTGAGAAGTGTTGGCAGAGAAATAAAATCCTCCTGGATTTAAAAATTATAGCAATCCTTTTTTCCTGAAGCTTACAGGAGCTCCCCTTTGCACCCAGGATTAGATTTTATGAAGATGAGTATATTTCTATCCATTCTAGATTCTTGATATGGAACTCGCCCTCCTTTGTATAACATCCCAAATTCCGTTTCTTTCATTGAATTAAAAAACATTTCCAAGTTATTGCCAGGGTGGGGAAGGATACAGAGAAAGACAATATAGATAGCAGCAGAAAGACAGGAGAAAAGGGCTGTTCATATGGAGAGAGCAGGATCTTAAGAAGACTCAAGAGTGATAAAAGGCACAAGGAGACAGAAAGTGCAGGTGTGATGTGATGTGTGGGGACAGTGGGGGTGGCTGAAGATGCTCTTGATGTGGTCACTGGTTCCTTGGCTGCTCTCCTCCCTGTATCTCTGCTGCTGAAGGATATGAAGCAATGCTTACTTATAGGCAGTGTTTATGTGTGGGTTTTGCTGGTTTCACTCTGTCACTTTGGGAAGCAGCTCCTGTTTTTTAATCTCCATAAGCTTCTAGTCTCGCACCAAAACATGTCCCTTCTGAAATGTAATCCTCTTAGTTCAGTTACACTGCTGTGCTCCAGTTATGCTTGGGAGCACTGGCAGCAGGGTTTCTGAGTGTGCCAAAGGTTGGAAAAACTTAAATATCCCAGCACCTAGAGGAAGCCTAACTTTTTTGGACGAATTTGTAGATACCTTATGTGTGGAGCCTCACTTGCAAAAAAAAAAAAAAAAAAAAAACCACCAAAAAACCGCAAACAAAAACAAAACCCCACAAAACAAACAAACAAAACCCCTAAACAAAAATAGAACAAATTAGGCAGCTTTGAACATGTATCAGTTTGCCCTCAGTTTGTTTGGTTCCATGTATGGGGGAATGAGGACATTGTGGAGCACCTTCTGCATGGTCATAGATGCTTACAGAACTAAAGGTCATTATACAGCCAGGGAAGTGCAAAGACAATTTGGGATAAAATTTACAGGTGGGGACAAACAGAAAAGTTTCAGGAGTGAAATGAGATTAGTAGAGTGAAATACATCACTCTGACTTAAATGAAGCAGTCACTAAGAAGTAGTCAGTGTTTTGCCAGGTGGTGAGCTCTGGGAGGCAGCTCTTAAAGCAGATTCTGAAGTCTGATACTCCATGTGAAAATCAATGCCCTGACAAGATCCAGCTTGGAGATTTACTTTGTGCAACCAAGAATAATGGAGGGGAGAGCTCTCGCTCATGCTCTCCTTGCTTTGGCATGGTTTCACTGTACATGAAACTCATCCTGTGCAAACCACACACACTGTTGGGCCACGTGCCTGTAACAGGACACAGCTGCTGGCTGTGACACAGAGCAACACTGCATACAACAGTAGTACAAACAAGGCTGAATTTCACTCAGGGCAGCATCACTTCCTTGTGCCTCAGGTTTCTCCTCTGCCAAGTAGCTGCCACATTTGCCTGCTTCAGGATACTGATGTCAAACTCCAGGCGTGTGTTTGTAAGAGGCTGTGAATTGCAAACTGGTCTCATCATATCTCTTTTACAGGTATCATCTTGTTCTGCTTTTATTTTGAGTTGCTACCTAGTGCTGCTCAACACTGAAGAGCTGCAGTATTTCCTCTGGAGGAGGAATACTGTTTTGGATGAAAGGTGCTGGTATAAGAAAGCACCATGCACTGTACACCAAAGTTTCTATCCTGTAGTACAGCCTGATTTTCAGTCATAATGTGGGTGTTACCCAAATACTTTAATGTACTAATAGAGCTTCTTCAATTTTATATACTCTTTTTTATGTCATTCATTCTGTCTTTTTGGGTACTAGCAGCAGATGGTTAAGGAACCTTTCAAGAAAAGTATCCATTTTTCTGAGCATCTGTATAGAAAATTGGCTACTTGTTCATTTGAACTCTTTTCTTACCTACCTCTCTGTTATGCTACTTTGTTCTTAGCTGAGGATAAGATTGCCTATTTCACTACTTTGAGATTATAAATCTCAGAGTTTTCAGTGACTGAAAGATGTTTGCCCAGTGACTTTTCACTAGAGAGATACTTTCTTCACTTCCGTTAAGCAAGGGAAACCTACAAGGGAGTATGTCCGAAGACCCACAGACTTTTTCCAGACCTGATACTTAAATATCTCTATCTCCCTATTTGGAAGATTATTAAAAATTGAACTGTAAGGGTAATAGGAAACTTGCAGGGTAAACACAGAAGTGTTATCTTTTGATCAGTTGTAAGTGCATTTTCCTTTGGTTTGATTCCCGTTGTTCATGCTGCTTGTTTTGTTGCAGGAATCCCTGCTCACCAGTCTCAGGTCTTGCCTGACCTGAGGAATCATTTAGTCTCATCTATGATTTTCCTCCTGAATGCCTGTGAAAACACAGTGACATTTGTGACTTCCTCAAAACAAAGCACATGTGTGTAAGGAATGGTGAAAGGGAAACAAAGAGTTAAAATGCAGAAGATGGTTAACGTATCTTAACTCACAGCTTTTCATTGCAAATTCACATTGATCTCACTCATGTTTGGTAACTGTATTGAAACAAAAACTGTGAATTTTAAATACAAGGGAGTCTGAATGTGGGCCACAATGTTCTTTGTACATTTAAGATTCTGTATTTCAGAGCACTGTCCAGTTGTTCATGCAGGTTGCATCTTTATGCTGTGGTACTGTCTGATCACTCTCACTGCACTTGCAAGGTGCAGCTCAGCAGCATCTAATCCTTCCCCCTGTGCTCCTGCCTTTTCCCACAGTGCTTGTTGTGCCAAATCATCTGTTTTGTCTTTAGAGAATGCTTTGCATATTTTTTTTTCTTGGTGGATGTCTTCTGAAGGGCCTCTTTAAAACTAAACTCTGAGGGAGAATTCTGACATTTTGCAATGTCCAGATAAGCGATACTGCTTGCCTGGGATTTGGCTTTTAAGGAAAATGGATTTTCAAAGCAGTAGTTACTTTTCTTCAATCTCCAGGAAGATACTTCAGCAGTCATTTCAAACTGAAAGTATGATACTTATATTCAGGGGTAATTTTCTTTTTTGTACTTTTAAAACTAAGAGGAATCAGAAATAGATTTGGGGCAGGGGGTGTGTGGACTGAGAAATTTCAGTTCTGGATCAGAATTTTGTTGTAAAAGGATCAGTAAGCATGTGGTTGGTATGATGCTCTAGGTATAAAAGCTTGCAAACAGAGGATCCTACCTCCAAAGGTAATCTTCTCTGCTGGATTCTGGTACCAATAGTGAAGCCTCTCTTTCATTGTTTTAGCTTTTCACTCAATTACATGTGTAAAGGCTAAGAGACAACAACCTCCCTTAAAGATACTATTCTATATATTTGCAGCAAGTATGTGAAAATGCCTTTAATTATGTAGTGGTTTTTGTGATGTTTTGAAAGTTACTTCAAAAAATACAAAATAATGTATTTTAATAATATGTATTACTTTCTAAGCCAGCTGCAGATTTCACAGATAGCCAGTGTGATTTCTGCAGATAATGAATGTGTAGAGCAGTGAGCATAGAAAAGATGGAAACTGAGTTTTTAAAATCTAGCTTTGGTGGGGGTCAATTTAAAGGCAGTTTGGCAAAAGTTGAATTGCATAAGTTAATACACTTTTCCTGATAACTTTGATGCAATTTCCTGTGGCAAGAAAAATCCTCACTCAAAGCTTTAGATAAATAAAGATCAGGAGATTTAATGTGAATATGAGACTTATTTATAAACCTTTCCCCTTGGGAAGTAAAGTTTACAAAATGCTATGTCAGTGCAGGAATGCAGTACTGTCCCCAGTAGGTCAGCCAGCACACTCCACAGCTGCAGTTCATTTTCTGTTTCATAGGAATAAATGAGTGAGGCAGAGGAACCCAAAGAACTGAATTGCTTAATACTACTTGCATAATATCAGTACTTTTGAGCTGATGCATGTGCATTTCCATAAAAAACTCTGAGACCGAGCAGGATTTCACTGGAACTGGAGCATGAGAGTTGCAGAAAGAGAATGAGTAAATGTCTTCAGTTAAGTGGAAAAGCTTCTGTTTCAATAGGCTAATGGCCCAGAGATTTTATTTTAGCAGAAAATGCAGGCGTTCCTGGGGACCGTGGTGGTAAATTTAGTTTTTAGGCAGCTGCTGGCATTCAGCTCATTCAGACACACAGAAACCTCAGCCCTCCTTGTTACCCAGTGTTTCTGGCTGAGTTTCCCAAGTGGGTGAAGAGCAGTGCTCTCCTGGAAGACTGCTTCTCTTCAGCTGGTAGGTTTTGTAAGTCTCCCATCTGACTGCCTCAGTCTTCTGCTGTCTTCTAGATTTTTAGCTTTTGAGGCTGCCCACATGGAACATCCATCCCCTTTTCAGCTACAGGCACCATACTCTATATTCACACCATCTGCAAGAAAAAAAAAAACCTTTTTCCTTTTACTGTGTGTTGGCCTGCAGGTTTGGAGCCCTGCTGTTCTGGGCCATCCCTGCTTGGTTTAGCCCACAAGCTTCATTGACTTCAGTGTTGCACAGTGTAAGCACTGCACAGCTGTCCCTTCCTGCACAGGGGTTGTGTTCCTCTTCTCCCAGCTGAATGTGTAGTAAATGTAGATTTCCATGTGCAAAGACAAACAAGGAAATGTTTTTCTGACTCTTAGTGCAATTTTTTCATCTCCATTTCTCATACCTTAAGGTAAATAAGTATTTTAAAAACTACCTACTGCCACTTGTAGCTACTGAAATACTTTTCTTCCAATCAGGGTGTTGGTAGTGGCTCATTTAGAGTCTTTGAGCCAGCAATGTGCCCAGATGACCAAGAAATACATTTGGAGTGTGTTAAATCCTGTGTGCTTTTGCAGCCTCTAGCACTGTGCAAATCACAGAATTTCTTGGTCAGGGTGAAATGGCCATCTTGAGTTACTGTTGTTCACACACAACTGTGAGCAAATTGAATGGTCCTGACAGATATGTAAAAGCAGGAGATATCATACTTTGGCTTCTTCAGCTCTGAATTCTTGTAGGTAGCCCTGGAATTCACAATTGCAGAAAATGTGCTGATCCAGGCTGTGGGAGGATGTGGTTAACAGTGGCATAGGAGGCTGGGGATGGATATAGCCAGGTGTTTCAAAGCACTGCCCTACCAGGTCCTTGCCCAGCACTGGCAGTAGGGCAGTGACTGTAAATGTTCACAGCACCAAACAGAGCAAAGTGGGTGCCCATGAATGATGCTGTGCTCAGGAGGGCTCCTCTCCCTGGTCCCAGGTAGCCCACTCTGGACTCACACTAGTTGGCTGCATCCCATAGCATCAGATGTGAGACCAGCTGTGCTTTCTTGACAAAATGATATAAAATGCTACTGGTTAGGGTAGTCTGCTACATCTCGAGTTTTCTGCCTTTGTTTCTGGTGTCAGGATGAGTTTTGGGGAAAGAGAAGGTAGTTGGCTGTATATGTGCTTTCTCTGGTTTTGCAGGGTTTTTTCCAGGTGGAGCAAGGGAGTGGGATTTTTTAAATTAAAAAACATAACAGTATGTAAATGTGGGCATTCATGCATGCATGTTTTTTAATTTTTTGTGGTATATAGTCAGTCAACATGTTTGGAATTTCCTGGATAATAGCCAGGAACTCTGAAGAGTCATTTAATAAAAATCTGTATTAGCACATTTAGGCTTTAAAAGATTCTCATTCTGCAGTTCAGATGCTTGTCTTTTAAATGAAAAGTACCTTTTCCCTTAGGTGCAAATAATATTTTTCCCCAGAGCAGTGTTTTCTTTAAGAATGGCTGAATATGTTGCTTTTCTTAGACACTTCTCTTAGTGAGTTCTCTGAATTCACAAACAAATGGTGCTGGAAGTGTAATGTGATTAAAACTCTCCAGAACATCACAATTTAGGGTCTTACAAGGATTTCACTCTAACCAGCGTTTGGCTCAGTGAGTTTAATGGCATCTCTAGGCCCTAGTTAATAATTTACCTAAATTTCTGTGATCATTCAACACTGAGTTTGAAATGCTTCAGGCAGAATATTTTGCTGACTACACTAATAAAAATGCAAAGGTAAAATTTCAGGAAAAAGCAAGCTGGTCTGTACTGATTAGGTATTGCTAAATAGGTAGCATATCTACAACTGCTCTTTCAAGAGTTCTTTTGTCATGTGCTTTTAGCCATATCATGTTAAATGTTAACAAAAATATCCTAAATGCTTTCCCAACATCATTTGGGAAGTGATTTCTCTAATTTCTCTAGGGAACATTGCTTGCCCTTATGATCCATGTAGTCAGAAATAGTTAATAAGCAATCATGTTACATTAAGATGTAAAGGGAGGAAAAGAAGGTCAAATCCTTGAGCAATATAGAAACTACTTGAAGTAACAAGCTTTCTTTGGGCAATAGACAGTTTCCTAGTGTTGTTCTGAATGTGGTTTTAGATTCAGGAGGCCTTTGTAACCTTGGCTAAGAGATGAATTGGTAACTCACTGTTTAACAGCATACTTTGGTGGTATGACTTGAAGACACAAGCAGCTTTGTGGACCATGAGCAGAGGCAGGGATGCAGTGATCTATGTATCAGGCCAAGGAGCAGGTGCCAGAGCATGGCCTGATGGTGCAGCAGGCACTGCAGACACCAGGAGAGGCCAGCTCTTCTGGGAGGCTCTCCTGCCTGCAGGCTTCCTCTGTCTGCTGGCAGCTTGAGCAATTCCAAACTACCAGTTGCCCAGAGGGTTTTTTAATCTGTGAATGTTTAAAATAGTCAATTGGTTTGGCATATTGACATGTTTAGTGTACCGTGAGAATTCCAGCAGTTGCATTAAATGCAATTACTTTGTAAAAGATAGAATGTTATTCCTTTTAATGTGTTTATAATTGCAGACTTCCTCGGTGCCTGTCTCTTTCTTCCTGCTGTTAAATACACAAAATTGTTTGGAATGGCATTTTCGCTGTGAGCTTAATGTGTACTGCTTCCATTATCAAGAAAGGTGTATATTTTTGGATCATGTCTTTTGTAGTTCATATGATTTGTTCCCTGAGGGAAGGATTCATTTTTTTTTGTGTTGCATCATATAAAGTCGAGTATTGATTTTAGGCAGGTTGTCTGGCAACAGCAAGATAAGAACATCAGTAAAACGTGTTGGGTGCCAAACTTTGTAGTCTACTTTCTTTGTTTGAAATTGGACACGTGGCATGTGCATGTAAAAAGTCTGCAAATTGATATGATTTTAGTGAAAAGTACCAGACTGATGGTCTTGTGCAGAAATAAAAATATTCACTTCCAGGTGAGGCAGCCTTCGGTCATCAAGAGGAAAACATATATATCATCTTCTAGCTCACTTGGTTAAAGGAGGAAGATGGAGGTCAGATGTCCATTTGGAAATAGCAGCTGGAGATGCAGGTTATCCATGGTAGGAAGCACTTGGCAGAGTCTTTGGAAGTAAAGCAAAGCAATGCAGAACCCAGAAAAATGGTATGCTGAACAAAGCCATGGAGAAGATGGCCTTTTTGAAGAGAATGCCCTTCTCACCTTCTCTACTATCTTGCTGAAGCCAAGAAAGAATCCAAGCATTGTATCCCTCTAGGACCAAACTGGCAAAGCCAGGCACAGAGCAGTACACAACGAATGTAACCCTATCTGTGACATGTGGGGACCTGAGTATTGGACATATCCATGGAAGTTCTGAGAGCTCCTCCCAAGGGCAGGAGCACATGGTGTTTGAGCCCACACTGGGGTGCAAACATGGGCAAGAGATTCTAATTTAACATCAACATTCTGCTGTGTTTGCCTTGTTCTTTGAATTTCTTCTCAGTTCTAGTTCTTGTTTGTGATCTGCTGGCCTCCTTGACCTGCCTCTCCAAACCCCCGAGGGTTCTTTGAATTCCTAAGTTCCTTGAACTTTGCCATTGAAGCCATTTGGCCTGTTGTCTTTTGTTGGCCAGTCTTTCTGTTAAAGCCATATGATCTCATGATTTTATTTCTGTTGCTGATGTTTTCAGGCACAGCTGTAAGTTCAGTGCCTGGAATAAAGCTTGTTAATTCTCCTATGTTTTACTTTCAGGTTTATCTTTTGCCTTCAGGTTGTTTTTCTGAGTTTGTCTCCCATTATGTGAAGTGACTTAATGTGAATATGAATAAACAAGTTAGAAAGCTCTCTGAGTTAGCCAGAGTGAACTTGCTGTAGATTTCCCCCTGATAGATCTGAAATCTTATATTGGCTTTTTGCCCTTAGTCATGGATTGCTGGTTGCCAGGAATCAAGTGGGATTATCCAGTAACAGAAGATACTGGAGTAGATGCAAGGGGCATGGTTTGGATTCCTAATTCAATATTTATATTGTGTCTCCAGAAAAGCAAAAAAAGGAAATAGGCGATGTGATTTTCTTCACCTTTTTACTTTTCAGTGTCAAGTGAGCACTGCACAAGTATTTTCAGGTTAGTACTCCGCAAGAGCAGAGATGTAAAGCATAGATGCCATTAATGTTTTTTGACTAGGTGTATTATGGCATTATTCTTAATTTCATTACTTTTCTAGCTGTGTGCAAAAATCATTCATGAGCCTTGATGATAGTTATTGCTCTTGCACAATGACCTGGTGACTGCCAAAGTAATAAAGGTCATATTCAGATGATAAGATGCAAAGTACCATTTCTTACTGAAGTAATTAAATATTGAGTTCTGTCAGTGATGAGATCTAGTGCTGACAAAGCTTTTGTAACTTAACAATCCCTTGGTTTTGACAGATGAAGGAAATAATTGCAAAGTATTTTCCCATTTCTTTCCTCCCATTCTGTCTACTTCTGACAATTAAGTGCACTTGCCAATATTATCAGCAGCAATTCCTTTCCCCAGACTAAAAGCATCTGTTCTTTTTAATATATATTGTTCAGGTATAGCGTTGCAGAGCAAGATCTGCAGAAATTCTTGGAAGAAGTTTTCAAGAAATTTGGAACAGTCATGAAAGCTGAAACAATACCTGGGTGTAGAACAGTGAATACCTGTTTGTAGAACAGTGATGCATTCGTGCTCTGGTCATAGGACTCGATGGAAGAATGGATTTTCACTTCTGATTTGCTGCTTTTTTCCTACGTGGATCAGTTACTCAGTACTTCAACACCTCGCCATTTCAAGCAGTGCCATTCTCTGTTCCATTTTGTAATTCTCAGATCTAAGAATGAGAATTGCTGCATGAAGCAGTTGTTACTTATTCATTCTCTTCTCCCAAGTTTTTTATTAAGAAAAACAACTATTTACCCAGAGACTTTGTTAAAATTCATTGGCATGAATTGTTGATAACAGCAAGTGATTTTGCTAGATATCAATCTCATGCTTGATCTGTCATTGCAAAATGCAGTTGTAATGCACAAAATTAAATTAAAATGCTTTTCAGAGTCCATGTAGAAAATCACAAGTAGGCAGTGCTCTAGCCATTCTGACCTGGTTTGTTTTTGTTTCTCTTTAGGGCTGAGACATTAGTCCTTGCCTTGTTGGGATCTCTGTTTGTGGCACTGCAGTAACACTGTCCTCAAAATAAAGTCTTTGCTCTTTGTTACTGAAATTTTAGATGGAGAACACCTATCTTCAGATGAAGCTCTTAACCCATATTATCATGTAAGATAATGTAACACAAATTGTATTGCAAAATGGGGAATATAGTGCCCTATCAGGTCACTTGTATGTTAAAGAATTAAGACTTCAGGAAGCAAGCCTGTGCTGGGTTCACACATAGTCATTGGTGTCTTGAGGGCAAAGGAGCACTATCCTCTGGTGCCCTCTGTCCTCCTTTCCTGGATGGAAAGAGAATAAAAGTTGTCTTGCTAACCCATTGAGATCTGGCTTGCAATTTCTTCTGCAGGTCTGTGACCAGAGATAAAGATGGGTTTAGCATTAATCATTCTTAGGACTGGATTTAGGTGTGTAGTCACAGTTGTAACTAGAAGGCAGTTGCAGAAGCTATGAAACTGCTTCATCTTCTATTTACCTGCCTTAATGACTGGAAATCAGAGTGCTGGAAATACAAACCCAAATTATTTTACTGATAACTTTCATCTGGCCAAGATATTTAAGTTGTATTTCTTTAGGGTGCCTGTTGCTGATGCTGCAGTAAGTCTACAGCTAAGTTTGGAGAAAGGTCAGTTTGATACCATTGGTGTTTTAAGTAGATAAGAGCAGCTATGGCTGCTCTGGCTCTCATGGTAGGAACTGATCTGTTGGGGTTCACAGGAATTCTGGGTTTGGCAGTGTGAGTTATGTACCTGTTGTGCTTAGTGGAAAATGTATACATTAGGGTAGGAAAACAATGGTAAAATAACTTGAAATGCTGAATATATGAAAGACTGAGGTAAAAGGAAGGACAGAAGGGAGTTGTCTTCTAGATAGCTGATCTGAAAAGGCCTTGAGAGATATCATGTCATGAGGAATGGTGGCAGAAGGGAAAATGAGCCAGGGGAGACAGAGAAGGCAAGGTGAAGAGCCCTGAAGAAAGGCAGATGTGAGCTGAAGAAACTGCTGAAGGAAGAAGGCAGCTCTGTCACTCACAGAATGACAGAATTTGTTGGGAGCAAATTCAAGGGGAAGGTAGAAAAAGAAAGGAAAGCTGGGAGGAGGATTCTGGCAATTGCAAGCAAGTGCATCCAGAGGACTGGGTAGCAATTTCCTGGTTTTCAGTTATTTTTCTAGAGCCACACTAGCTGCTAGGGACCTCAGAACAGCAAAGTGAATGGCTCAGAAGTGACAAGATGCACTTGTAATTTTTTCCTGTCTGGGAGGGGTTTGTTGTTTGTTTTTTAAACACCTGCCAGGTGGTTCTGGTTGAGGAGGATGACTTCAAAAGGCAGGATTCCCATTACTCCATATAAAAAGACTAAATTGCTAAAAGAAAGTGACACTTTAACTGGTGATAATTGTAGGGTCCTTGCTTGCAGATGTTGCTTTTGTCTTGGTCTTTCATTCAAGTGCAAAGCCTAATGTTTTTGCATGAGGGAAGGAGAGCTTGTTTGGAGCTGTGATTACCAACCAGAATATGTCTTACTATCCTGTGGGAGCATACTAAAAATAGCTTCTGAATGTTTTTGTTTGTTGGGAGTGATAGTACCATGAAAACTTAGCCTTGCCACTCCCATATCAGTGGTAATTTGTGAATAATTCTAAAAGATCCCAGAATTAATGTTCTGGTGATGGATAGAGAGTGAAAAGTGAGATTCGTTTGTTTACCTTTTAAATAATTTTATCTGTTTAGTGTTTCTGTTCCTCATTAATTGTGCCTGCTATTAAAATGAACTGTAGTGAATTTCCTGTTGATGTTATGGATGTACCTGCTTTATGTGGCTAAGAAACAGAGATGTTAAAAGCACTTTCGTGCTTAGGAGTCCATTAGGAATTTCACAGATTCCTAAATATATGTGTGCATGCACTCTGTAGCCCTTAAGGGAATACTTTTCAAGACTGATTGTTGGTTTTAAAATGGTCACTTTTTCAATAATAGAACCAATTGTTTGCAGTCATCTGCTGTCTGAAACCTCTGATATGTGTGTTTCCAAAAGTAGATGAATAAAGATAATATGTGCATCTGTCTCTTGGAGGCTCCTGGCATCTGTCAGATAAAATCAGTTCTGGGAGCAGAGGCAGAGAGACAGAGAGACAAGTTTCTGTGACAGCAGGTAAAAGTCTGTTTACTCTGCATCATCCACTGTGTTGTGCAAATACAGGTCTTGTCTTCCAGCCTGTCATGCTTATTGATTTTTTAGCACATCCTTTTCAACACAGCTGCCTGTGTAAATTCAGTCATGCTCCCTTTCAAGCATCTTCTTCAGCTAGACAGGAGTTTTTGGGGGGCACTGAGTTAACATGAAGAAACCTGTGCTCTGTTTAATTTCGTCCTTGTTGTTTGACACCTCAGGCTGGGTTTGAGACTGTCACCTGTTCTTGCTTCAGGGAGACTTCTCACCCAAGGGTTTCACTGTCCACTATCATTTTCCCTTGTCACATGTAGCCTCACTCTGCTTCCCACACATCCCTGGAAGGGAAGCACAGCCTGCTTCCCCCACACCTCACACTTATGCAGTGGCAAGTCTCTGTGCTTGCCAGCTTGTGCTGGTCTCTTTTCGTCATAGCTTGAGAACATGTTCCTGCCCCCTTTTTTCTTCCTCCTGTCTCCTGTAGCTTGAATGAACGGGTTTTTTTGTCCTGTTGCTATGGTTGCACTGCCTTTGATGAAATCAGCTAGGCTCTCCCTTATGACTGGAGTCAGTTCTTAGCTGTACAGGTTCTGGCAGTAGTCCTGTCCAACATTAGTCTTTGCATAAGCATTATGTCCATATTTTTGAGGGTTTTTGTGTGTTTGTTTCTGTTCCAGGAATATTGTTATCTATGTAACAAAGGCTCATAGTCATCTCAAAAATCAGACTCAGACTCGCAGTGTACAAATCTGGCATCCTGATACTTGGTGATTTTTATTTTGGCCATCGGTCAAAACTAGCATGTGGTGTTCTCTAACCACCTTTCCCCTTTTCTTCTGAAATACTATTTTTCTGCCTTCTAGATACTTGGATTTCTGCAGGAAATTTCAGAACAATGTATTTGCTTCATCATGTTTTTAATTAAGGAAATGCAATTTTTATTGTCAACTGACATAGTGCCCAGGATGGTGTTGAGAGGCAGCTGGTGGTAAGGAAGGGACACCCTGCTTTTGTAAGCAAATGCTGAAGTTTTATGCCTTGACTTGTCTTTTCTCATCAAAAAGCTTTGAAGCTGCTGTGGAGGCTGCACTGTAGGAAGACGTATCCGGTAGCACAGGGATGTCAAAAGTGTGGGTGTAGCATCTGAATGCTCAGCCAGCCAGGCTGACTTCATGTGGGCTTCAGTCACTGAAGGATCACTTGAATTGTAGCAAACCATAGGCAGGAAGTCTGAGACCAGTGTGCTGATCTAGGACTAACAGCAGTTGACTTATGGGGAATTTTTCATGTTCCCATTTGTTGTAGATGTAGGACTTCTGATCTCAATTTCTGTCTGATCAGTCACTGCCCAGAAGACTAAAAGAGAGTGCTGTCAATCAAAGTGTCTTTGTTAGGTTAAATTCTCTTCAGGAATAAATGTGAAAGAGTTTGTTTCCTAAAATCCCAAGCAAAAAGATGCACTTCCAGAAGCCCTTACATAGCATAGAGCCCACAGGAAAAAGTACTAACTTTGCTTTTCTGTCAGAGGTTTGAGTCTCAAGCCTATTGCATTCCAGCTTTACAAACTTAGAGGAGTGTAAATCTGTAACTGAATGTTATGACTTTCTCTGGTTGTAGTACTTGTTTAGGAAAAATATTTTTCTTTGGATTTTATTCAGAAAAGTTTTTGCAAAGCAATTTCTAGGTTCTTCCAAGTGAAACAACTGTGTCTAGTTACAGTTACAGTAAACTGTTGTTCAGAAACCAGGTATCCTTTAAGGATGAAATATCTTGCTGAAACCTACAGTTAAGTTTTGAAGGAGGTAAGATTGTCATCCTTATGCGTCAGGGTCTGCACCCTGAAAAGTGAATAACGGATACAATCATCACTAATTTCAGTTTTTAGAATTGTAATTTCTGCATTGCCATCTTGTATGCTATTTCCAGTTTAATTCCAAGTTCTGTATTAAAAGGAAGTTCCTTAATAATTCTGCCCTCCATCCTGAAGTGACATGCATGTGGTTATCCACAATTGTTTCCAGGCATGACTATGATATTTTTGTTTGTCATTAAGCAAGAGCTTTCAGCTTTAGTGGTTGGATGTTGTCTTAAAATGTAGATGAAGCAGGTCTTCATGATACTGAGAAGTATCCTTTCCAAAACAGATGTCATCTGAGTAAAGAGCTTTACACTACCCTCAGAGAAAAGAAGTAATTGTTCTAGTATTTGTCAGTTTGTACATGTGTTGCCTATGTAATTTTCTGCAAGGTAATATCAAATAAACAAAGCAGTTCAGTGATTATTGTAAATCGGGCTGATGTCAATAGAATCAACATCCTTAAAAGTCCCAGCTGTAGGACTTTCTCTGTGGGATTTGGTTTCTAATGGCAACTTTTAAATATTTTCATAATTGTGACTTGTTGCTGCAATGATCCTGTTCTTGCTCTTTCAGAATGAGAAGGCTTTGGGGCATTCTGTGAGCCGCTCTAGTAACATCTCAAAGGTATGTTGCTCAATGTCACTCAGTCTCACTCAGTCTTTGGTAAGCTTGGGGATACTGGGATATCTTTAATTTCAAAATTGGGTGATACATGTGATGATGTGACCAGTAGAAAATGCTTTTTATGCCTGTCATTGATAGTCAGTCCTGAAACATTAGAACTCTGGTGTTTTGCAGACTCTCTTTACAGGTCAAATGAAATGGAAGCTACAGTAGGTTTTCTCTTTCACACTGTCAGCCTCCTTAGCTTGATAGGAGCAAGATAGATGACAGATGCCTGAGATCTTATCTTGGAGGGAAAGTGGCTCCAAAAACATCACTCAAGTGTGTTGTTTTATAAGATAAAGCTGTGTAAGAGATGTATAGCTGTGCATAATATGCGTAGGACATGTGGTTAAATGTTATTCTATTGCTACTTCAACAACGAATTATTTTTAAGTGCCATGAGCTTATCAGGGCATGACTACATAAGTATTTTTAAAGGTTTGATTTTACAGAGCCTGGTCATGTAAGGCATGATGCTCCATCCTGAAGAGTTCTAATCACTCTTCAGCATAGCCAGTGGGCACATCCAAAGCATAATTGCTTTGTTATGCCATTAGGAAAAAGGTATCTTCTGTTCAAGATAGCTATTGCAATACATACCCTTCTTCTGCATTGCAAATAAGATTGTTTATTAGCTGTAAGCCTGACAACATCTTGCTTACACAAGTACAGTTGCTTAAAGCCTTCATACAAGCAAGGCTGTACTGGTTGAACAGTACTTCTCATGGGTCGCATTAGCTTCAAGTCTTTGTTGCCACAGTTTAAGTGGCTGCTTGTAGTTACTTTTAATGAAAGACTGAGTCATTATGGCTGCAACATAATAATTATTGTGAATACTTTTAGATCTAGGGAACTGTTCATGACTATCTCCAGCAGAGGAGACAGTGGTTTATATATATGGTTTATATGGGCACAGACAACTTTCATTTTGCAGCCGAAAGACAGGATTACTGGGTATCCTAAACAGTGAGCAGGGCAACTGCCCAGTGCACAAGGTGTTGACCAAGCTGTAGGTTATCCATGTTGTTATCATGGATTGATAAGAGATAATTTGGCATCAGAAAATGTGCATTCATATAACGGGTTTTGAAATAAACACTGAGTATAAATTAAATTGTCATGTGGATTTTTCTAAAATGGGACTATGCTTGTTCCTTTTTACCCTGGTTCTTATCTCCTTAGGGATCCTTAATTGGATTTTCAGGTTTTGTTCAGCAGAGATAGTAGCTTTTCCATTAAGTATCATTGTACTTTTCCCAGAGTGTCTCAAATCAGTGCAAACCTTTTGGCAGCTGCACTTTGGTACCCATGTGAATCTGCACAGTTCATTTTAATTCATCAATAGCTGATAGTGTGGCAGTACAGTGGGAAGGACCTTGCACTCTGGCAAAGCTCTTCCTGGAAGTGCTGGCAAATGAGACATCAATATTTACATTCATTTTGGAGTGCTGGAATGTTCAATGTGACTCTTTGTGTTACAAAAGCTAAAGTTCTTCAGGGGATCAAAAGTCAGTCTTGCCAGTTCAATGGAGGAGACTTTTTGGTTGCAAAGTGAGCTTCCCAGAGGTATTGAGGTTCTTACTGCTCCTGTGTCACCTCTGTCTGATCCATTCTGTGCACTTTCTCCACTCTGGAGATAAGTTCAAACAAGGGCAGAGTGTGAAAGTCCCACCAGTGAAATGCACCTGATTTGCCTACATGTCTGAATGCTGCCTTGTGCATCCAGGCAGTTCAGTGCTAAACTGCAACAATTATTTTGTGGTTGACAGGTGTTTTGGGACATTTTGAAATTGCTGTTGCAAGCAATTTCAAATGACAGATCAGGAAAGATCATGATAGTGGAATGCTGCATGGAAGCTTAAGTGCCTTTTTTTTTTTTTTTTTTTTTTTTTTTATTGTTCAGAATACCATAGCAACCTGGCCAATAAGGCAGATTGGATACACATAAAGGAATAAGTGTGGAAATTCTTGGCTGCCTGTGTAGCCCTTTCTGAAATCCACAGAACTTGTTGATCCTACCATTTTAAGAGGAGCTTTTTAACCAAAATTGGGTTAAATCAATTACATGCTGCATTTCCAGATGTGTTGAAGTGTGTGTATGTGTCTGTGTGTACAGAAATAATGGTCATGCTTTCTGGAGCTGACTGTTTCAGCCATTGTTTTCCCAACCAAATCTAGCTTACAGCACAGCAACATATCAAATCTGCTGCAAATTCTTGGCACTGGCACTTGATTCAAAGCCTTACTGGTGCTGATATGTCATTATGAACCTGCTGTGATTATTACTGTGTATCTTTCCACTGCTCTCAGTTGCACAGTGCAATTTGAGTGGAAAGGATTGAGTCAGAACTCAGCCTTTAGCCAAGAGAGGATGCTGTGTTACTGTGACCAAGGAAAGCAATGCCCATGGGCTAGAAGTGATTGGGGAGGGAGGCTGACAGATGGTGCTACTGAAAATGCAGTCAGCTGCTAGAGGTGGCAGGACCTCTGTGAATAGAGACCCCCAGTGCTGGGGCCAGGTGGAGCTGTGCCTGGGGAGAAAGGGGCAAAAAGGCACTTCTCCAAGAGGCAGATACTAAGAGAGGCAGAAGAGATGCTAGTACATGTGGCCAAGCCAAGAAAAAGCAATCACCTGAATACTTGGCTAGGGATGGAGGCCAGAAAGTGAAGAAAAAGGATCAGGGAATAAGATGCAGGATGATCTTCATATGGTGTCATTAGGCTGTGTGCAGTATGTTGCACACTGGGGGATGTGGCATTCCTCCAGGCCCTTCTTTGCTTTTTTGGTATATATATTTCAAACACTCCTTTGACATCTGCTACATTTAAATTTCTGAAATATTTTATATTTGTTCTGAAATAATTTTTTAAAAAAATTGAAGTCAGATTTAATTGATTTAGTCATGGGATTTTTGAACACAAGCCATTTTCCCCAGCTTGCCATGTTCAGGCACATAAACAGCACTGATGCTGATTGAAACAACCCCAGTTGGCACAAGGGAGTACAGCCCAGATCCACATTTCAGCTGTTACCCTAAGCCAGCATTTTTTCCAAGCAGCCACTGATTGCTGTGAAGTGCCTTCATCATACAAGCCCCACAGAGAAATAGTTAAGCTTTATAGAAGCTTCATCCTCTAAATATAGAAGAAATTGACCCTAACACACAGCTAGTCACTGGGAGCAGCTGAGAGAGGGATTTTCACAGTAGTGGTAATTCATGCCCTCCGTTTATAGATAAAGGAATTGTGCTTACAAGCAGATGAAATGAGGCCAGTTACAAATCTGGTCTTTAAAAAGTTATTCTCAAATTAGTGGTATTGTTTGCCTTTAAAGTGTCTGATATATCCTGAAACTGATGATGTGATGTCTGGAAATACCTTCAGGTCATCTGTGTGCTGTTCTTGTCACCTGATTGCTTTGGAGGGTTGATTCTAATGTAAAGGGGAAGCACTTTGTAGTCTTATTTTCATGGCACTCCAAGGGATAAACTTTGAAAATGCTAGTACTGGGATCACAGCAAAGAAATCAAAAGTGAACTCCTTAAAAATGTAAATGCTTTGTCTTTTCTGAAGGCCTGTATAGTTTTATCTTTTGAGCAGAAGCACGCTGTAAAGTATTAGATTATTCTTAGGCTGAATAGCAGCTAGTGCAGACACAAAGTGGTTGCCTAAGCTTGCTATGAAATTTAAAATCCATTTAGGCTGTTCATCAGCTTGGAACAGATTTAGAAAAGCATATGAATACACACGTCCACTGTTGCCTGAAGCTTTAATGGATTCAGTGAGCATTTGTCTGTAGAAAAGTAGTCCAGGTTTTTCAGCTGCAGAGCTTAGCTAGCCTGTAGTCTATCAGATGGCCAAGGCTTACTGAAAATAACTGTTTCTCAGAGGTGTTCTGCTCAGACACCTGAGCCTGGTGGTAGGGAAACACAAGTTGCTTAAAAAAAACCTTCTACTGAGTTACTGGGGAGGGGAAAGGAAAAGACATGAAAAATTGTATAGTGTGAAGACGAAAGTATACTCTTAACCCAGATACAAGAGCAAGTAATCTCATGCTGGAGCACAGTGCAGTCATGTTTGTGAGGAATGTGATAGTCTCCCTGTGCTGTGATAAATTCCTTCTCCTGGGGCTGGGTTCTTTCTTCGTATAGGTATGAGGGCACCCCATTAAGGAGGGACCTGCAGGGGTTTCCTTTCCTCTTTTGCTCCCTCAGTCCATTCAAGGTATTTTGGGAAGATTTTTAAAGACAAAAAGCCATATATACTTTTTCTTCTCCGTGCAGGACCTGTGCAGTTGTTACTGGGTTTAGTCAACATTAATCCTGTGCTATTGGCAGGTTGTATTATTCTTGGGAAGATGTTGAAGGGATAGGTAACCTCCTTTCTCTAGTATATTTAGCTCTGGAGTCTCTAGAGAAAGTTCCTGACAGAATCCTTCTTTCGATTTCTTTAGAAATAATAAGGGAAAGCTGACTGCAGCTTTGCTTGTAGTTGCAAGACATAGTTTTAATTATAGTCATACACGTTATATAAAGTATGGGAGAAAGTTCTTCCAGCAGCTGACTTCTGGTTCCTATCAAATTGTTGCCAAAATTACATGGTGGAGTTGATTGTCCTGAAAATTTCAGATGCCTCTTTCTGATATTTCCCCTACAGTTTTTTAACCGCTCTACATTTTAATTATTTATCTTATCCCTCTCTAAAGACATTTGATTTTAATATGTACTGGAAATCAATATGGCATGAATATGGTAGGGACAACTTACTGGAGAAGATCAGAAGTTGCTGATGGTTGATCCTGCCATGTTGGTACAAAAGCTTTCAAAACCAGCAGGGCTGTCTGCCCACCACATCCCCCAGTGTGTCCATAGGTGGCCTGCTCTGCTTATCTCAGGTGTCAGGTTTGTACAGTTTGGTCTCATTGCATGGAATACAGTACTTGCTGAAAGTACTCAGGAGCACATAAAATAAAGGCCAGCCCATAAACAAAATGCCAGGTTGAAATTTGGCTTCTAGAGTGTTTTGCTCCTTGCTCTATTGCTAAATTTGTATTAGCCTGAAGCTCCTTGTTCTGAAGTTCCTCCCAATAAAAGACATCAAAATTGAGCTTTTTTTCACTCTGTCTGTACAAAAGAGAGTTGTGTTCTATTATTAAATGTGCATAGTTCTTAGTATGTTAGTTCAGGATCCTTAGCTGAGACTTCTACATGTTTTTGTAGCACAGTATTGTTGCTAATCAGGTGGCACCTATAAATGACAAAGTTTGCATGTGTGGGGGAAAAACCTTTCTTTGCTTCCTTTAGACTTCCGGTCAGTTGGAAAATTCTACAGAGGTTATTTCTAATTTTTTACCTTCAATGAATAATTTGATAAAGTTTTTAGAATGTGACAGGCTCTGTTCTTTAAAAAGAGATGTAATTGTTATTAGTGAAGTTCAGCCCAGAGTGGGACAACAGCAGCTGTACCCAGAAGTACCATCTCAGATAAACAGGTTATCTTGAAATATACCTAAGCCATTGGCATGTTCACTATGGCTCAATTCAAAGATGCCTGTATTTTCATAGGCAGGGTGGTGTTTTTGGGGTTTTGGTGTGTAGCATGTAATCAGAAGTATGTAATAAGAAAAGGTGGAGTTTCTCTCACCAATAGATAACACTGTTCGTGTGGAGGCAGAATGAGAACTTAAGTGTGTATATATGCATGGACACCTGCATATATAGGCATATTAAAAAATGTTTATGTTCCTGCTGGCAACCCTTCAGAGAACTGTAGGAATCCCAGGAATTATTACCTTCAAAATTGATTGCCTGAATACCAGTGCAGAAGGCTGTGCTGTGACCTCAGTGAAATGCATTAGATGGGAATGTCAATATACACAATTAACTAACTATTGACCTTTAGTACTGAGCTATTTTGGGCAACCAGTTGGGCTGTACAGAGTAACTTACAAGCACTCACAGGCTCCAAGGCTTGTCACTGGAGGTGATGTTCCTCCATGTGAAGGGCATGACAGTCCACAGAGTTTCAGCAAATGATTATGGGGTTAGAAAGGTCAAATTCAAGGCTTGGACTGCATGTCCCATATGAGCATGGCAGAAACCTCCTATGAGAAGGAGTGCTCTAAAACCTACTGCTGTTGCCATCATAAATAGCCAATTTGGCCAAAGGTGCTGCTCCTACCTGGGAGGCTGCTGCTGGGGCAGTAAGGGTGCAGTGTGCCTACAGAGTGGAGAAGGCTTTATCTGCTTATTTTCCCAACCTCTTCCCTGTGTGGGAGCAGCATCAGAGCTCCAAGAGAGCTGGATCCGCCTGTGTCATTCACCCATCACTGCCTCTTTGCCCTGTTCTGTCCTGAGGCTGCCTCTATTTGTTCTTTTCTGTGGCACCTCTCTGCCTCAAAGCTGCTGTGTCTGAGTCAGTAGACTGAGCTGGGAGGACTGGCCAGCAGCAGCATTGTGCTAACCCTGCGTTTAGATCCAGCAGAACTTGGTGCTTTGCTTTTGGCAGAGCTTGCATTTAACTGTGTTCGTGTCAGGGAGTTGTGCTTCGCTGCTAAAAACTCATTGCTGTCACTGACTGGCATTCCTAGGGAAGTGACTGGCATCAAAGCAATGGTTCATTTTTTCATCTCACTATCCTACTCTGAGTTGCAGCACAGCTTTGTGAAGTTTCATGAGCAAAAAGCATGGGAAGAAAGGAGGACAGAGTGAAAGACTAGAGGCTCATTGAACCATGGCTTTTGGTGGTAGCCACAGTTTGCATTAGTTTGAACCAAGGGTGGGGCATAACTTCCTCCAGTGATTTGTTGTTCCTTTTTGTGGTGCCTGTCCAAGTGTGTTAATTTCTGTTAATATTTTGGTTTACTTTCATTATGTATGAAATAGAGAAATAGCTTTTGTTCTGAAGCAGAAAGATAGGAGGGAAAGGAACTGTGCCTCAGATGCTGAGTTCCTGTAAGCCACCCTGGACAGTACTGGCATCTAGAAACAAAACACTAAGCTTGAAATGCAAATTAAATTCCACAGTTTTTTTCTGTCCCGGCCTTTTGATTTCCCAAGTGTGGCAAGACTTTTTACACTGTTGATACCAGACAATTGGATCAAGAAACCAGTAACATGGTTTTGGAAAGGAAATTTTAGATCAATGATTCTAGTCATCTGCTATTAGACTGTCACATCATATATTCTGCTGTCCTTTTTTAGAGCACTGAATCAGCTGAGAGATTGGATTCATTCTTAGCAGGTTGCCTTCTGTGATTTGCTCATAACATAAAACCCGAGACAGATTTATTAATCAATTTGTGACTTCACTTTCAACAATATATAGCTCTGTCTCCATGGCAGAATGCAACATGCTGTTTTACTGGTTTAATGTTTTGTTTTTAGAAGAATGCTCAATATGTCTTTAAAACTATTTCATTATTTAAATTATATTAATTTTCATTTGCAGAGTGAAACAGTGTATCAGTAAATTACTGTCAGATCTTTCATTATCTTGTCAGACTTTGAGTTTAAAAAAAGTTACTCCACAAACCCTTATAAAAGGATATGAGGCCAGGTTTACCTGCTTTTAGGAGAGGTTTAGCATAAAAGAGAGCAATTTCCAACAAATACCTGAACTCACATCACTGCACAATCAGAATCCTGTATCATTACCATGTGCAAGTGGTGTAAAATGTAAAGAACTATAATTTTCAGGATAAAGCCAGTAACTGATCTGTCTTTAATTTGTTTTGTCACAGTCTTTACATAGTTCAGTTTGCTTTCTGACCCAAGATTATTCTACTGGGTTTTATTCTGTATATGTACCCAGCATTGGGTAAGATGGGAAATAAGTTACAGTGTCTTACTAAGGGTTAAGAGGTGTGTGTGTCTGAGTCTTGGCCGAGTCTTGCCTTTGATTCCTGCAGACCCAGCTGTAAATAGATACCTGGTTTTTCAGTGTTTGTGCACCTGAGGCATCCTAATGTGAGGGCGGATACATTGCTGTCTATAGTGATGTTGACTAGAGAAATAAAACTTTAAAAGATGAATTCTTTGACAAGGAAGGTGATTGTTTTATCTGTATTTATAAAGTAGCATGTGTATGTATCTTCTCTCACAAAGAAACGAGAGTTTAATGTGTGACAAGGAACCTTGGTATTGCTATGAGAGTATCAAAGGCTGTGGCAGCCTTGTTTAAATATACAATAGAGGCTTTTAATAAATTAAGTACAGAATTGAAGGGCCCCAAGACAGACATAGTGTGTGTTGCAGCATGATCAAAGCAGTGATGACTGAGCAGCTCTGGTGTCTGAAGCACAGGGCTGGGCACAGTGGGCTTCTGTGGCAGCACAGCTTTTGTCACCTGAGGTCTCTCTGGTCTGGCTGTC
Source organism: Oenanthe melanoleuca (assembly GCF_029582105.1). Classification (NCBI taxonomy): domain Eukaryota; kingdom Metazoa; phylum Chordata; class Aves; order Passeriformes; family Muscicapidae; genus Oenanthe; species Oenanthe melanoleuca. Next base: position 16,896,835 of record NC_079340.1, on the reverse strand, counting down.
TGCAGTTACCTGACCCAGGTCTCTGCTGGCAGTGCTGGTTTCTGTACAGCCCAGTATGGAGATGACATTTCTGTTGTTCTGCTGATTGCATTGTTCTTTCCTGAGTTTCAGGCTTTGCTGTGCAGGTCAAAAGAGCTGTAAACCTTTGTTTGAATTTTGAAGTGCAAACAGTGTTTTGCAGCAGTGGGTGAGCAGTGCAGCCTGTTCAGCAGCTGTGAAACATGGGAGACCCAGGTTTAAAGATTATTATGGGCTTATTAATGCAGGTCTCCTCCTCAGCAAAACCTCCAGGAAGAGTTGAGAACTTTGTCAAAGTGACGTGCAGGATACAGCAGCAGTAAAGGTCTTTAATAATAGCCAGTGGAGTCACAGCTGAAACAATGCTCATTTTTAGCACATTGATTTTAGATTTGTCTATCCAGTGTTAAATATGCCGAGAGCTTCCCTTTATGTTTTTGAGTTAGTTCAGTTAATTATTAATTCTTCAGTAATTCTTACTCTATTTCTCACTGTGCTCTTGTTGCAACTTACAAATATGACTGCTGCCACACCTCCAGGTAGATGGAAGATCCTGTTCAAGTAAGAGCAGGATGAAAAGCCTCACAAAGTACAGAAAGTACTTCAGGGGATGGTCTGGATTGGCAGATGGTGCTCATGTGCCTATGCTAGTGAGGAATATAAGTCCTCAGGTTGTGTTTGGGTTACTGAATTACTGACAGTTCTGTTTTGTGAAGAAAATCCCAAGCCTCTAATCTCTTGCCATCATTGTTAGAGGAAGGATTAGCTATTACATGGTAGCTAAATTCCAACTAGTTTATACAAACACCTCTATCTAATTATTCTAATTACTATATCATTGCTCATTTCCTGAGCTATTGTTCTGTGCAGTGTTTGACAGCTGGCAGGTTCCACTCCAGGGATGTCTGCATTTGACCTTGGGGTAAAACATTTCTGTTCTGATCACTGCTTCTCCAGGGATGAGACTGTGTGACCTTTCTCACATTTAACAGTAAAGTCGCTTTTTTGCAACTAGCCCTTGAGTATCTGCTGTAGAGTGATATCTGACTCCATATGCTGTGTTTCACCCTGAAGGTGATTGCTCTGCATACTGACTCCTGATTTGAGGGGTTTTTTTGTTTGTTTTAATGTCACTGCAGGCTGGAAGTCCAACCTCTGTCTCTGCCCCTCATAGCTTCTCTCGGACTTCTGTTACACCATCCAACCAGGACATCTGCAGGTAAAGTGTGCCCTTTGCGTGGCTGCAGTGAGGCTCAGGCGAGGTTCAAATTAAGGAAAAACAAAACTGAAAAAGCATGGTCATGGGGAAGTGGGGTTCCCACTTGAAGCATCCCATTTGTTTGACTCAACTGCTGTCTAACACTGCTTTGTTAAATCCTACTGACTGTTTGGCCCTGCTATGTTTGCCATTCCCACACTAGCTGTAATTCTCATTTCTTCACTTTTAATTATACATGTTCTCTTTTTTAATTTTTTTTTTTTTTTTTTACTTTCTGTGCTTTTATTCCACTGTTCTGCATGCAGTTCCAGTGCAGTGTTTTCTGAGTGTTGTCATCACAGTCCAGTGCAGTCTGCTGTTGTCTTGAAAAATCCACACTGCCAGAGCCCTCTGACACAAGGGGTCACTGTGACAGTAATCTGTCAGGACACGGTACATGCAGCAAAGAGACACTCCCGTGGGCAGGATCGGGGCCAGGCACTCAGGTCTGCTAAGAATGCAAAGCCCAGCCGCACTCTGAAATTCTCCAAGTCCCTCAATGACGTGGACCAGAAGGCGCAGAGCACCAGCGAGTGCTTTGATTATGTAGAGCGAACACGCTCAGAAGGCAAACTGACCCCGAACCAGGAGCAGTGCTTGAGGATTAACAAATTTCATCTGAAAGAGAGGAAACCGCTGAATCTCAGGCCTCTTTCTTTTAGCAATTCTAAGCACTCCTATATCCCTTCCCTTTCCAACTACTCAAGTGCATCGGGAGGAGCAGAGAACCACAGCGCTGTACATATCCCCCTGCTGGAGGACAAGGTGGACCATGACTCCTCAAGGAGCAAAAAACTGTTGCGTTACCTTTTTTCCTTCTCCCACACCTCCAGCATCAGCAGCCTGCATAAATTTCATGAACTGGAGAGCTATTCCAGTCACTTCCAAGCTGACAAATCCTCCAGCATGCTGGTGGAAAGCACGGACTTCTGCTCTGATGATATGGGAGATGATGACGTCTTTGAGGACAGCACCTCAGTCAAACTCAAAGCAAAAGAGCAGCGGGCACCGCTCTGTTCAGTTGAGAAGGACAGTGACCTTGACTGCCCTTCCCCCCTCTCAGAAAAGTTACCCCCTCTCTCCCCTGTGTCCACATCGGGGGATACCTGCAGGTTGGTTTACCAGAGAACCACCTACCTTTTTAACCCTCCCATGTGCAGTGGTGCCTGTTCTGCTTTCCCCTGCCTTTGTGCTCTTTCTGTCTCTTCTTTTACCCTGTCACCTTGCTAATACATATGTGTGATTTGAAGCATGCAGCCTTCTCTCTGCGGTCCTGCACCACCCTTCTGATGCACTTAACAAGGCTACTAAGCAAAATAATTTCCTTTGGAGTCAAATAAATTCGAAAATTTGTTTCAGGTTTGGGTCCTGAGATAGTATTTTTCTCTTATCAGTGCCCAAACTGGGAATACTATGAGAGACTCAGCTACGCATCATAAAGGTCAAGCTGAACATGTCTTAGCTTTTAATGAGCAATGTTTTGTCCTGGTTTGGTCAGAGGGTGGGAATCAGGAGGAAGACAGACTGCTTGAAAATTGCTTGTGAGATCAGATCGATATAGCTTTAGATTTTTTTTTCCCCTCAGTTTGTATCCCACCACACTTTTTTATTTGTTATGGGCTTCCTGATTGTCTTGGTCAAAGGGGATCTGAGTGCTGGCTGTCAGTGGTAGGCTTGTGTGATGTCTATAGTGTGGGGTTCAAAAATGATAGGTGTCCTTACTCTAGCTACAGAGGATTAGTCATGTGCACAGGTGGTAGGAACAAGGAGATCTGGACTGTCTTCATGGTGACTTGTCTGCAGGTCTGCCCCATCCCACTTTCAAAATGTGGTTGAGGAGCAAGAGTCAGGAGCAAATGTCCAATCCCTCTACCTAGCATTTTATTATCATAGTCTTTCTCCCTAACAGCACTTCCTAAAGCTGGCTTTGTTATTACTTGCCAATATTATTTGATTTCCCCCCTCATTACCACCATATCTAGTTCTGACTGATGATAAGTCTGTACTGATTTACCATCAACAAGATGTAGTTGTAATCCACCCACGCCTTCATTTCCACTTGCCAGCGCTCAACAAGGTCACAAGAGGCAAGATGCTACACATCAGTAAGAGATTTCAGTAATAGACAGGGATGGCAGCAGGCCAGAATGCACTTCACATATGCTTAGTAACTTGTATTCATTCCCTGGGCTCCTCACCATCCCCCTTTCAATTCATGACCTCTTCCACATGGTTAGAAGGACTTCACAATGCTTGATGCTACCCAAGGGTTGTGTATAAATTGAATCTGGAAATCAAATGCCAGCATCTGATAGTAACACTTTATCAGATGTCTTTGCTGTTTTCACAGTTAGGCTGTGAGGAAAGTAGGGAATTTTGCAGAGCTGATGCTTCCTTAGCTACGTAAGAGCTGGGGAAGCAAAACCAATTAAAGTAAGTGTATTTTGGGGTTCAGATTAAGTACTGTAGTTCTGCATTGTGGATCTGTCTCTTAGCAATTTGCATTGGAATTAACTACTTGTGTAAAATCCAGGCTGTCTAAATTAGTTGCACATGATCCTGGGGTGGATTGTTTCACCATTGGTATTGGAATTTTTTTTAATCTTCTATTTCAGACCTTAGTACATGAGTAGCTGTACCTCTCTGTGCATATTTTGTCTTGGGAAATGCTGTCTGATCTATTTAAGTGCTATTTACAGTTAAGTGCTATTGGTCTGGGTGAAATGTCATTTCTCGCTCCATTTTTCCTTTCAGGTATTGCATTTCTGTCAGGCTCTATGTGTGTGCCTCATCTGTGAGAAAGCAGCTGTGTAGTTAGCTGTGTCTGTGCTTAATTATTTTGTGCCTGTGTATGTGCTTGTGCAGCAACTGAGTTGTTTAGTTTTAGCTCCTTTGTGGAACACATCCCTTCGATTTATGTGTCTCGGGATCCTCAGTGAACATCCATGTGTGATCACAGATATTACATGGCTCTCCACATCCTTTCTGCTTCCTCTTCTCCTAATGAGCAGCTTTGCTTCTGATTCAGGATATGTCACTGTGAAGGAGATGATGAGAGCCCTTTGATTACGCCCTGTCACTGTACGGGAAGTCTCCATTTTGTGCACCAGGCCTGCCTGCAGCAGTGGATCAAGAGCTCGGATACGCGGTGCTGTGAGCTGTGCAAGTACGAGTTCATCATGGAGACAAAACTGAAGCCTTTGAGAAAGGTAGGCACAGGACTGCTTCCCCATGGCATCTTTGTTAAACAGATCCACTCTGGAACAGGCTGAGCCTGCAGCACCCACCATGTATTTATTAATGTTTGTGTGGCTCCTTAGTGAGTCTGGTCAGTCTCGTATAGGTACAGAATGATTTGAATTAACACTCACCCTGGCAAATTCAACATCACTAGAATCCAGCTTTGATAAGCAGTTATAGCCCAGCAGCTTTCTATGTGTAAATGTGTATGTGTGCAAATATATATATTTATGACCATGCAACAATCTGATATTTTTTCCTTTAGATTTTAGAACACTCTACAGTTACCAACATATTTTTAATGTGGAGTTTTGTATTACTGTTACTTGCTTTAGTTTGTGGCTCTAAGATCCATATGGCTTTTAAGTTCTTTTCAGAATGTGAGGATTTCACATTAGATTTACTTTAAATCTTACTTCTTGAATGTACTTAAGTTGAAATTTGTAGCTTTTCTTTTCTTTTTAAAGGATCAAACCTATTTACTGAAAATAATACATTGTAATTAGAAGGTAGTTCCCTGTTAAATGTGTTTTCATTTTTACCTTTTCTTAGGCTGTGAATGACTAGAATCTGTATTTTTGTTTTATAGATGTGTCTTTGATAAATCTGGTGACCTAAAGTATAGTTGCTAAGTTTTGTGCTTCTGTCCTCATTTTGTTCTCCCACCTTCTCTGAGCTTTCAATGTCAGTTTTCCTTACATTAGGATTTTGAGATGGAAGTCACTGGTATTCTTAGTACAGACAAATCTTGCCATATCTGCCAAAGTAGAAGAGGTTAATAACAATAACCTCAGTCTGGAACTAGAATAAATGAGAAACATTCAATTTAGTTATGATGATCCTAAATCATGTAGGGTGAGAAATCTGGACTGCAGCTATCCAAAAATTGTTATGAGAACTTGTCCAAATCCTAAAAGTGACTTCTAACAGAAAATAGGGCAGATTTCAAACACTTCTTATTTTTTCAGAGAGTTGTACTTGTCTGCAAAGTACATATCTCAGCATGTCCAGTGGATAGGATGTCCTTTGCTTATGACTGTGGTGGATCATTGCCTTCTAAAAATTGCAGATTTTAGCTTGGTAGCCCCTTGGTACAGAGTGTATTTGTTTCTAAGCTGCAGTATTGGTCATCATTAGCTCTGTTATCTGCAGAGACAATACTTTGCACAGCCCAACCACAGGACAGGAAAGAAATTACTCTAGAGAATCCAAAGAAAGAGGAGTTGCTATAGTTGTCAGTTGATTGCAGGTTTTTTTCTGTGCTCACTCTGCCTGAAGTGGGTGGGAAACATTTTCTGAATATTTGTGCCCTGTGAAAAAAAAAAAACGTTGTGCATCTTCAGAAATGAGTCACTCAACATCATTAGTTATATCTGAACAGGTCATCTGTGGGAAGCAGACAAGTTGCCAGAAGGTAGGGATAGAGCCATAAATAGAAGGAGTTTACCTCTCAGATACATCTCAAGAGTCCTTTTAGAGGTTCAGCTGCAGCAAAAAGATGCCTCTGTATCTTCAGTCAGCCTTTATGGTAGCTTTTCAGTCAGGAGAAAACAGTCTGGAACTGGTGAGTATGATCAGGATGGGACAAATAATAGGGCCTCTCCTTGTCTGTAGGATAGAAATGGAATTAAACTTCCTAGGCATCTTAAAGTTGTATTGCAGCACTGGGCTGTTCAAACACTAAGTTACTAAGGGAAGAGGGTGAGAACAAAATATGCTATGGCTCAAATGAAGATGAGGACAGACAAGAGAGAGATGCTTAATTTCAAAATTTTAATGAAGCAAAGAGACATTAAATCTAAATTTTCTGCTGGTTTTTTTTTTGTTTGTTTGTTTGTTTGTTTTTTTGTTGTTTTTTTTTTTTGTTTTAACAACACTTGAAAAGTCCAGAACTGCTGACTATTTTAAGTGAGAAATGCCACATGCTGTGTCATTGGAATAATGCAGCAGGGACCTACAGATTCTCTGGACTAGTGTGCAATTTCCAGAATATTTCCTCTTTTGCCTTGCAGTCATTTCTCTTGAAGCAGTGAGGTGGTGCAAGCTGGTTTTGTGACTGTGGAGCTAGCAGGAGGTATTGTCCAGCAGAGGAGCCCAAGCTGTGGAAAGAGAACTTCAAATTAGTCAAAGCACAGGTCCTCTTGGCTCTGTAAAAGCATTTGCAAATTGATTTAACGTGGTTGCTTTTTGGCAAAAATAATATGATTAATTTGTACTTTCTGTCAAAATGCAGCACTTTTGTATAGAAGCAAAAGCAGTTTTCTATTTAAAATGCAACTTGCAAAGGGAATGTTTTGTCCAATATTTTTTTTAAATGATCAAAAAAATACAACTTTCTAGTACAACAAGTCTAGCATGCCATTCCTGGAAGTACTCAATTCTTGTGCCATGATGATATTTGGATGCCCACATAACTGGAAGTGTGGCTTGGGCTGGACAAAGAGATGTCTGTTGCCAGCACAGAGATGATTATAAAGTCTCTGTCTCATGTTTCAACCATTCTCATTTTTGTGGCAGTAGAAGCAATAGCTCAACAGAATGGATGATTTCAATCCCACCGTTCAGGTCATCCTCACCCCCTTCCACATTATGCCTCCTTTTTGAAGTCCTCTTTTTCTACAAATTGTTCTATAAGACATCAAATGCACCTTTTTATGCGTGAGGTGTTTATATGTCCCAGCATGTATTATGTGAAAGTGTGAGAAAAGCCCATCATGATTCTCTTCCAAGCAGATATGCTGAGGGATGTGTGTCCCACATGCAAAAACTTTCATCATATACATAGGCGAAATTACAGAAAAGAAACTTAAAACACAACTTCTGGGTGTCCCAGGTATGTCTGGCATTTTAGAAACATCTGTAATAATTGTCTAGTTTCCTTGTATCTTTCTGAAAGTACAGTGGCCTGATCTCATGGTTTTGTTTTGGGCTTTATAAGCATTATTGATAGATGCAGATCTGGGGGTTTAATTTGCTGCATCCTCTCACTTAGAAAAGCTGTCACCCCCATTCTATTGTATATTCTTAGGGCATATGTATTTAAGTGCACTTGTAACCCTGAAAATAAAGTGTGAGTGCCACTGCTGTAAGTGGAGTTAAATATATGTGAAGATTTCATTCAGTCTCCAGAGGCAGGAGGTGAGAGCTGAGCAACCATGGGACTGAGAACTCACCATGAGGTGTCTTTAGACACCCTGGTCAGCTGAATCATGTGCCACTTCCACTGCTCTGTGGAATGCCTCCCTGAGCAAGGTACCCACTCCCACTGGGGGGATGCTCAGCTGCAGCTGTGGGTACCAGCTGTCGAGTGGGGAGCACAGCAAAGAGCAGCACTGCTTGTGCCCCTCTGTGCTGGAGCTAAGCAGGGTGTGCTGACACAGTGCTGAGGCTCAGGGTGGGAGCTGAGCACTCAAATCCCCTCTGGCATCAGCATGGCTCCTGTGACAACAGGGTGACTGCCAGCCACCACACACATGCAGTGCCCAAAGCAGTGATGCCATCTGACTTCTAAAATCCTTTTTAGGAGGAAACTGGTCTCCTGCCTGGCTCTTGTTCTTACCAGTGTTCTCTTTTCATACTCTCTAGTAACTGCAATAAACTCTTAATCTCTTGCTCTGGTTCCTGGTTTCTTTCCAGTGGGAGAAGCTGCAGATGACAGCCAGCGAGAGGAGGAAGATCATGTGCTCTGTAACATTCCACATCATTGCCATCACCTGCGTTGTGTGGTCTCTCTATGTCCTCATAGACAGGACTGCTGAAGAGATCAAACAGGGACAAACTACCGGTATGTTACATGTTTATCTTCCCACTTATTCTCTTGGAATAATTATTTATCCTGATTGCAGAGAGGATGTGAAACATAAGTGTTAAACTTCAACTAGTCAGCTTTACCCTGGTGTTGGGTTGGTTTAAAAGCACAGTTCTAAAATGATTTAGTTAAATCAGTAAATTAACCAGTGAATTAATGTGTGAGTACTTTTTAAATCTATTTCAGGTCAATTTAGTTTGCACTTGTGAAATGCATGGATATGAGAGCTAATCCACTGTAGCCAGACACAAAGTTGCACAGCCTCAGCAAATTTAGGTCTAAATTTGCAGATAAGGATGTAAGCATTTGTTTGCTGCTATGACTACCTTTAAACCAGGCAAAACAGGCACAGTTTTAAAAAAGAGAAGAAGTAAGAGGAACCTAAATTCAAATCTTTGAGGTAAATCAACAGGGTTTTCTTTCCACCCAGTCGTCTGTGGGGTGGGTTAGTCATCAGGGAGAAGTTTCATGAGTGATTGCACTTGAAGCAGAAGGAATTCAAGTTGAATATTAGGACTCCAGTTTGCACAACTGAGATAAGATGCATTGCAATCTTATCAAGGGCTGCCACCCCAGTGCACAGGTACATCAGCTTCTTGAGTAGAAGGTTTTCTTTAATATGTCAGCAGTAAACATACCAAGCTGAAATGTGTTTTCTCAGCTATGCTGGGCTGCAGATTTGCAACTGTCAGAGAAATGTTCCTCAGGCAGCTGAGCCTGAAGGTGGGGATAGAATGGATGGAAGCTGTTAGGAGGCTGTCTGTCCTTGCTTACAGAGTCCTGCATGCCAACTAGACTTGCAGGTGGAAAATGTTTTGCTGATGATTGATCAGTGTCCTCTGGGGAGGTAGTTGAGTATTAATAAACCTGTAAATCCACAGAGCTGTTACAGCCTCTTCAGAGCAGAATAATTTGAAATCAAAAAGTTATCCTCTCATTTCTAATTTAGGCTATAGTTGGATTGTTCACAACTTCAATCAGGAAGCTGCTTTCAATGAAATCTCTTAGTTTATGTTCCATCCAACCCCATTTCTTCCATGAACAGTGAATACTATTGGCCTTTCAAAAGTGTAAGGTTTCCATATGATAATGAAAAGGATATGTTTTCAAAGATTAATCATCTTTAGGCTATTTTAACCAATAAATATGTTAGATGAACATAACTAGGAGAAATTATGTGAATATTTGGTATATATTGTAGTGCTTTCTTTGCTCATTTCATTTCATTTCATTTCATTTGGATTCTAAATCCAGGAAGTGCTGTAATGAGCTGGGGGTTGCAGGAAATGTATGTGGATATATATTCATGTCCACACAGGGGCAAGCATGTTCTGTCAGTGCCTACAGACAGCATCAGGTAGCTCACCTTTGAAGGAGAGAGTCAGATATGAATCACAAGTGGGATTTCATCAATAGTAGGGCTGCAATGTCCTTTGTATTTTGGGACTAAAATACTTTCATTTCTCCCACACTGCGGTGCATTTCCAAATAACCAGCCTGTATCTTGGTTAAAACTTTGAAGAGCTGGAAAGATACAATTTTAGAAAAACCTGATAATGGGTGGTTCAGCATAGCTTCATATCTGCCTTGTGAGGGCACTTATTTTAAAGAGGTTGAGTGAATACAGGACCTATGTAAGTGGAATATGTATAAAAGTAATCCTTTTTAGTGTAAAATTGGTTGTTGGAAATGTAACAAGATCCACTGTCTAAATGTTCAAACTAGACAAATTTAGGCAAAGTGATGGTGGTAACTTTTAAGGACAGAGAGTAAGCTTGGAATACTTCAGCATCTCCTGCACTTGCAGTTTTGTATCAGAGGAGATGCTCTAGTACAGATACAAGTTACTGATGCTGATAAAATTTTCCTTGTCTGCATAACAAACATGTCAAGCTATATGGTAACAATCATTCCTTTATGTCTCCATGTACTGTGAGATCACAGAGTGGAACAGACTTGTTGGGTCACTGAATTGAGTCTTGCTATGAAGAGGAAACCATGCCATAGAATCCCTTTCATAACTTGATCCAGTCTTTGTTTAAAAACAGGTGTAAAAGGCCCTAAGCATAATATGGATGGTTGCCTTGACTCTGATTGCACTGCATCAAGGCTCAGACACAGAAAATCAGTTGTTCTGTGTTTTCTCTGGTGGGGAAGAATGTGATATGTGAAGCAGAAGTTTGTCTGTTTGACCTGAAGAGGGGAAAAAAAAAACAGACAGGAAAAATTGCAGAATAAGAATAATTTGCAAACTTTGTGGCAGTTTCCTTAGAGTACATTTTTGAAAGATCCAGTTTAGTCCAGCTAAGTCTGGCTGTAGTAAATTAAGCTACTTACATAAAGTTTGGAAACCCAACAAGACCTCTATACAAAAATACCCTCCTGGAGAGAAGGTAGGATAATTTCCAGGGCCTGCTGTTTGACTGGCAGTCTCTGAGATGAATTTAATTCTTTTTATTTTCTTTCTCCCAGGTATTCTAGAGTGGCCATTTTGGACTAAGCTGGTAGTTGTGGCTATTGGTTTCACTGGAGGACTTCTGTTCATGTATGTACAATGCAAGGTGTACGTACAGCTGTGGAAGAGACTTAAAGCATATAACCGAGTAATATATGTACAAAACTGTCCAGAAACTAGCAAAAAGAATATTTTTGAAAAACCTGCACTAATGGAGCCAAACTTCGAAAGTAAAGAAATGTTTGGGGTTCACCATTCAGACACAAACTCTTCACATTACACAGAGCCAGAAGACTGTGCTGCAGAAATCCTTCATGTCTGATTGCTAGGTGTAAGGGGTGTTTCTGTATGTCCTTGAAGATTTGAATATCATTGTTTACTGCAAACTGCTCTACCTTTTTAAAATCAGCAAACAGCTGGGGGCTGGCGGATGAATTTTTTACGTTTGTATTTTTGTTGGAATTTTTTTAAATCCCTTAGGCATATCTGTCAATGTCATAATGGTTGCATACCTCTCAACATTATGTGTCTCATACTGATCAAAGAGCCACAGGATATTGGGTAGAAGGAGCCTTGGGTTTGGTAGCAAGGAAGCCGCTAGCGAGCTGTCATCAACTTCATGGAGAGTGTTACTTTAGAACATGACTCTTAAGTGATTCTGGAGGATGTGTTGTGTGGGGCTGGTTGGTTGGTCTGTTCTTTATGTGTGATGAAGGAGGTTGTCCCAGACAGTGAGAGAAGTGAGAGAGAGACTAATCTACCACTAACACTGCCACTAACGTTGTGTCTTAGGCAGCAGGTGTACAATTTTGCTTTACGTATTGCGATAAGACTTACAAAGCATATAGCACTTTTAAAAATCTTTATTTTGTGATATGTATGTCAAATGAGAATGAAACTTGAAAGAATGTGTCATTTTTGAAACATTTCTTCATTCTTTGCCCCATCTGTTCTTCTGGAACGTAAACCTCTTGCCTTATGAAAAAAAAATTTAAATTTCAGCCTGTGATTTCCAACATATGCCCACATTATCTTACTAAACATAACACTAAAAAACTCTGCCTCTTTGGGTTTCCTTTGAGGAACAATTTTCTTCAAAGGATATTGCACTTGTGATTTGTGTATGAGGAGTAGTGGATGTGTACAATGTTTGTTTTCAGTGGTTTCAGTGCTCTGTTTTGGGGATTGGTTTTGGTTCTTTTTTTCCCAACAGGTCAGACCATCAACATACCTGCACATATATACCTGATGTAACTTTCATTCCAAACCATTGGCAAAGGGTTTGTTGCTATATTGATAAAAATGTGAGCTGTTACAGAAAAAAGGAAACTTAGTCAATACAGCTGAAACTGGTTTTCTTTCTTTAGTGCTGTGTCATATGTGAATTACCCAAAAATTTGGTGTTGTCAGAGGAGATGCTGACATCCAAGTCTAGGAAGTAAATATCACATTAAGTGGATAAATTTAAAAAATACCTGCTTGATGTGATGCACTGTGTGGTCAGAGAATAGTGTATGTCTGTGCTTTTGAATTTGGGACTGGCTTTTTAATCAGTCAGCTTTCGTGCAAAGAGAGGGACAGCTTTAAAATCTGTTTGCAAGGCTTTAGACAGAGTTGCCCAAAGCCTGGGGTGTGTCTGCAGTTGATTTGTTTGTCCAGTCTGTTTCACTGCACCACTGTCCAGCTTTAAGCCCTCATTTAACCAAAGTCTCAGTGTGACTGGAGCAGAAACGAAGCCCCACGAAAAGCCAGCACATGAGGCCTCTGCATTTGAAAGCTGACTTTCCCTACCTGAGCCCTGTTCTAAATCTGTAAAGTTAATGATGATAATATGGCTGGTTTTAGTAGGAGTTGCCTGGACTTCTCAGGTAAAAATTTCTGTTTACTTGTTGAAATACTAAATTCTGAGCTCTAGTTCAAGTTTCACTTAGTATTTTTGAAGTACAACTTTGGGTACATTTTTTAATAGTAAAAGCAGCTGCTTTAAGACTTCTTAAAATATAACAGTAAGAGATCAGGGATTTTTTCCTTAAAAAGTAACATTAATTTATTTCTAGATCAATATTTTAATGGAAGGCAGAGAAGGGACTCTGGTATGAGAACATTCACCCCAGTGGTTTCTAGAAGCTGTTAGAGGAAAAGCACGTGTGCCTCTGTCACTTCATGCTTGAAGCTTACTGTCTGTGATCTTCATGAACAACGTGGTACCTTGTTCTTGAGACATGTCAAAACATCCAGACCTCTGGGCAGTCCTGGTAAAGCTGCACTGGCATGGATTTGTGTACTGTACTAGCTGTCAGGATGTCCCATGCTTAAGTGATACAGGCAGACAAACCCTGCATACCCTGCTAGTATCAGGGCAGTCTTTGTGACCATACACATGCAGAGTTTGTTGCCTGTGCCTGCCATAATTTAAAGTGCAATTACTCGAGACCTTTCCTGAACTCTGCTGTGGGTGATCCTATTCTATTGTGAGAGCCCAGATAATACACTGTCTCGTTCTGTTTCCTCTTTTGTTCTGTGAAAGATTCACCAGATAAACTCAGGTGGGTTAAGTACCAGGTCTTGCACACCTTCAGGATGTTGCTCTGAGATGCCCAAGTGCACAAGGCCTGCCTGTCTGCGAGATGCTCACGTTACAGCTGCAGGATGCACAGAAGCAGCTGCTGAGCGATGCTGTGCGCGCTCTCATCCCAGCTCTGGCCCCTGGCTGAAATGAAGATGGACAAGTCCTGCTGTGAAACCTGGCTGTCCTCCAGCTCACACCTGAGAGGCTCTGGTGTGTGAGCAGTGTTCTGACATCTGATACAGCATACCATAACGTGCTGGTTCTGCTTCAGTCACTGTTGTACTTGATTCTAGGTGAAACATTGCAAAAGCTCATTTGGTGTTTTGGAAGCTGCATGTGGAATGTGCCAGGTAGTGTTCAGTGTATCCAGGACTGAAACTGAAAGGTTTTGCTGTGCCCCTGAGTATCTAAACTTGTAAAGAAAAATCATCTCCAGCAGAATCACTTGGGAAAAATATTTGTGAATGAAAATGTTTTAGCCAGTGTTGCTGCTAACAATTCCCTCTCCTAGCAGGTCTTTTCTGAATGAAAATTAAGGCTGATTTGAACTCTTTATTCTGCTTAGGAATGCTCATACCAGGAAAGACTGCAGAAGAGATCCATCTGTCAGGGGGTTTCATTTATGCTGGTTACACTTCTCATGCTGATTCTTGCTTGGTATTAATGGTGGGCTTCTGGAGATGCAGTTCTCCACTTCTGCATGGTGTTTGAGAAAGCTGAATGGTGCTTTTTTCTTCTTTCTCCTCAAGAAGATACTGTTGACTTTTTCAGCTTCCAGCTGTTGAGGCACTGATGCCAGCTCAGGTGAGCTCTGTCCTTTCTGTTCAGGTGTCAGTAAGGGGAACAACCACCCCCTGTTAGATCAGGCTTTCCAGTACTTCCTTCTGGCAGCTTTTGAAATTACTGAAATAGAAGCCTGGTCCTTGTACCTTGGCTAAAATTAGGTTGGGTTACCCTGGGACTTTTCTGAGACCAGAATTTTAGTAGGAGGGAGCATAGGCTTAATGTCATCTACCACAGTCCCTTCCCTAGATTGCCAGAGCCTTTGCTGGTATGTCCAGTGCCCCAGAGACCTGGCCCCATTCTGTTGACAGCACTCCTGTCCAAAAAGACACCATCTGAGCCAAGGAAATTCCCCTGCTGTCACATTTGATGAATCTGCCAGGTCATGAACATGTATTATGGTGGAAGTACAGGTGTGTGCTGCAGAAGGTTGATCCTGTGTAAGAGCTGATGAGATATTAAATTCCTGTGAATTCTCAGGACTTTTTTCAACTGTAAGCCTGTATTCTGAGAGTGAGAGTGGTGTTTAAAATGTGTTCTGAAAAGATGGCCAGCTCCCTCTGGTTGAATGTCATTGAGATTGGCTTTGCTTAAGCAAGGAAGCATTCAGTGAAGACTGAGTGAGCCTGCAAGGGGCTAGAGAAGTACTGGGCCTCTGTGCTGCACCTGGGAATTCCTGGGGAGCAGTTGTAACTCTGTCCAAGCCAAGCCCCTGTACTGATCAGAGCACGAGTCCCACCAGGTGCTGTAAGGAAGGGGCTGCTTGGCCTGCCACTCATGGGAAACCTCTGAAGTGATGCATGGATGGGGCCAAGCACAGGAGCTGGCTGCTTCTGCCCTGTGTGGCACAGGATGTATCTGTTGCAAAGTGGGAACCAGGCCCAAATTTCTCCTAATGCTGATGTGTGTTAAGATACAGATTTCTGGTGTGGTCTGCTCTGGAGACTGGCCAGCAATGAAAGGGGGGAGGTCAGTGACTCTGGGCTGGGTCCCTCTAAGATATGGGTGCAAAACAGGGCAAGTACAAAAGCAAGGATATTGCTGGCTGGATTTCCTTAGTGTTGTATTAGATACACAAAGAAAATTTCTAAGTGGGACCTTTTATTTTGTGATTATTTTTTAGTTTGAGATATTGCGGTGTGTGTATATTCCAATGAAGTACTGAAAGCACTTGTCTTTGTATAGAAGATAACTGTTTAAAAATTGCAGCTAATCTTGTATTTAGGTAAAACATTTGTAGATAGGTAATTGTATAATGTTGAAGAACTTTACACTGGCATGTGTTGTATAACGTTTATACAAGACACTTCATACTTCTGCAGAATTTTTTAGTTATTAAATTTCTAGTAACTTAATGTATAGTTTTGTATCCTTTCATGTATGTTCGTTTTCTCAGTATTACCACTTGCAGAGTTATTTTTAGTTTCTTAAACTGTAATTGGTTATTTGTGTGTGATACACAGGGTTATTGACTGCAGCAATAAAGTGTTTCTATAAAAAAACCAGAAAAACCCAAACCCATTATAGTATCCATTTTGTTTGAAAAAGAATGGAGAGAAAAATTGACCTCTCCAGTAGTAAGATGATGATCAAAACACAGAGCTTGATGGCTCTTCAGTGTAGCACACCAATGCAGAGTAGCATCCCTTGGCAATTTGATGATAAAATTATCCACAATGATACAGACACTGTAACCATCAGAATAATTGGGCAGCTCCTTTGATGCACGTGATTTGGCCTCAAATGCAGGAATCACAGGGAGAATTTTCTGCCTTCTGCCATGCAGGAGGTGGGGAGAGAAGATTCCCATGGGAGTCAACACTGCATGGGGCATCAAATGCTTCATGTCTGAAGTCAGCATTTTCACATGCATCTGTTTAGAGGTGCAGAGCAGAAGATGCTCATTGCTATGATCTTCCACTAGGAAGAATATAAATTTTGTATACAGAAGAGGAAATCTTTTGCAGTTTCACTAGAATACATTTCTAGCACCAGTGGGTCAAGGAAACACCACTGCTTTGAAAGAGCTTGTTACAAAGGTATACACACCAAAGAGCAAAGACCTGGAGAATTGTGTCTGTAACAGACACAAGGGGGCTCAAAGAAAAGCTTTTCATTTCTGTTAAAGTAGTAATTTATTTTTCATTTTCTTTTAGATAAGGAAGGGAAAGAGTTCTTAAATCTGCAATCCTGAAGAGGTGTCTTCCATGCAAAACAAAAGTTTGTGTCCTACATTCCTTTAGTAAAGAAAGTCTGACTGTAGTAAATTATGCTACTTACATAAAGTTTGAAAATCCAACAAGACCTCTATACAAAAATACCCTCCTGGAGAGATGGTAGGATAATTTCCAGGGCCTGCTGTTTGACTGACAGTATCTGAGATGAAAACCTGATGGAGCTTAAGGAACAGAGCCTGCAAAGCCATCTGGCTGCTGGTTAAAAAGTGTTCCTTGTCTTGGGCTCAGGCATCTCGAGTTAATTATAAATTAACTTATTTCCTCTTGTAAACCTTATTTTCATCTGAAAGAGTATTACTGTCACTGTGTGAAGTGTGTCCATCTCTGAGAACAGCACTGGCTCAGCAGCATATGGCACAGCTGTGACTGCAGGAACAGGATTTTTCATCTGGTCCCCAGGAACTGGAGCTGTCTGGTGAGTAGTTACTGGCAGCTGGCTGGCAGGACCAGCATCACTTGCCTCTTGGAGCAGGGCAGAAGGAGGCACTTGGGAAGCAGAAGGGAAGCATTTGCAAGGTCCACGAGTGCCCTGTGGAGGGTACAAAGGTGTCAGAAGATGCAACTCCAGCTGCTGATTCTGAAAACCAAGTCCTCTCTCAAAAGCCAGGCTCATGCCTGCAGTGCTGCAGGAACTGGACATCTCCCATCCCACCTCCCAAGCCACCCTGTGGACCAGTCTCCTGTCAGCCACCCCTCCATTTCAGATTTCCCTATCCCCAGTGTGTTACCCATCTCATGCTGTGCTTGTCCTTTTCCTTTCAGAATACCTGTGCAACCCAAATTTCCTTCCTCAATTGCCTCTGGGCCAGGCTGGCTATGAGGGTTGTGCTAGGATGTACCAAATTGCAGACAATGTATGGTTGATAGGAATGACCATAGAAGTACCCAAAAGTGACACTGCAAATAAAGATCAGTGTGCCCTTGTGATCCCAGTTTTTCCTGTAAATCCTCTAGGTTCTTGTCTCTGATGTGTAGGATGCTCTCTATCATTTTGGCATTGTATTGTGTACCACAATACAGCAGAAGAGGAGGATTTTTCACTCTCTTGGGATGGATGTACAACGTAAGAAAATCAGGCAAGAATATCTCAATATAGAACAAAAACTGAACACAGGGAAACTCAGTTCATCTTGACTAGATAGAGAAAGGAGACAGAGGAGGTTTTTTTTAAAGAAAAAAAAAATCAAAAGATGTCCCTGGACAAAGGAAATTTGGGGAGCAAATTCAGTGCATTATACAGGGTAGAATAACTGGAAATGTAATATTGCTTAGGCAGGGTTGAGTGATGGCAAACTTTAGGAATAATCTTTGAAGTGGATTCTAGGAAAAGGCAAGAATAGTGTCAGAGGAACTGAAGTCTGAAAATAGAGAGTAGACTTGGAGAGTGTTAGGGAGATAAATGAAGTCTCAAAGGCTTTAAAGTCAGAGGAGGGTTTGAAATAACTGAATAAAACACCAGAAGGCTGTACAGAGCAGAGGGGGTGAAGATCACTGCTCAGAGCGTGCTCATTAAATCCTGAAGCTTCAAGGAATCAGGCTTGCAATTCCTAACATTTTTAGACTTTGCTAAAACAAACCTCCCAGTCAATTTTGCTGGCACTGCCTTGCTGTGTTGAGTTATTCTGATGCTGTCTCAAAGGCCACGTGCAAACAAGGCAGGCCAAGCAGGCTTAGGAAAGTGCATCACTGTTAGAGCTGCAGGGTCAGGGACAGCAGGTTCCCTTGTCATGGCAAACAGTTATCCTTGTGGTTGGGAAGGACAGGAAATGTCTTGGGCTGGCGACTTGATCCAGCTGCAAGAGCACAGCTGTCTTGGAGAGTGTGTCATACATCATACCTGCTTTACTCCTGAGCATCCCAAAATAACTCACCAAGTACCCCTGTCCCCTTCCTACAGATGGACCCAGGTCTCTCTAGAGCCTGATTTGCCACTCAATTTGCTCCCATATTTACCTTCTTGCTTTGAAACTGCTGTATTAAAAGAGAGCTGATCCTGATCATGGGATTATCTAAACCAGTATTTCCTTATGCCAGCAATGATGGTTTATTTTATCCCAAACTGCTTTTAGGACTATGCTAATTTCATGGTCACATATAAGCAGTTGATGTACACCAGAGAAATCAGATGCAAATTCAACCATTCCATGGAGCAGATTTTTTGCAGCCCTGGACCAAATTAAGGTGTGGTAGAAGTTAGAGGTATTATTTCAATGATTTATTTGGACCTGCCTGATGATGCACAACCCTCTATCAGGACTCTACCTTTGCTGCTTGCGCTTAGGAATTTTGCAGCAGTTTTCAGTCTCCCACTGCTGTTTTAATTTTGCAATTGTCAGCTGCACAGCAACATCTGCAGAGGAAGGAGAAGATCTGCACATTTAGAGGGAAGTGATGAGGTCAGGCAGTTTCAGATCCCATGGTCCTCAGGGCTGAGGGAGGTGTCTTAGCATCATGGTATCTGGGATGAAGGATCCAAGGAACACCGGCTCCTGAAGAGGGGAGGAAGCTCATGGAGATAGAGACTCAGCCTCGTGAAACCTGGATGGTCCCTTGAAGAAAAGGTGTAAAGATGCTGTATTAAGCGTTGATATAGCAGTCCTGTTGGGAGTTGAGAGAGATTGAACTGGTGCCAGAATTGCCACTGCCTGATGGCAGAGCAAGGACACCGTGCTGAGCTTTGCAGTTCTAGAGTTCATTAGTGGGCACTGCGGTGAGACAGAGGCAGTTGTGTGAACAGGGAGGGTTTTTTCTCCCCCTTCTGGTGGAGCAATATGCAGTTAGCACCCATATGTTCTCCACTATTAAGCTCATGCCCCTTAGATTATTTATGTAGCCTGGAAATTTCTGTAGGCTCTGCTGCTCCTGTCATTTGTTAATTGCTGCATTGTATCATTCCTCCCTACTCCCAGTCCTTATTAACTTATTTCAGGAGGGCCATCTGCCTACCCCAACTGCCTGTAGCCTCAGGGTGGCTGTAAGATCCCTGACATCTTCACAGAACAGCCATGTTTTTCACTGGCACTGCACAAAAGTGAAGAGGGACAACAGCTGATTTCTGCTGTGAGTTTCCATGTAGTAAATTTGAGGGATGTTTAGGCGAAGGGGAGCTGTGAATAAGGAGCAGCAGAATCTCTGGCAGAGTAGATGTGCCCCTTGCAGGCAGCTGTGCTGTCCCACACTATCACAGCCAGACCAGGAGCAGCAGCTGCTCAGGCTTTAAGGGCTCAGTTTCCCAGCTGCCTGCATGTGGCTGCACAGACCCTGCTGCCTCAGTGAAACCCTCTCCAAGAGAGGAGCCAGGTGTTTGTGCACAGGTTCTGCAGGGAACAATTCCTGCTTCCCCAGGGAAAGGGTTGGGACTGGCAACATAAGCCTGGGCTGGTGGTGACAGCACAGTGTAGGTCTCCTTCTGAGTGAAGTAATATACTCTCTGGATAAAATGGTTGGATTTGGTTTATGTGTATCCTGCATTTTGTCTGGCAGGATTTTGACAAAGTGTTTGAAATTGTGCCAAAAGTAAAAATTATCAATAACCTTTTGAATGTGGACCTCATGATAAAAGTGAGAAGTGCTACAAGAACAGACTTAAAAAGAGACATAGCTGTGAAAAGGCTGTGAGAACAACAAATGCATTCCTACAACTTCCTATATAGGGCTGAGCTTATCTCATATCTTTTAGTAAGTTTGTAAGAGGATTTGTAACACCATAGGGAGACTCCCAGTCACATCTTTGCACAGAAGAGCCTCAAACCCTGTAAAAACAGAACTTGCCACTCAGGGGAATGGAACTGTGTTCTAATGCTGCATCAGAGCTGAAATGCAAAGAAACATGGAAACCTGCTGATCAAGATTGGAACATCACTTAGTTCCATACTTGCAGTGAAAATGAAGGTGTCTAGAAAGAGGCCTTAGGGATGACAAATCTGTTTCTGAAGCACTTGATATGTTAAAAGAGTTTCAGATATCTTTCAATGAAGACTGTGAATCTAAATTTAGAAACATTAGGACTAACAGCTCTTGTTCAAAAATTAAATGGAACTGTGAGTTCTTCGAAATCTTATGTAAAGGGAAGGGGAAAGCAAGAAAGATCTTCCTGGGTTTATGGTGCACTTCTATGTGGTAACATTGTCCGTGGAAGTGATCCCAGCAAGGATCCTTTGCTGCTTCAATCTCAGGAGAAGTCAGATCTCCGGGCTGGGATTCTGCAGCTGCCTCAGGTGGGTCATGCAACAGTTGGCCATTTTGCACTTCTGTTTGTTACTTAAACAGTAGCAGCAGACTAGAAATTAATGCTGAGTACTTTTGAATCTTTTCTATATCTATATATAAAAGCATGTCCTGAATGTGGGAGAGCCTTGAAATCTAAATCACAATACAGAAAATGCTTGAGTTGCAACTTGACCTGAAGAGACAAAGGAGACCTTCCCTGACTCTTCTGGGACAGCACAGCCCAGTCATGTCTCTGCAAAAGAAAAACAGGATCGTTTCAAGGGCAGCACCGGCTGTCCCTGTTGTCCCCATTGTGTGCCCACAACATGTAAGTAACTTAAAATATGAAACAGACTACAGGCTGTCTTGGGAAGCTGAAGCACAGAATCCATAAGCACATCTCTGATGTTGCTTGGCAGTCCAAGGGGCACAAGGCACTTTGCAACTGGACTTCCAGAACAGAAACATGCACGGCCAGCAGCAGCTTCCATCTGTTGGCTTTCATTGCTCACTTCCTCTGTATCTGGAGATTGCTGCCTCACCTGTGGGCAGAGTGCCTCATACTGAAAGTGTGATTTGATTACTTACTATCATACACTTAATTACTCCAGCCCAGAACCTCAGCTCTAAGTGTACCACAAGTGAAGCACTCCTGAGGTGGTTTTAATTTAGCTTGTTATGCATATCTATCACTAGAAATTCACAAGAGCCAGAGACCAGCTACGCCAATGCCTGACCACAAAGAAATGCTGGGTTTGATCAGAGCAATGATGAAAGGACACTGAGATGTGCAAAAGCCCAGCCCAGTTCCTCTCAGCACAGTATGACGCAGCTGCTGCTGCCAGCAGCACAGAGGAAGATGATCAGTGGGATAAAAAGGGTGGAGAGTGTAATATTTGTTTGCTTGATGAAATACTAGAGAATAGAATTTGTGGTCTTGGTGTCAAAGTGCCAAGTGTGCCGTGTCACTACTATGGCTTTATTTCTCTGGGCAAGTTGGAGTCTGGAGCAAGCACAGACAGCTCTTCTGTTCATAATGTCAGCATCTTAATGGTAGCAGGTGCATGGGCTACTCAGGGTGGGGAGTTTGAAATGGGATGTTAGAGGGTTTTCTGCAAATGGGGAGCTGGTTGTGTTTGCTGGCATTTGATGTTACACACAGTAATGCAAAGGCAGCAGGGTGTTTCAAAAGATTAGAGGAATACAGGGAAAAAAGCATGGGCACATACAGGGGTCTAGCCCTGAGGAAAGTGTGAGCTGTACCCAGATTTGCACATTTCATGTGTAGAATGAGTGTGCAGTATGGTGTGAGTCACTATCCCTAGCAGTGTTCAAAAAATTGTGGATATGGCCATTAAGGACATGGATTAATGATGAATTTGAGTGGACTTAAAGATATCAAAAGTCTTTTCCAAGCTTAATGAGTCTATGGTGATATGATAGAGTGAGTAACTTTGTATGATGAAGACAGTGGGATATCTGCAGGGTGTAGTGTGTTGTGTCAAGAGATCTGGATGCTGTGTAGAGTTGTGAAATTGTGGAAAGTTATCAAGAGGAAAG
Source organism: Oenanthe melanoleuca (assembly GCF_029582105.1). NCBI lineage: Eukaryota > Metazoa > Chordata > Aves > Passeriformes > Muscicapidae > Oenanthe > Oenanthe melanoleuca. The sequence goes on along the minus strand of NC_079340.1, from coordinate 16,874,698 downwards.
GAGGACGTGGAGGGCTGTGTAAATCGTGCTGGTGTGGAGCTGGTGCAGAGCAGGAGGGCAGGTGTGCAGAGAGGGGCTGAGGGCAGGGTGAGCAGCAGAGCTGGAGCAGGGCTGCTGTGCCAGGACAGGGGCACGGTTAGGTGTGCCAGGATGGGTAGGTGTGCAGGGCTGGGTAGGTGTGCAGGGCTGGGGTAGGTGTGCCATGGTGTGTCCGTGTGCCGCTCTGGGTAGGTGTGCCATGCTGGGGTAGGTGTGCCGGGCTGGGTAGGTGTGCAGGGCTGGGTAGATGTGCCATGCTGGGGTAGGTGTGCAGGGCTGGGGTAGGTGTGCCGGGCTGGGTAGGTGTGCAGGGCTGGGTAGGTGTACAGGGCTGGGTAGATGTGCCATGCTGGGGTAGGTGTGCCGGGCTGGGTAGGTGTGCAGGGCTGGGTAGGTGTACAGGGCTGGGTAGGTGTGCCATGGTGGGGTAGGTGTGCAGGGCTGGGTGGGTGTGCAGGGCTGGGATAGGTGTACCATGGTGTGCACATTTGCCATGCAGGGTCAGTGTGCCATGTGTGTCCGTGTGCCGCTCTGGGTAGGTGTGCCATGCAGGGTAGGTGTGCAGGGCTGGATGGCTGTTCAGGGCTGGGCAAGGGGCGGGCAGCTCCAGCCGCCCCGTGCGGTGCCGGAGGAGGCGGCGGCGCTGTCAGGCTCGGGCTGGAGGCGGGAGCGCGGCTCAGCAGCGCCGGTGGGACCGAGCCGAGCCGAGCCGAGCCGGCGGGACCATGCCGTCCTACACCGTCACGGTGGCCACGGGCAGCCAGTGGTTCGCGGGCACGGACGACTACGTGTACCTGACCCTGCAGGGCACGGACGGCTGCAGCGACCGGCACCTGCTGGACAAGCCCTTCTACAATGACTTCGAGCGCGGCGCGGTGAGTGCCGTCCCGGCTCGGTGCCGTCCCGGCTCGGTACCGTCCCGGCTCGGTACCGTCCCCGGCTCGGTGCCGTCCCGGCTCGGTGCCGTCCCCGCTCGGTACCGTCCCGGCTTGGTGCCGTCCCCGGCTCGGTGCCGTTCCCGGCTCGGTGCCGTTCCCGGCTCGGTGCCGTCCCGGCTCGGTGCCGTTCCCGGCTCGGTGCCGTTCCCGGCTCGGTGCCGTCCCGGCTCGGTGCCGTTCCCGGCTCGGTGCCGTCCCCGGCTCGGTACCGTCCCCGGCTCGGTGCCGGCCCGGCTCGGTGCCGGTCCCGGCTCGGTACCGTCCCGGCTCGGTGCCGTCCCGGCTCGGTGCCGTCCCCGGCTCGGTACCGTCCCCGGCTCGGTGCCGGCCCCGCTCTCTGCGGCGCCAGCGGCCCGGGCTGCCCAGCGCTGGGCTCGCTTCCCCGGCTCCTTTCCCGCACCGCGGTACCCGCTGCTCCCCGAGCCACCGCATCCCTGCCCCGACCCAGTCCGGCTCTGCGGGTCTGACTTGCAGCGGGCTTTCAGATCTCCTCGTACTTTCTTTACTATTACTAAAAAAAAAAAAAAAAAAAAAAAAAAAAAAAAAAAAAAAAAATTGTGCGTTTTAAGTGATGTTTAGGGTCAGTATTTACTAATAGTCAGAGCCCTGTTATCTCCAAAGAATTAAGCAAAGAGATAAAAGCATCTAGTGGGACTCGCAATGCCTGCCAGGAGAAATGTGAAGGGCAACGTCAATGAAAGCTGAAAAACAGCATGAAAGTGTGAGGATGAGGTTGTGGCTGGGCTATCAACTGTGCTCTTCTTCTCAACCAGGATTTCTGCTGTTTGCTGTGCCCTGTCCTCTCTGTGGTCTATCACTGTATTTGGACTATCCAAATGTAATTGCTTATTCTCTGAGCACTGGATTAGAATCGCATTCATTTGTTTGCTTATTGTCCACTATGGAAATAAAAGACTCTTTTTTCCCCCTTTTTCCAAATGTGTATTTTACCTGGAAACCAAATTCACAGTTTCTAGAGGGTCTGATGAGATAGAAACAACTTTGGAAGTTTTAAGAAGATATTTAAAAGTTTGGAAGTTAGACCTTCCACCACATGTACAAGTGAGTCTTCAGTGTCATGGTGCTGCTTTGCCCTGAGGTGTGTTTTTTCACAGCCTGAGTAAGGTCCATGGTCTCTTCAGTGTTAAACGTCATGAACACACTTAATAGAAGTCAGCATTTTGAGTAGGTGTTGCTGGCATGCCTGGCTGTGGTTCCCCAGATATTTACCAGCCACTGCTACTGAAGTTAATTTTCTTTCATGACTGAACATTCATTAGCTTAGTACCTTGTCACTGAATCTCCCCAATGGACATCCAGTCATTGTTTCTCTTCTATCTGCTGAATAGCCACATGCTTTAGGCAAAACTGAACAGCATTAGCCAGAGAGGTTGAAGGAGACCTCACTGTCCTGCAGACTGTCCTGCAGGCTTAGGGTCAGGGCACTGTCCCAGGAGGGCTGAGCCCTGCCCAGCTCAGGAGATCCATAGGATTTTACTGCCCAGGCAGTTTGCTCTTATTCCTGGGCTGCAAAAGGGGTTTCAGGTGGTTCTGATGGAGCCTGGCAGTACTCTGAGCATCCAGTTGGGTTGGATCCTGTCACAGGAACAGAGTGCCACGATGGGAGCATTCAGTATCTGCCCAGCAGCAACTGGCAAGCTGCTGGGGGACCAGGTCCAGCAGGAGCACAGGTACATCCACTGGGTGAGGGAGCAGTGAACAGTGTTAGTAGCAGTCAGTTCTCCAGCATGTATTTATTGTGGACCATCAAAATAACTCTGTGCTCTGTAAAGTATCTGGCTCTCTGCACACTTGCAGTACAATCTGCTAAGTTCTGGGTTTGAGGGTGTTTTCTAGGGGAATGCAGCATGTTTTTCCAGGCACCTGTTCAGGTTACATTGTGCCTAAAACACTGTGTCTTAATAATATATTGTGCAAGGGAAAAAGAAAAGAAAAGAGAAATACCAGTACAGAACCAGAAAACTAAAACTGAAGCAGGCAGAAGACTTTGAGTTTGGTTGGTTTGCAAAATGTAGCAATTGTTTTCACAGTTCTGACTTTAATGTTTCTTTTAATACCATGATTATAATTTTTTTCTGCAAAGCAATTCAATAGTTATTCCATTTCTAAAACAAATACAACTCTTTAGTGAATGAGCAGAATTTTGCAGTATTATTTTGTAAGTTGCTGTCTACTTTCCAGGTTTGGGCTCTTTTTTTTTTTCTAAATGTTGGTCCAGGGTCTGTAGTTCCGTTATCCTTGTGATGTCTTCATTTGCATTATTGCAAATTGGGCATATTAATACATGTGATTAAAGAGGGCATGGACCAGATCTGAGTAGGAGATTTGCATGGCAAATGTTGACTGAGGGAAAAGTTTGTGGAAAATCCTGAAGGAATTTGCACAATGGTAGCTCAGTTGTAGTTTTTCTGACTTACTTCAAGCTCTGGACACAGGCAATGTTGAGTCATAGTTTCTGCTCTTTGTCTTTTGAGTAAATTTCACTGATGCTGAGTGATTTCAAAGTTTTATGGTGTCCCTCAGTTCTCTCTTTCCTTCCTCTTCCCCTTTCTTTTTAGCTTTTGTTGAAAGAAAAGTACTAACATGTATATCCAGAAAGGAAATACAGCTCCTTCCACTTAAAGCTTTGTGCTTATAGAGAGAGAAGTTGTCTTTGCCGTCCTTTTTCCATTGTGAGAATGGTCAGTAGGGATCTCTCCTCAAAAGAGATAAGACTCAGGTTTTGCATGAGATTAAATTGCTTGAACAGGATGGTACAGGAGTTTGGACAGTCCAATATTGTTCATTACTTCTGTTCTCTCACTCTGCACTCAAACTGTATAAAAGCTCCTTGATCTCTGGCTCACCATGAAGCCATCCTGGTGTTTACCAAGGGACCTTGAACAAAAAATGTCATAGAAACCAAGTGTCAGTTCTTACCTGCACCCTGTACATTCTCTGTAACCTGGCACACCTTGACTGTTTTAGCAAAATTGTCATGGGGTGAGCCCATGGCTGTGTGAGGTACCAGGAGGGAGCCTTCCCTTTCAGAACTGCCATTAGAATTGGAATTGTGATGGTCATAAAAAGATTAAAAACCTTTTAGGTATCATTTAGGTTAATTGCATGTCCTTCTTTCACTACCTCAACAATAACTACTGTAGGGCTCTTGTAACTATCATGTGTACATATCTGTAGGCGTGTCATTGTACTTAAATTCCTTTGTACGTCTGAGCCTTAAAACATAAAATGCATAATTGTCCAAATTTTAGCTGTACAAACATAAAAAATACAATTGTCCTCATTTTTAAAAGAGAGAACTGAAGAAGATCCAGAAGCAAAAGACAAAGTGGATTTAGGAGACCTGGATACTGTTCTTATTCTGAATCACATATAACAAACACAAAAAGGTCTTTAAATTCCTAGTCCAATGTTTTAATCTCTTTAACATCTTTCCACTCCAGCTGCATGAGTAGATGTGCCCTAGCTGTACCTCCTTCAGCTGTTGCTAGGAGAGCAGTGAATGGTTTCATGACCTGCATGTTTTTCTAAGACATGCAAACATTACAAGGAATAATATGGTTTTTAGGTTGCATCCAAAAACGTTTCTCCATTTCTGGAGTGTTTTGCATGTTGTTGTTCTTTTTTTCACCTTTCTGTTGCACTGCAGTCCAATACTAGAACTTCCTTTTCTCACCCACAAGAAGCTGGGAAGCAAGAAGAGGAAAGAAGGACTAGGTATGCCTGGGTAGTGCTAGTGGTGCTTCCTTCACGTGCAGTGGATCACTGGCTGTATTCTGCTCTGCAGGTTGACTCCTATGATGTGACTGTGGAAGAAGACCTTGGAGAAATTCAGCTAATAAAAGTAGAGAAACGAAGATACTGGTACCAGGATGACTGGTACCTTAAGTATATCACAGTTAAAACACCCGTGGGTGACTATCTGGAGTTCCCGTGTTACCGCTGGATTACAGATGAAAAGGAGGTTGTCCTTCGGGATGGAAGAGGTGAGGGCTAGTGGAAACCAGATTTCTTGCAGAACACCTGGAATTCTTCCATCTCTCCTTCCCATTTCTCCATGCACCTCCCAGTCCTCTCTCTCCAGTGAAGACCCACTGCCAGTCCCCTTCTGCATCCTGGAGAATGGGCTTTCCCTGCCAGGAATACTTTCTGAGCCACTGGCATCTGGGTTGGATGTTTTGGGAAACACATACAAGGAAGAGTCCTAACCCTGGCTTGTTGCACTGGTTTTGAATTTGAAGACTGACACTAATGCCAAATTTTTTACTACTTCACATGCCCATTGCTGGAAGCCCTTTTGATCTAATTAGCATTAGTGTTCCCTATTTGCTTCATACTAAGCTCCTAAGTGGCCCATGATTAATTGCCTGTAAATTGTTTTGTTTTCATGAGAGTGAAATAAAATCCCAAGGTTTCTCAGCGGGTGCAGAATGAAAGAGCAGCTTACTTTTCATTCATTCTTTTTTGCATGCTGTCAAGTCCAGGACAAGGCAGGTTGATGGAGTAATGCTGACCAACTGAGAAAAACAAGTGTTTTTAAGTGTCTCTGACACCTACCTGTTGTTACTGGGATTTGGGCAGACATTTGTCACTGATGTTTGCTTCCTCCCCTCTCTGGTACCTGGGGTAGGTTGACTACTGTAGTATTCTGCAGCATAAGTGCCTAAAAACAGCTGAAACAAATGTAAGGTGGCAGGGAAAAAATGTTTATATTTTATTCCCCTTACATTTTTTGCCTGAATGGGGCATTTTATGTTTGAAGTCTTTTGTCCTGTAATGACAGCTATGTGTCAGTTTCATTTTGGTCTTTCCATTTTTCATAATTTGTTTTGTAACAACTGTACCACTTCCATGGAATGCAGCTTTGCTTGGCTTTCAGAGGATGGTGAGGAAAAGGACAAGAGCAAGTGAAGCTCTCTTGGTAACTTGAACCCAACCACCTGGAAACCATTTATGTTATCAGCTGTATTACCTCAGATATTTCCAACCCCAACCCCAAACAGCTTTTGTTATAAAACTCCTACTGGTTTTATCTGCCTCCACATCTGTGTATGTAAAGTGAGTCTAGTACCTTGCCCTTTCTCTGATCACTAAGGAAGTCTCTGTGTTATTTAATGTTGTATTGAATTTATGGTCAGAAGAGCAAAATGTCTGGAACTGAAGTCTCATTGTTGGTTTTTTTTCTGTTCTCATGACTGGAAGATGTGATTATTGCCCCAAGCTGATAAGGGAGAGCATTGCTCAAGGGGAGAGAAGCTTGGAGATGTTTCCTGGAGATTTCTTTTAGCAGAGAGGATGACCTCTCTTCAGACCATGTAGCTCTAGATATGTACAGCAAGTGACTACAGCAGAAATCTAGGGTTTATATACAGTTAAAACAGATGTTCCTAGCTTAAGCTAATTTCCCCTTGGAAGCACCAAGTCAGGAGCTTATCTTCTTCCACAGGTTCTCTAAGGACCTGTGTGTCTACTCAAAAGCACTAAGTGGGATCATGTAGGCATTTCCCACAGAAACTTTGGAAAGGTATAGATCAGAAGTTTGAAGGTTTGAAAACTTTGCTGTCCTTCTCAATACCTGGGAGATGATAGGCAGAGGAATCTCATAACCCTGTCTCTGTTCCCTGCTGGCAGCAAAGCTCCCCCGAGATGACAAGACTCAGATTCTCAAGCAGCACAGGCGCAAAGAGCTGGAATCCCGTCAGAAAATGTACCGGTGAGTTTCCCCCTGCTCTGGTCTGTCCCATCAGGTCAGAGCTTGGAATAGTCACATTATCACATGCCTACAATTACTCAGCTGCTGGATAAGAGAAAGCCTGTCACCATGCTGGCCATATATGGTTTTTACTTAGGTGGAATTCACTGCACAGTGACGATCATGCTGGTGCAGGTGGTGTTATGAGATACTTGTACCTCAGATAAGCCTGTCTGGAAGACCTCAGTGGGAATTCAGTGATTCAGCCTCTGTGTGGGCCTTCTGGCACACTGCTGTGCTTTCAAGGAAAATCTGAAGGCATATTTCATTTGCCTGTTACAAGCAGTACTACAGTTTCAGAACATGATCTGAACATGTCAGCTTTTCCTGGAGCTTTTTGGCTGCTGCACCAAGCTGGCTTGAGTTGTTTCCTGCACCAGGGTACAGTGAAAACCTGTTTGAGTGAAGTGGGATGTGCTAACAGAAGACAGTTGTAAGGTATAAAAATCTCACATGTGTATTATACCTGTCTGTTTCACATACATATATATATAGATATACATATGTATTATACATCTATATCACATATATATATTATGCCTTCATAGACATTTTTTCCTAGCCGGTGTCATGATGAGAAAATTCTTTCTTTTCTCAGCGGGTAACTCCAGAAGGCATTAGACATTGCCTTTTGCTAGAGACATGCTCTGTTAAAATTACAAAAGTTTCTTGCACTTGTATCTCCTTAATTGGGAGAGTAAGAGTCAGGGCAAAGGGTCTGTTCAGAATGATGGATTGAGGCTTGGTGCAAGGGTTTGTTTGTTTCCTTTGAACAAGAAAGGCTGTTCCCTACAAATTATGGGAAATAGAGCAGAGGAAAATATGGTTCAAAAAGAGGTGTGCCACAAAATTTTATTTACATATGCAAGAAGGAAGGCAAAACCATTTGTAATTTCAGGGAAATAGCTACTTAAAATTCTGATGCACAGCTGATAATACACAATGGAGTCTGTGTGTGGCAGGCACTCTGGAAATACCATTGAAACAGTATTCCTTACAATTCACTTTCTTTGGTTTAGAAATAAAAATGGGGCAAAGAATGTGTAGAAATATCACAGGTATAAGTTACTTCAAGCTTTGGGAAGGTAGCTGGCCAAGTAGATGCCTTCCAGTCTGCTTCAGGATTCTGTGGGTTACTGGTAGGTATTGATGTGTTGTAAATCACTTATTTTGGCCTGAGTCTGACACAAAACTCCTTTATAGCAGTGAATTACCAAAACAGTGGAGATAAGGACACAGCTCCCATGCTGATACAGTTATATACAGTTAAATACAGATATATAATCAAACCTCTCTTATTTTCTCAGCTGGAAGGAGTGGCATCCAGGCTTTCCCCTGAGCATTGATGCCCATTCTCACAGTGAACTGCCTCGTGACATCCAGTTTGACAACGAGAAGGGAATTGACTTCATTCTGAACTACACGAAAGCGTAAGTTCAGGAGTTTGCAGAATCTCTTTTGGGGCAGGTAAAGATCTGATCACCTTTTAGGTTTCATTGAATCTCAAAATTGGATTACTTTCTCCAGCAGCCAATCAAAGTAGGGAAGCAGGAATTTAATGGATTTGTTATTTTATTTTTTAGTTATCAGTATTTAATATTGGACTGACTGAGCCTCTGCATTCTGGTTAGCCATGGGTTTGGCTGTAGGCAGATGGAGGAGACATGGTCAAAAGCATCAGCAGGACTACAGGCACCTGAGACTTTTCACACAGTTCTTAGCATTGCCCCCTGGAGATACCTTTCTCCTCTGACTGCTGGTGATAATTAAATCTTTTGGTCACACACACAAAGATCATTATCAATGTACCCTTGACATCCTACTGGAGCAAATCTCTTCTGAGCAGCTCATCAGTCATCCACACCTGAGTGTAATCTGCTTGGGGCAGCCAGGTTACTGTCCAGCCACTTGTAGATCATGTCATTGAGGAAAACACTGGATGGCCATTGGATGAGCCTGCATAATCAATCCTGCAGAGCTCTGGAATAGTACAGTGTGGCAGATGGGACATCCCTGACCTGTGAGCCTCCTGTGCTGTCTCAAGTGCCCAGATCAAACCACACTGTCTCAGATATCCCCCCAAACTATCAGGTGGTGGAAGTCTGACATGAGACAAGAATGGTCCTTACATGTCAGAGCATTCTGGGTATTTCATTTATTCATTTATGCAGCTGAATTCCATTTCCAATGGAACTGGAGAGTCGAATCAGCATGGTGTTAGCCAGTGCAGACCAGCTGTTTCCCAGCTCATACAGAATATGTGAGTGATGCAGGAGCAACAGCCCCTGAATGCCAGAGATGAGGGGTTTGCCATTAGGAGACATAAGCAGTGTGGAGGCTGCATTCCTCTTCCACAATCCCATCCTGCCAGGCTGTGGCATGGTGTCAGAGGTCCTGAATCACTTCCAAGTGAAACTTGGAAGCAACTCAACAGAGTGCAGGGACATCTATCTTTGTTGTTGGCTGTAAGGGGCCCTCCCCATAAAATAGGAACCTGAAACTGTGTTGCTGACAGCCAGCCATTCTGGATAACTGCTATGATGCAAAACAGACTTTCCTAAGGAATGGCAGTGCTTCTGGCTGGCACATCTGGCTGGAAAACCTGGACCTGTGTTTCTGGTCAAATAAATTGTGAAAATCTTTGGAGAAGAGTTTGATAGGCCTTATCTAGCTACCCTGTTGTGCTTTGGGAGCTTGGAGCAGCTGTTTGCAGGAATGGAGTGGAGAAACTTGGGGGAAGGCATGGGAAGACAGAGATGTGTCTGGAAATCCACGGGCAGGTGTGAAGCAACAAAGTGTAGCAGTGGGCAAGGAGCACTTCTAAGGGAAAATGTGAGAGCTGAGAGAGTTGTATGAGACATAGGAAGTAGTGGAAGAGGGGAGGGGAAAGCCCTTTTTCTTGAGACATGCAAAAATTAACGTAGAGGGAGATATGTCTCAGATATTCTTTATGTTGCTGCAAGGTTGGGTCTTCAGATTGACAGTGGATAACTCTGTAAATTTAAAGGATTAATGGTGTGTAGGTGGAGATAATCCTGAGGTGTCTGTTGCTGACGTGATCCACGCTATCTAGCAAATGGAAACTCTCAGCCTGGATTCTGTGCCAGAAATGCAGGCTTGTGTAGCTATTTTGGACCAGTGTTGCATTTGGGCAGATTAAATTCTACAAGCAACCCTGACTTTGACTTTTTTTTCCTTCCTCTGGCTTTTAGTGTGTGCCAGAGACTTCCAAATACTTGATTTATTGAGGAAAAAGGATTTTTGTTTCCTAAGTCCTTTGGAAGTTTTTTCCAAGATAGGAAAAGTGAAGAACTTCCTCCTATTGGAAGTAGTCTTCGAAATATCTGAGAATGGATGTGTGCCTGGCATTCAGCAGGTTTGTGACTAGATCCCAGGTGCTGTGCCTACTGCTTGGGTTGATCAGTAGCCCCAGGTAGGAAGAGCACCTTGGGCAGGAGAGGAGCAGCACATATCTGCTTATATGTCAAATGTTTTCTAATCTTAGACAGTTCTGAAGGAGGCCAGAGCTCTGCAAGACCTTTAGTGGAAACTCTCAAACGAGTCAGTCTTAAATAACTCTTCTCAAGCTATTGAGTTATGTCTTTTAAAATGGTTTAACCATCTGGTGGTGGTCATGCTGCTTCTTGAAATTCATCTGTGATTCAGATACCTGGTCCCTATCCAGAAAGTCCAGCCCAAAATTACCCTTGCTTTGATCCTTGCACAATGCTTCTGGGTCCCTGTCAGGTGTGGAAAGACCTTTGGAGAGGCCATCACCTGTTCTAGCCTGGGCAGTTGTGTGACTTTTACTTCCCAACATGGCTCCAGGCACCTCTTACCCTTGAGTGCCATGTCAGCAGCAGAAGCAGCCCATTCTGCATGCAGCCCATTCTGCATGTACCCCCTTCTGCATGCACCCATTCTGCATGCACCCCCTTCTGCATGTACCCATTCTGCATGCACCCCATTCTGCATGCACCCCACTCTGCATGCACCCCATTCTGCATACACCCATTCTGCATGCAGCCCACTCTGCATACACCCCATTCTGCATACACCCATTCTGCATGCACCCATTCTGCATGCAGCCCGTTCTGCATGTACCCATTCTGAATGTACCCATTCTGCATGTACCCCATTCTGCATGTACCCATTCTGCATGTACCCCATTCTGCATGTACCCATTCTGCATGCACCCACTCTGCATGTATCCCATTCTGAATGTACCCATTCTGCATGTACCCATTCTGCATGTACCCATTCTGCATGCACCCCACTCTGCATGTACCCATTCTGAATGTACCCCATTCTGCATGCAGCCCGTTCTGCATATATCCCATTCTGCATGCACCCCATTCTGCATGCACCCATTCTGCATGTACCCATTCTGCATGTACCCCATTCTGCATGTACCCATTCTGCATGTACCCCATTCTGCATGCACCCATTCTGCATGTACCCATTCTGCATGTACCCATTCTGCATGTACCCATTCTGCATGTATCCCATTCTGCATGTACCCCACTCTGCATGTACCCCACTCTGCATGTACCCCACTCTGCATGTATCCCATTCTGCATGTACCCCATTCTGCATGTACCCCACTCTGCATGTACCCCATTCTGCATGTACCCCACTCTGCATGTATCCCATTCTGCATACACCCCACTCTGCATGTACCCCATTCTGCATGCACCCCATTCTGCATGTACCCCATTCTGCATACACCCCATTCTGAATGCACCCCATTCTGCATGTACCCCACTCTGCATGTACCCATTCTGCATGCACCCATTCTGCATGTACCCCACTCTGCATGAAGCCCATCTGGGCTTAGTGCAGAGACAGCTCCTTTGTCTGCACTGTGGTCATGTTGGTCTAGAGCCCTCTTCCCAGATAACCATTGGCTGTTTATCCTGGCTTTTGGTCCTCTCCAGCCAGTTCTGATCCAGTCTTTTCTATATGTTTGCTGATTATAAATCCAGCCTCCTGGGATTCTCCTTGAATTCTTTTGGGGAGATTTTAGTGCAATAGTGTGACTTTTCTTTACTTTGCTGTATGTGCTATGGGTGCTTTTATTTGTGTTTTTGAAGTGTTAGTGGGAAGACAGCTTTCTTTTTCAAATTCATTATTTGCTTTCCCGTCAAAGTAAGTGATTTCCACCTAATAACAGCAGTTCAGCATTTATGCAATAATTCGGGACTTGTCATTTCATATAAAGGGAACTATCTTGGCTGTGCTGTATTTGCTGAATTAGCAGATGAATTCAAGCATTTCTGGCTCCCAGCCCACTGTGTTCATGTGATGACTTCGACCAAGAGCCTTGGTTTCTGAGGTTAGATGCGAGCATGAGGTTTATCCAGCAGCTCAAGTAAACAGAAAGCTCTCAAAAACTCAGATCACATACTTTAGGGATCCATTCTGTCCTTGGTCATGTAGGTACTTCCAGTACCTACCATTTTTTTTAGGAATGGTGGCTGGCTGATCCTGGGTTGTTAATCTTCTGACTTTGTGCACCTCTGTCAGTCTCTTTGTGTCACCATACCACTTTCTGAACTGGTGTTAGTAGTGCTCAGCACTCTCAGCTGTTGTTAAACACTGACAATGTGTGAAGCACTAGCTTTTCTGACTACAGCTTTTATAGGTCCAGTCTAGGCTGCTGAGAATAATTCTAGAATGGAGTTCTGTAAATGCAATAGCAGAAGTTGGTCCCTTGATGTGTCTTTCAGCCTTTCGTGTAAAGTACAGCCTGCAGTATTAATTCTGTAGGGTGACTAACCCTACATTCCATTATTAAAAGTTTATTGTGTTTAGGTATATAAAAGCATGGGAAATGATAGGAATGTATTGAGAAAGCTGGAGATAATTTTTTTTCAGATATGCTTTGGTTCGATTTATTTTTAGGATGGAGAATCTTTATGTCAATCGTTTCATGCACATGTTCCAGTCCTCCTGGAGTGATTTTGCAGATTTTGAGAGGATCTTTGTCAGAATCAGCAACACAATCTCTGGTGAGTTTTTCAGTGTTTGCTCGTTTGCGTCACAGAGTGACTAATTAGTTGTCTTTGATCATTTGATTAGGATGGATGTGGCTGACCTGCTCTTCTGCTCTCCAGTAAATCAACTGTAATCTCAGACTGCTGATCACACCATCAACCCACAAGAGTTAAAAACAAACCTATGATCTCACAAGGAACTAGAATTACTGGGAATTGCTCAGTGACATTCTCTGTCCTGAGCTGTACTGGAGGTCAGGGCAGCTGGGCATCCTGGTCCCTTTTGGCTTTTAGAAATGTATTTTCAAGCATGTCTGAGTCCCATAGGACAGATTTTTATAAGTATTTTGAGTCTAAACCTGGAGATAACTTGGTGGGAGTGCTTTTCAGACCATGGTAGCTGTTAAAGCATTTTTGAAAATTTGATTGTTCATGTCCCACTTAATCTGAACACGCAGAAAATCTCCAGAAAGGGAAGTCTGGCAATGTTCCCTGTGAAGGACAAGTGCAAGGGTGACCCCTCTTGCCTCTGACACAGTCCAGACCAAAGGCTGACCCCTGATATCCCAGCCATGTGCTCAGTTGCACTGCTGCTGTAAGTCCAGGCTTCTCAACCCTGATCCAACAAGGGGAGGGTAGCAGTGCCTTGGTTCTGCTGTCACAGGACCTGTACCTGTACCTGTACCTGTGGCTCTTCTCAGCTGGTTCTCTTGGGCCATTTATGTCAGGGACTTGGGGCAGCTCAATTGTTTTTCAAGGATAAATTTCAAGGATAAATTATTTTGACAGAAGTCATTCCAGATAGGAAAGCCTCTCCTGTTAGACCAGCAGATCTGAGGATGGTTACAAAGAACTGGGAATGACCTGGAACTGTAACTTCACCTGTCCTGGTGCAGGCCAGGATAAAAGTCATCAGACCACAATCCAAGGAATCATGCTTCTTACTGGAAATTAGTGTGAGCTAGACCTGGGAAAGCTTGTGGCATTTGTCCAAAATTTCAATTATCGAAAATCTGTCAGAATTATTTATGCATATTGCATTAAATATCCTCCTGTGCTTACCATTTCATACTTCCTACTAGAAGACAAAAAACCCTGTCTAAGACTATGAATTTCACTTTTGCTTTCAGGGACATTAAGTTTCTGCAGTGTCTTTTATTCTGTTAAAAAAATCCATTCGTGTGGTATTGACATATCAAAGACAAAATGCTGCTTTTCTTTAACCCTTTTCAATGCACAAATCTTAAAAGTTACTTAAAAACCAGTAAAAAGAATTGCAGACAGTCAGGGGTTTTGAAGTTCATGGTGCCATTTCTGTAGAGATGGGCTGGGGAGCTTCCAATTCGTGAGCCAGACCCAACTTCTGGTATCATCCATGATTACTTTTATCTTTCTGTGTTATTGGATATAATGGATGCACAGCAATTTTAAGTTGGCTAATGTGTGACTCCTGTATGAATAGGCTGTTTAGACTCTGCAAAGGAAAACGGTTTTCCCTCCTTCTCTGATGTTTTACTCTTCTTCAGGCTGCCTAGGGATCAGTTCACAGAAATAAGAGCAGTTATGCTTTTCTTGGGTATAAACCCAAGAACACAAGGTGGCAGAAGTATTAAAAACTAATTACAGCAGCATTTAATAGGATTGCTTCCTAAAGTACTTTTAACACAAGAATTAGATATGATTTACAATTAATTTAATTGATAACATTTCCATTCTCATGAGGAAAGCTCCAATTCTGTTACATTTAAACATTAAACATCTGTCTCAGTTATGTTAAATCTCAATTTTCTTTTTTATGAGCTTTGGCAGAAGCAGGAATGATGGAGAAGGTGTTTCAAGGCATTTTTCAGTAGTGCAGTTTCTGTCCAAGGTGCTGAGTCATTTTTTTTTCTTGATGAAGACTTCAGATACAGCTCCAGGCTCATTAGGCAGTTGATGGAGATAATGTAAATGTCATTTGCATAAACTTAACTTCTTTTCAGCTTTATTGTGGGTTTTGAGACATTTTAAAATTATCACTGCATTCCCTTAGGGTACATATTTTTAATCCTTTCACCCTTTCTAGAAAAATTAATTGCTTTCAGAAAATGTTGTGCCTTGTTTAAAACTAGCCAGTAGTGGAAAACTTCACTAGCTTTTTTCCCCTGAAGACATCAGTGGGGTTTTTCATTTTAACTGAAGTGACAACGTGACATTACAAAACAGAACACTTGCATGTAGAAAATGTCCAGTAATACTACATATGTAATAGTAAAGAGAAGGGGTATCCAAAACTAGAATTTTATTGAGATGTTAATCTGGGTTTATACCAGCAACTGAAAAGTAGAGGGAAAACAAGTCAAACAATCCAAACAACAAATGAGGAGTTGTACTGAGTCAGAGTCCAAATCCTCCCCCAAATTTCCCTCACCCAGCTCTAGCAGAAAGCTCTGCTCCAGCCACTGCTGTTCCTTCCCTACACACATTGGTGCAGCTTCTCCTGCTTGTGCCACCTGTTTTTGAACTTAGCCCTCTGTACTGCATGCCCTGTGAATTTGAAGAGGGGGATTAAAAAACTTCATGGAAGACCTGAGAAGGTGGTTTCCAGATGAAGAGAGTATTCTTCATAAAAGTGGAATATTTTATTCGTCATCGCTTCTGTACATGGAGAAACAAATTGTCATCAATTTAATTCATCAATTAATTAAGTGTGAGAAACAAGGATTAAATTTTCCATTTAACTTCAGTGATTTTTCTTAAAAACCTGTCACCTTTGCATCATTTTTGCTGCTTTCTGTATTCAGAGTTTCAGTGCCGTGTAACGAAAAAGTGAGGGGGAAAGGAGGAATCCTTTCCAGTAGATATTGATGCTGTAGGCTTGTTTTCCCTTTAGAATATGTGATGCAACACTGGAGGGAAGATTTTATGTTTGGCTACCAGTTCCTGAATGGATGCAACCCTGTGCTGATCCGGAGGTGCACAGAGATACCCAAGAAGCTGCCTGTGACCATGGACATGGTGGAATGCAGTCTGGAGAGGAACCTGACCCTGGAGGAGGAAGTGAAGGTACAGCTCTGGGTCAGGCTGGGCTCCACCTGTTCCTTCTCCATCCCCTAATCTCCAGGGTCTGCTGCTTTCTCCAGCCACATCTCCTTTCCTCAGGATGAGATAGGTCATGGCACAGCTGTTTGTCCCTGCAGACTGGCAGTGCTCCTGCTGGCTTTTCTCCTCTGTCTGGAGCTGCAGGCCAAGCCTGTCTCCAGCTCCAGTGGAAGAGCTGTAACCAGGAGATGAACAGTCCCTTTTCTCTGGTTTTCTCTGCAAGGTGAGGGATTGACTGAGTGCCTCAGAGGGGAAAGGTGCCTCTTGCTTTCCTGGTAGGATCTTACCCACTTAGCATTGACAAGGTTGGTGCCTTGTTCAGTTAACACAGGGTTCTCTTCAGCTGGCAGTGTGAAACTTGCTGAGTGTCACTGCATGAGTACCAAACACAGAGATGCTCTTTGCTGAAAGGCTCACTGCCAGACTCTGCAGACACACGGCAGGTAGTTTGTGCAATGGTGCTTGCTGTCTCAATGGCATCATTCCTGAGCTGCCATGGGCAAGGGCAGGCCAGGGTTTGCTTGTAACCACCAGGCTCAAGTCAGTTTCTGGTCAAGGCTTCCCATTCCCTTTTCCAAGCTGCTTGCATATTATTAAAACAATCATGCTTTTCTTTTTTTTTTTTTTTTTTTTTTGTTTCATTTTTTCCTTCCCACAGCAAGGAAACATTTTCATTGTGGACTATGAGCTGCTTGATGGTGTGGATGCCAATAAAACAGACCCATGCACAGTACAGTACTTGGCTGCACCCATCTGTCTGCTATATAAGAATCTGGAGAAAAAAATTGTACCCATTGCAATCCAGGTGGGCTTGCTGTCAGGGTCTTTGTTGTCTCATTTCAAACATGAAGGACTTGGGGTTTCACATTCTTTTTATGCCTTTTTTAGCTTGGTCAAAAGCCTGGACCAGACAATCCCATCTTCCTCCCTTCAGATGCCACATATGACTGGCTGCTAGCTAAAATTTGGGTGCGCTCGTCCGATTTCCACATGCACCAGACAGTGACCCACCTGCTGCGCACACACCTGGTCTCAGAGGTGTTCAGCATCGCCATGTTCCGGCAGCTGCCAGCTGTGCACCCCCTCTTCAAGGTCAGCTCCTGCACCAGGGCTGGGGCGGTTATCACAAACCAAAAGGAAGTGCTAGTGAGTTCAGCTGAAATAGTTTCACTGGCTGCCCTGCAAGATAAGATGCAGCTAAGCCACCAGGGCTTCACACTTTACATCTGGCTGCTGTGGAGTTCAGTCTGAGAATTTTCCTTCTTTCATTGTTTCATTTCACAGCTCTTGGTGCCCCATATGAGGTTCACAATTGCCATCAATACCAAAGCCCGAGAGCAGCTTATCTGTGAGTGTGGCCTTTTTGACAAGGTTGGTAAACTCTTTGTGAATCTTCACTGTTCATGTCAGTTCACCATTATTCCTGGTTCCATATGTACATAGCCTTTAATCACCACATATTGCCTTGTTCCCTGACCTTCCTATTAAAGGGCAAACATAAGTGATACCACCTGAGAAACAGGCACAGAGAACTGATGCCTTGTTGTGCTAAAAATGTTCTCTTTTACCTCTAAGTAGCCAAATCAGAACTGGCCAATGTCAGTCAGTGTGTTGATCATTGCTGATGTGCCTTTTGGTTATAATATAGGAGTGCACATAAATCCCTGCTTATGTATCCACATAATTAAGCCCCTAGCTTCTTTTAAATACTCAGTTATTCATGTATGAGCAAAGGGATATGTGATTGCAAATGGAAATTTCCATCACAGAAAGATGTGTTGGTAAGGCAGATTTCTAAGATCACAAAGAGTGTGTTTGGACTCCAGACTGTCTTCTGGAGTTGCCATAAGCAGCAGATCTGCTAGGACTGAATCTCAGCTTCATCTGAGTCAGTGAAACACAGCTGTATGTCACACCTGTATCAATGATTTGGGTGAGGGCTGACATGCACCCTCCATAAGTTCACAGATGACACTAAGCATTTCTTGGTGGGAGAAATGGAATGCCATCTGGATTTCCACAGCTTGGGCACACAGCAGTCTCTCTGACTGCTAGGAGCGTGCTGTGGAAGTTTGGGGAGGTTTCAGGAGCCTTTTCAAAGAGGGACCATGTGTTTCAGGACACCTCTGTCCTCATTGCACCACTGGCACCGGGCCAAAAATAGCTTCCTTGATTCAGGGTTTTTCATCCAAGTAGAATAGAGGGGTTAAACCCAGACTCCTTCCCTTGTTGTCTATACTGCTCTGCTGACTGTGGAGACTTTGCATCCCTTTTAACAGAAGTGTCTTGTCCATCCCCCATGTGTGTGGGATGAGTGTGTGGCTAAGACTTGCCAGCAAGGATCTGGAGTTCCAGAATTTGTTGGTTCTAATGCAGATGAGCAACCAGAGGACAGTAAATGTAAGGTCACAACTGCTATAACACTGTATCCTATGCTAGAAAAGCAACTTTTGGGACCTCTTGTGCAGTGATTACTGAAGGGTTTTGCAGTGCTGTCTGTTGTGGATGTGCTGTGTTTTTCCAATGTAACATATACTGAAACCCTGGCCACTCCTCATTAGCAGCAACCCAGCAGGGTTGATCTCCCGGCATTATTTCCAGAGTGACTAAGGTCAGCCTGCATCCCTAAAAACTTGCCCCTGAATTACTCTGTGAGAGCACTGGCAGTTTAATCCCTCTTGTAACACCCTCAGGGCTGCCTTCCTTCACACAGGGACAGCTTCTGGAGCACAGGCTGCAGGGAGTGCCATGCTTTGATCTTGCTGTACTTCATTAGTGTATTCCAGCACAAGCAGTACCTGCGGTGCAAATGTGTGTGTTAACAGTGATTCATGGGACTGGTGTGAAATCCCTGGAGGCAAAATGCACAGTTCCAGTAGACCTCTGCAGTTTGGTACTTTGTGTGGAGATGTGGTTTTCTCCTTGAAGAACAGATTCTGTATCCTGCAAATTTGTAAAGCCAGTCTTGGCACAAAGGGGACACAATCTCCTGCTGTTCCTGTCTTGCTATTCTTCCTGCAGGCAAATGCTACAGGAGGAGGAGGACATGTGCAAATGGTGCAGAAGGCAATGAAGGATCTGACTTACAGCTCCCTCTGCTTCCCTGAGGAGATCAAAGCTAAAGGAATGGACAGCAAAGAGGATATCCCCTACTACTATTACAGGGATGATGGCCTTAAGGTCTGGGAGGCTATAAAGAGGTAAAAGACCATAGTTCTAGATATTGGCTAATAAAGTCTCAGAGACACAGACTTCATTTTTTTTCTTGCTCACTTTGATCTTCATTGCATCTTGTAAACAATATCTGGGCTGGTTAGCCATATAATGCCTTTTCCATCCAGTATATCTCATCTGAGGAAAAATATTTAGTCATGCACACACTCTTGAAAGACTTAATTCCTGCATTTTTCAGTGCTGTTTTCTTACATTCTGTATTTCAGAGGACCTTTTACAGGTATGTACTCTTCTATAGGTTTTCCCAGAAATTTAGTGAATTGGGATTTAACCTGCAAAAGGAATTTAGTTATCTTTTTTTTTGAGCTATGCACAAGCCAAGAGAGAACTCAGTTCTCATTAATGTTCTTGTGGACTGAAAATATAAGCTTAGCTTCCATGATGGTTCTCTTTTGAAACGGAATAAATTATTTATAAACTGATTGGAACAAAACCCTTCTTAAAATGCCTTAAAATTGCAAAGTCTGAGTTTAATCAGGAAGGGCAGCAATCCTGAGTAAGGAGAGGAACTGCAAGGTTTGACCACACAAATGTGGCTCCTTTTCAGATATGAAATGCTGCCTTGGTTGATTTATATGGTTTTTATTCTGCACTGGCATTTAATTCAACAAACAACATATTTTTTGCATGGCATAAGTTGCTTACCAAATATGCAGCTGTTTCTGATCACATGACTTTTGAAAGGCATGTTCATTAAAAATCAGATCCTTTGTGTACACGAAATAGGAGTTTTATGATGCAAGCATAATGTTGGAAGTTCTGGGGACATCTTTGTCTCCTGTGTTTCCTCTGTGTTTAGACAAGGGCTTATTTTGCAGTATTTCCTGCAATTGTGAGTGCCCATTTGAGAGAAAAGGAAGCTGTAACTTTGTAGTGGTTTTCTTCATGTAGTCCATTTTTTTAATCTTCCTTCTCTCTCCTGGTTTTTTTTTTTTTTTTGGATTGATACATGCCCTTCAAATAACAAGTAGTATTTAGTCAGCTCAATTCATTTTGACTGTTGGTGGGTGTTCACCTTGCTGGAGGATGATGTTGCTCTGCCTCAAAGTTGGCAGAGAGTTGTGAATCATTGGTTTATCAATGGTGTGGGCAGTACCCCCTTGAGTGTGTGAGACCCTGACCCATGGACTGTCATGCATGTGTCTGCTACCAGGAGTCTCCTACACTCTGCAGGGGTATGAGTCTTCACTTTGGTGAAATAATTTCTTTTTCCAGCATTACTTCACATGCTGTAGATGGCCTAGACCTAAGGAAGCTGATAAGGCTGTTCCCATAGAAACATCGAGTGTCACACAGCAAATGTGTAAAGTCCTCTAGTCCTCTTCCTGTTTCTGATCTAACTGCAGATATGCCAACCCAAAGATACTTCAGCCCAAAAGGTCTCACCCACACTTCATATACTAATTTCTGTTTGTGTGGCAGGGGGTCTGAAATACTGACATTTTTTGAGAGGAGGATCCCCTTCCTGTATCACCTGGCACCAGTGCCAAATGCTTGGAGATAGAGCTCATGGAGGGCAGCTTTCTCTCTGCATGTTCCAAAGTTTTTGTTGTCCTTTAACTTCCTCTGGAAGCTAAAATTGCTTAAACTTTTGGTGTTTATGCAGTTATTTGTCTGCCTCAATGACAACTCTTGATTGGCTCATAGGAACCATATCAATAGATCTGTAAATGTCTCCAAATTGCAATAAATTTATAAAATGTATAAATTTATATTTTATTAAGTGATAAATCTCTGTTGGGTAACAATTCTTAATCCCAACAGTCAGCTTCTACAGTCAAGTGTTTCACCCTATGGGTTGTTGTCAAAATATTTAGCAAGGTACCTGCAGAGCTAACAGAATATCTCAGCACAGCTCCATTAACCAGCCATTCAGTCATGAACTGCAGTTCTTCAGGAAATAAATCAGGATTACCTATTCTCACTGCTTTCAAAGCTGCTTCAGTTATCTTAGTGTTTTAAGAGCCTTTCTTAGTGTTTTAAGAGCTTTTATAGGAATAGGCATCTTGAGAAGAGGAGCTGAACAGGAAGGAGATGTCTGCTGTAAACAGTGGGCACAGGAAATGGCTCTAGACCTCTTCTTCCCAGGAGAGGTTTCCTGGGCCACTGAAGTATTCCTCAAAAAGGATTTCCAGTGGGAGGGGTCAACTACTGGCATTCAAAAGCAGCTTTGGGGTGTCCCACATTCAGGGAATGGTACTGGTGTCACAGTTTGGGAACCCCACTGCCCATTGTGGGAGCCATGGGGATAAGCAAGAGGGAGAGTATGGAGTAAGGAAAGGATGTAGATGTGATGACAGAGGTCTGTGCAGGAAAAAGTCTCAAATAAGAGAGTGAAGTGCACAGGATTTTCCAGGGGTTGCAGTATGACCAGGATCTTTTTGCTGGAGGAAGAAGTGATGCTGCAGTCCTAAATGAACCAAAGTTGTCTCTGCTTATTCCCACTGCTTGTAGGAAGGAAATACCAGGGTTTTGAGACCTTCTCTTGCCCTTCACCCTTTCCCCATGTAGCATCTGCAAGGTCAGAAGATCATCTTCTGGAATGGCAGAGTTACATTCTCCTTTTCATTTTGTTTTGTTTGTCTGTTCCTGCCTGCAGCTTTGCAGAGGATGTAATTCACATCTACTATGAGAGCGACGAGGTGGTGTGTGAGGACGTGGAGCTCCAGGCCTTTGTCAAAGACATTTATGTCTATGGAATGAGGGGTGTGAAAGCCTCAGGTAAGGTGTGAGCCCAGCCAGCTCTGCAGCTTGTCCAGTGCTGAGCACACAGCACAACTTAGGGACCCTCTCTTCTTGGCCTGGAGATGCTCAGTTTTACGGTGAGACCCTGGCTCAGGCCATCTCTCAGGACACAGCTCCTTCCTTTGGCACAGATTCTCATAATCAGCTTGGGCAGCTCATGTAATCTCTCTGCACTGGGAACAGGACCTTTGAGTTTGTCTGCTCTAGGCTTTAGAGGTTGTGTCTGTGTGTGTTGGAAGCACCAGGCAGACTGACAGAAATCAAGGAGCAGCAAGGCCCCTTGAATCCTCTCCTGTAAGAATCTCCCTACGAGTATATTGCTGCATTTCACATTTGTTCAGCATTTGTGGCACCATTGAACTATTCTATTCTCTTCAAGAAAAGATACTCAGAATTATTTCCAATAAACATTTTCCTTTGCTCTGTCTCTTCTCACAGCCTCTCTTTTCTTGCAAACCATTACTTGGCATGGGAGCTCTCATCCATAACATGGCTCAATTCTCCCACTGAATACTCCCCTGTTGTTCCCTAAACATGTTGCTTTTCTCTTCTGCTTGCATTTGTTTCCAGGCAGATTTTCAGGAATTTGTAGAGGTGGCTGGGGATTCTTCCTATTGTCCTGTCTGATTTACATCTGTCAACACCTGTTGGCCAGTGGCTGAGGGCAGATGGCTCTGGTGTTGCATGCACACATTGGAGTGCCAGATGTCCAGGCAAAACTGTGATGTTTCCAATCATTATGTTCTGGTGGATGAAAGGCTCCTGGGTTCTGTCTGCCTGGACAAGCAAAGGTTCATTTTTGTTTGTCTAGTTGTCTCTTAGCAAAAGCTTAGAAATGTTGTTCCTCCTGGTCAGAGCTTCATGCTTGACCTAAGCATCTTGACATGGGACAAGTGCTGAGCCTTTCCAGGGCTCCAGCTGGGGTGGGAGGCTACAAGCACCACGGGTGGGAGGACTGCCACTACAGATAGGAAAACTACCAGGCTGGCAGCATGTCTTTCTGCACTGCTGCTGCTCCAAGGTGGGGATGAAGCAGCTGGCACAGGCAGCCTGGCAGGGCTTTTCCCTGTCTGTGGTTGGGCTGGGACAGGGTGCAGCACAGGACTGTGCTTTAGTGAGGACAGGAGGGATACAGGCCTGGGGTTGCTTTGGTTACAAAATATTTCCCCACTCTCTGACTATTCTGTTTTTTTTCTGTATATAACTCTTACTATTCTCCTTCAAAGACAGCTTAATGCAACTATTTCTGTTCCTCATTCTGTTGTTTGTCTTTCAGAAGTTCTCATTTCCTCACTTCCCGTTTCAGTGAATAAACTCTCCCTTGCACTCTTTCTTGCAATACACTTGATTGCTGAACCTCAGACCTTTGTGAATACGAGCTCATGGTCTCTTCCTCCTTGGCATGAACCTTCCCTGCTCACACTGAAGACAAATGGAGCATCTGAGGTCCCTGCCCTGGGGACTCTGGGAGTTCCTTGCTGCAGGGTAGGTAGGGCAGGGACACTGGTTTCTAAAGGCATAATTACACTTTGTCTTTCCCTGATGGAACACCACATACTTTGCAAACAGTGGCAGTGCCTCACAGCCTTGTATGAAGTAAGGCTGTTTTTACAGCTGCACAGCCAAGGCACAGAGAGGTTGAGGAGCTCCTGTTAGACCACACAGCAAGACTGATAGAGTGCCCTGCTCTTCAGTGACTGCTGCACAGCCCTCTAACCCATGGTTTTGGTTATTGCTGGGTGGCAGGGTTACTTCATTGCTGGGTCAAGCTTTTCTTCTCCCTCATTTAGGCTTCCCTAAGATGATCAGGACAAGAGAGACACTAGCAGAATATCTCACTGTGATCATGTTCACTACATCAGCTCAACACGCAGCTGTGAATTTTGGTCAGGTAGGAATTTGTGGGAAGACTTTTCTTCTTTCTGGGCTGGGAGGTACATCTACCAGGGCAGGGTCTGAGAAGCATTTTTTAGTAGATATACAGAATTACATTACTTTTTCTGGTCAAAACTACTGCAGAGCCATCTACAAATCCCTGTGAAGTCTGTGGAAACTGATGTAATTTAAAAGCTGAGAAAGGTATTTCAAGTCCTACCTATGTACCAAAGATCAGATTAGGGATTATAATTGGTATATTTTAATTTTGTTGATTTTATTATGGGAATAATTTATAAAGCATTTAAATGGCATTGCTGCTCATTTCTCGAGTTTACAAACCAAGGGGCAACTTTGAGCTTCCTCTGTGATATTTGATGTGCCACATACTGGTAATCTGTGTTGTCCCTGCCTGCCTTGACTGACATATATGTGCCCTGAAACTATAGTAACAGCCTGCCTTTCAAATGCTGTTTCTTTCAACATCAAGGCATTTTGGAAAGTAGATTTAACAGCCAGAAGCAGATCACTTTGTCAGTCATAGAGGCTGTGCACTTCCCCTCAGGCAGGGCAGGGGATGTGTATGAAGGTAATAAAAAAGTGCTTGGGAGAGAAGAGTTCTGGGAGCTGCATCATCTTAGATGGTGGCGAAACTCAGGGTCATATCCAAGGCAAAAAGAGACATCAGCACCTCCCAGCACTGCACCAGTGACTGTGAGCTCCCACTCTGCTGCTCACCATGGCCATATCTGCATGCCATATTGCACATTTCTTGGTGAGCCAGCATGCCTTATCTCTGTCAGTATCTGACCACCTGGGCATTCACTGTGGGCACATTCTTGGAGGAAATTTTGTGGAAGAGAGAAGCTGGAGTAAAGGCAATCGCCTCAGGTTATCAGAAGGGAACTTTGTTTACTAAAATATTTAAGGCCTTAGCCAGTCTGCTGAATTTGGGCTGTGTGGCACATACCTGTGGCTAGCAGGATAAATACTCCCATTTAGATTGCCCAACTCTCTCTCTTGTGAGTTCCTGAGGAAAACAGTAGGGACTTCCTTGTCACCTCTAGAGCATCTCCCTGTCCTTAGCATCATCTCTTTCTGAGGGGCTCACATGACAGAGGCAAACATTTGTGTGCTGAGTCCCTAGACGCCAGGCGCTGCAGGGTCTCACTGCAGGGTTTCACTCTTGCTGTTTGCAGTATGACTGGTGCTCCTGGATCCCCAACGCCCCACCGACGATGCGCTGCCCTCCCCCAACACAGAAGGGGACAGTCACCATCGAGCAGATCGTGGAGAGCCTGCCCGACAGGGGCCGTTCCTGTTGGCATCTTGGGGCTGTCTGGGCCTTGAGCCAGTTCCAGGACACAGAAGTAAGTCAACCTCTGTGCTCTAGGTGCTGGAGATGTGAGGGCCATGGCGAGACTGCACAGACTCATGAGATGGTCCTGCTGCTCTGTGCTTGCCTTTTCACCTTTCTCTGGGGATGTGCCAGTGCTGTGGGTTTGCCTGTGTTCTGCCAGGTGCAAACCAGCTCTGAGAAAGAAGTTATATTTTTACTCTGAGGCTGTATCAGCCATAATCAAAGTTGATAAGCCTGAGCATGGCATTGCTGAATAAGGATGCTGGTGTGGGAGGCAGAGGGCTGTAGAGGCATAAGGGATTTCTTCCTTCCTTGTCCCTGCAGTGCTGGGGAAGAAGATACAGCAGTGCTGTGTCCCCATGCCCTGTTCTTTTGGAAAAGCTGCTCCAGTGCCATGTGCCTGGTGAGGAGTGAAAACAAAACAAACCTACAGAAGGCTTTGCAGGCATGGTCTGTAGCCATTTCCCTCATGTAAAATGAGGTTGTAGGTACCTGGTTGTTTCACAGAAGGGCTCTGGAGAAGTTGTTTTGAAATCCTTAAATAGAAGGTGATGGACAGAGGGTACTTTAAATTCAGTTTCTCGATCAGAAGAAAGCAGTACTAGCAGAGAAGCTTGTACTGTGGGGGAACAGTTCCCAAAGTTCCCAAAGCAATGTCAGTGTGCATACTGGCAGTGCAATTTTCAGAGCACCCTCAGAGAGAGTCCAAGCTGACTAAAGCAGGTGTGTATTGAACTCTGAAGGACAGTTATAATCTTCACTGTTGCTGAATGAAGTAGTCATCTTCCTTTTAAATCACTGGCTGGGAATTGCCCTCTCACAGCAGCATAAATGTTTGTGTGGCTATGCAGAGATCTGGCACAGGAAGCTCCTCTGACTGATCTGAGTAGAAGTGTGTGGTTCTGAGTGGATGAGGTCTCCTTAGGTCAAGGAGTGCCATGTAGACACCTGAACCAGCACCACAGAAAGATGTAGGGATGGAAAGAACAGCAATAGAGGGAAGGTGTAAGCCAGCTTAAATATTAATAATATTGTTTTAACAGAAGCATTTGTGAGGTGAGGCTCTGGGTGGTGGCCTGCCAAATGGCACCATATTGAAACAGAGCTGCCCTTGCTTTCTCAAAGCGTGACTCGGTGTTTCCAATTAGCTGTTTCTGGGCATGTACCCCGACGAGCACTTCGTGGAGAAGCCGGTGAAGGAGGCCATGGCGAGGTTCCGCAGGAGCCTGGACGAGATCGTCAGCACCATCACCGAGCGCAACAAGAACAAAAAGCTGCCTTACTACTACCTGTCCCCAGACCGCATTCCCAACAGCGTTGCTGTCTGAGCACAGGAGGGATGGAAGGCCTGTAAAGCTAACCATGTTTTCCTGTTCTATGCTTCTTCAATTAGCTTCTCAGAAATGGATCAGAAACCCACCCTCTCCATCAGAGCTTGCTTCAGTCTGTTTGAACTTTCAAAATAAATTTGGTTTTGACCAATCTTGCAAACAAAGTCTAACTGACAGCCCTCTATGTCAGATTTGTCACAAATTTATTTTTCCAGGATTTTTAAACTAATCTTAGAATCAATAGGCATGTTTCTGTTATATTTGTTAAAACAATGTAATCACAGATTCACTTACTCAATGGAAATAGTATCATGAGCAATAAGCAAGTCACATTTTAAAATCCTTCCTATTTTTAATAGGTGATGCTGGTGACATAAAAAATATAATTTTTAAAATTTATGCATTGTTTTGAATCTGATTAATGTCACATATTTTCACTACCATCATGAATATCCTAGCCAGGATGAAGGTAGAAGCAGGAAATTTTCTTGACATAATTGATGGGGTTTTATCACTTTCTTACCAAGTTCATGTGAAATGACATCTCATAGGAAATTAAAATTTTGTACCTACTTAAACCTAAGTATTTCCTACATAAAACTAGGAAGGTTTGTTTTGGCAGCAGAGTTTGATGTCATTCACATGTAAGGGCAAATGTTCTACTTAAGTGTCAGCCAGTACAGACCTAGCAGTGCTTATGCTCAGTTTCTGTTTAATTTCTGAGGCTGCTGGGGTTGTGGACAATTTCTTCTGTTTGGTGGGGAATGAAGAGGCTACTTTGTATAATGGGAAAATTTGTGGAGAAGGCTTAATTGACAGCTTCTAAGAGGAATCTTTAGATTTGACCAATTAAGCATAACTGGCATGTTCCATCTTAGTTATAAACCACTGAGTTTTGTTTTGTTTAGAGGTGTTTACGTTCAGACAGGACTCTGATAAAAGTTGAGAAAGTCACTGAGAAAAGCAAAGTTGAGGTTTGTGAAATTTAAGAGTTGTGGTTTTGCTGATTAGAATTTGGGTTTATTTTTCTGAGAATTTGTTCCTTGTACTTGATCTGCCAGCATGCAGTGTGTTTTCTCAATAGATAAGAAAGTTTCTTGTGCTAATAAAACAGAACTGAACATCTAACTTCTATTTTTTAATTCAGCATCTAATGCTGTATGTCTCAAAAACCTTGTAGGAATAAACAAAATGTGCTGTGTAGAGAAATTAAGTTTATGTCATTGAGAAATACAGTTACTTCCATCATTCATGTGTGATTTGGATGAGTACTACTAAAATACACATCCTTTCATATGAAACAGGTGTGGAAACTGATTTTACACCCTTTACAGCAGACTGATTCCTGTTTTTTTCCCCCAACAAAAGACTTTGAGAAAAATGTAGAAGGAAGGACAATTTCCTATAATTAGTAGTACATTTAGGGGTAGTACATTTATGATTTATGCATCATCTTCTCACTGCAGCCCATGAGAGCTGATGAGTGTAGAAGCAGAGTAAAACACCATGGAATAGGACCAAGGAATCAGAGACAGCTTGTGAGCCCACTGCCTCGAGAACAGAAAAGTGCAACTTAAATGCAACAAGCTGATGTCATATATCCAACATGCCAGCTCTAACTTTTGTCTTTCTACTATGCACAGAGAATGTCCTCTTCCTCCAGCTTTCATCTGAAAAGGATTTGCTTAGTCATGTATCTCTTTAGAAAACAAAATGTGGAAGGAGATTTGTGGATGTTCTCTCATATCTGTGCATTTTGCTGTAGCCTGAGGACCTGGGATACAAGTACAATTGATGGGAGGTTTGGGGAATTAAATGTGCAGCTTTGAAAACTGGCATTAGCATCTGATTCAATGGCAGGAAAGGCTGTGGAAAGAGGTGAAGAGGTTAAAAGTAATACTGGCACCAGGAAAGGAGCAGATACTTGTAAATAGTAAAGTGCTTACTTTTCCAGGGGGTCTGGGTGTACGTGCTGCTGTTCCCACTCTCAGTTCCCTTTTCAGCTTGTCTCCATCTATCAGAAATTCATTTTTCTGTGCATGGGCTCAGGGTTCCTTCCCACATCTTTAGCCATGACCTGCTCAGAGGCGTCTCCTAAGTCATGGCACTAAGGTACAGGACCCACTTGCAGGTTCCCTCCTAGGTGGAAGTGAAGGTATCAGCTCTCTCTGAAGTGTGTTGTGCACTCAGCTTGTGATGGACATTAGAGCTTGATGTGAACAGCCCAGCTCCACCAGGGTTTGGCAGCCAGTGGCTCATGTCTGGGCTGGATGGCTGTTGCTGCTGCCCAATCCAAGGGAATCTTCAGCTCAGTCTCCCTTGCTGGAAAATCAATTGCAGTGGCTGGAAGATTGAACTAAGTTCAGAAAGTCCTGCCAGCATGTCTGAATGTGCTTTCCTCCCTTTGCAGGGTGAATTTAATTCTATAAACTACTTTTGGGATTGTCCCTTTCCCAACCCCCAAACATGCCTTGCAAATAATATGATTCTCACTGCCCCTGAAAACAAAGCCCTCCCAAAGTCATCTCATATGAAGTAAGCTACCCTTTTCCCATCAATCCCCATTTTACATGTGGGGAATGGAGCAAGAGCAATGAAAATCAGTAGATCAGCTGTGATTTGAGGTTTTTCCTTTATAGAGAGAATGTGAGAAAGTTGAGTATCTGAAGCATGCTAGTTTTATCCTTCTAGAGAGTGGACAACAGGTCCAGGCTTGGCTGCTCAGAATTACTTGCTCAGTTTCATGTTGAGCAGAACACAGAATAAACCCAAAAGATGTGTTTCTAACTAGCAAGCTTCAACCAGCAGCTGCCCTTTCCTGCTACAGTAATAGACATGGTATCTAGGAAGAAATTGCACACACTGAGATAGTATCACAAGGGCATAGTTTGCTTTATTTATACTATAAAAAGGCATAAATATTGCACAATCTGATGTGGCTGGTACATTTAGAGGTTAACTGAGTCATGGGTTTTTATGGCCAGGAGACAGGGGTTTGATTGCTTAGACTGATCTCAGCATAACACAGGCATTTGGATTTCCCTGAAGCATTTCCCTCTTCAAGTTCAATACAGGGGTGCTTGCTGTAGGAATCATCTGCAAACATATCCACTAATGATGAACCAAACCATGATTCACCCTGGTGCTTGAGACACTTGTCTCACTGGTGAATCCCTCATGCTGTGAAAAATAAATGCTGTGTTTCTGGTTCAGTGTGCATTCTAGCTTCACATCTTGCAACAGATGGCATGCTTCTTGCAGCAGCCTTGTGTGACTGAAGATCCTTCTCTGACCATGTTCCCTACTGCATGCTTCCGCTTTCTTTTGATAAACTGAATAATTTCCTGAGTCTTTTGCTGTAAGACTTACTTTAAACCTCTTATCTGTTACCACTGTGTGCCCAGTGTGTGGGCAGATGACAATGATAATTAAATGGCATTATTTCCTCATGCTTGCAACTGTGTATCTGCAGTATTTCCATAGATTTTTGTCACAAACTACACAGAAAATTGTCTGTGTTGCAGAACAAATTTCCTGCTTATACATATGCAAGCAGTGGACAATACCTTCAGGGAGTAAAAGAAATATTAAGTGAGTTGTTCAAGTACTTCCTTCTAAGAGTTGACTAGGACCTGGACTTCAGTAGGTCCCTATCAAGCTTCAAATTCAGCATACTGTATATCCAGCAGCCTTTTAACTTAGATTTGCAGTGTTCAAAATCCAGTACTTGGTGATTAGGCTCAATCTCTAATTACATAGCTGAGTTACTGTATAATCATAGAGTAGATTGAGTTTGAAGAGACCTTGAAGATCATCTAGTTCTAAACCCTTGCCATGGAGGGTTCTATCTAGAACCCAATGCTGGAAATATTTAACTTGTATTTAACCTAATCAGGGTTTGCTCTAATGTTAATTCAGGCTTTTGGCTACCTGCATAGAGCAGAATACAGCAGAGGTTTTTGGGGAGTCTGGCCAGCCAGTTCCATGGAGCTGTGCAAGATACAGCAGAGGAGGGCCTAAAACTCAGTGCAATTACCACAGTGCCAGCAGTGGGAATTAAATGAGAGCATCCTTTAATACAGGGCTCTGAAGAACCATTTCTTTCCCAACTTGGTGTTTGTTTGTAAAGCTCTTCCTTCACTCTTCAGTACCTTGTCTGAGCATGAAGTGACTAATGTCAGTGCAAACTGGCAGCTGTCATCTGTCAGTCCTCCCTCTCCACTTGCTGCCTTTTCAGGACCCCTTTCAGGAGAAATCCCATAGGCAAGTGGTGTGTTGGTTTTCCTGCAGAGCCTCTGAGTGCTTTTGTCTCTGTGGGAAGTGCAGCAGTGTAAGAGCCACTGTCTGGGGGAGCTGAAGCATTGGATGGTTCTCACCTCATTTAAATGGTTGTAGATACTTCACAATGCAGTGTTCTTTGGTTACAGCCTGCTGCTCTCAGATGGATGTTTTGCTTCATTTCACCAATATCTGAGCCATACCATCTGTCTCAAAGGTACTGCAGTCATGACAGCAAGGGGAGCTCTATTTCTGCCCTCAGGAAGCATCAAATACAGACTCCAACCTTTATTTTCTTTCTGACTCTAGGGTCTTGTCTAGATCTAGACAAGCTACATGACATAATGAGGCAGTTCTCACTCAACTGTGAGGAAAATATTGTAGAGGTCATTGTCAAAGCTGGTGGGTAACTTTTCAGATCTGCCAACTTTATAAATATCCTTTTTGCATGTTCTAGAGAGGTGTCTGTGGCACTGTTTACTGCCACTCATATCTATTAGTGGTAGCAGCCATCAATCTTCAGCAGTAATCAATAATCAGCATTAACCACTATCCAAAAATTATAGGATAATCTGCCTGAGGAGGTGTTTACAGAAAAGCAGACATGCATGGTGACAAAGCCAACCTGATATGCTGATGATCAGATGTCACAGAGTGTTTGGGTAAAGCTTTGAACAGTCTGGCTTTGTCTGGTGCTTGCTGAGCTTCAAGTGGTAGAAAAGCTGTGTTTGATCAGGTCTAAAACAAGCAGACCTGGTTTGCCTGGCCCAGTGGAAGCAGCAGGTCAGAGGCAGACTTCCTACCCTCCTGTGTTTGTGGGAAGGATGTAAGTGTTGCCTGATTCTCACCTGGCCACTGCATTTGACCCAAATAACCATACCCATTAACAGACTTCATAGTGGACTGCAAAAAATCAGATGTGATTTTGGCATGAATAAAAATGTTTTTTTTACATTTTAACCTAAAAGCAATGGATTTACACCACTGGAATCCTACTTTAGCCTGGGTTGTGTCAGTATATTCAAGCTGTTTCAGCAG
Organism: Oenanthe melanoleuca; assembly: GCF_029582105.1. Lineage (NCBI taxonomy): Eukaryota > Metazoa > Chordata > Aves > Passeriformes > Muscicapidae > Oenanthe > Oenanthe melanoleuca. The sequence continues at coordinate 16,843,010 of NC_079340.1, read as the reverse complement.
CAGCATTTCACAGCAGGTTTTTCTTGTTTGGGGAATAAAAAGCCATCTGGAAGCTTTCTCCTTCCCAGGAACTGAAGCATTATTTTCCTGGCATCATTAGATCTCAAAGGCTAATGAGCACTGCATGATTTAAAAGTGAGGGTACTGGTAGTTCTGTCTGCATAGATAGAAGTGAGTAGAAGCAATCAATAAGCATGGCCAAGATTCAGTTATGTTTATTCTCCCTTTGTTTTACAGGGCCAACGTGACAGCAAAGATATGAACAGTTCTCTTAAAGTGTGCACGAGAAATGTTTCTGGAAAAAAATTTTATTAACAGTACTTGTGTCTCAAAAGGAAATCAATAGTTGTGGTAATGGAAGGATGCAGAAGGCTTTGTAAAATACATATACTGGAAGCAGAGGGTCTGAAGAGAGCAGTGACAGCAGGTCTGAGCTGCACTTGGGTGACCCACAGAAAGGTCTGAGGCTTTGCTGAATGATGGATCATATTCAGATGTACAAAGTGATTCAAGCAGCTAATGACAGAATGCCTTTCCAGAAGGTTTTTGGGAGTTATACATGTGGAGATCCAGAAAGTAAGTTTGGGAATAAGCTAGGAGCTCACCCACAGTCTGGGTGAGCTCTGGATGAGGCTCTTGGCTCTGTTGATGTGAAAAATCTCCCAGAACAGGTGTTACCAATCATGAAAAGGGAATATGTGCTTCAGCATTTGACCCAGTGCCTGGAAAACTGCCAAAGGGGACTCAGTGGGACTGGCCACATGTGATGGGTAAACATAATTCAAGAGTTTATAAGCACTGACATCTTGTGAAATCAGTTCCTGAAAACCTCAGTAATTATGTGAATCCTAGTATCTCAGAATATCCTGGGCTGTTAGGAGCCCACAAGCTCACTGTCCAAGTCCTGGCCCTGCACAGGACAACCCCATGGATCACACCACCTGCATGGGAAGGGTGTCCAGTTGCTTCTTGAATAATACACAAATACAAGAATAAAAAAAAAAACATATAAAAAACAAGAATAAAAGGTGCCACAAGCAGGTTGCTGTCTGAAGTCTTCAGCTGCTTTCAGAAACAGCCTTTCAGTGCAACCTCACTGCATGGGCCAAACTTCCCTGTTCACATCTCCTCCACCTTTGGCAGAACATGCTGTGCTGGAAATGGGAGCACCCAGAGAGAGGAGGAGGCAGCTTGTCCTTTTGGTGAGATATTGCTCTGAACAAGTTACTGGGGAGACTTCTGCAAGAATCATGTATGACTTGGCACTGGTAGAGAGTTAAACAGACTCCATTTAAAAATCTGAAGACTGATAAAGAGCAATGAGGGATAAATTAGGAACTACTTTTTGGACACCTATGCCCCTATGTCAGCATACATATTATACATAATGAAGAGAAATAGGCTTACTGATATGTTTGCCTGGCTGTTTATTCAGGCAGCTTCAAGAAAAGTGATTCACACAACGTACTCCCAGTGAAGCATGAAAGCAGTGTTGAGTGAAACAATGCTTTGATTTGGTTTCACACCACTTTATCTCTTTTAAAACTTTATCTGCTTTATCAATAGACTCACTTAAATGCTGCAGTCAAAATCACGTCAAGAGCCAGTAGCTAAAGAGAGAAAAATTCAGGTAAGGAGGGCTGGTGATTGATTTATCATCACTGACAACTTTTGAACTCGGTCTGGCTGAATCTTGAAAGATTATGCAGTCTAAGAAACAAAAATTCATTGTTCTGTAGAGATGGTCAAGTGTCAAACTGCATTATTTTATGGTTTCATCATTTATAAATGTACATTTTAACAGAAGAACCCAGTTTAGAGGAGTCAGGAGAATGTGGAAAAATCCTTGCACAACTGGAAAAAAAAGTAATGGGTGCAGTTACATATCCTCAGTTTTTCTGTGATACTTCTTTATGATTTTGTTTATTGCTTTTGGTCTCATTTGATCTGCTAAAGTTCATCTGTCTCTAGGCCTTCCATGATAAATATTTCACTATGAGTAAATTCACTGGGAAAAAAAATGTATGAAAATTCAAGTTTCCTGTTAGTAACATGCATGGTACAAGTAATGAATGGTATTTTCACACCAAATCTTAGGCCAATAACATTTCAGAATATATTTTGGATGTATTTTTGGTTTTCCAAATCTTGGGCCCTTAAAGCTGGAAAATGTCACTAGTTTGTTCCTAATTCAAAGTTAAATCACCACACTGATCTTTTACTCTTTTTACTCCTCAGTCATTCATATAGCTAATTAAATTCATAGGACCAGTAAATGCAACTTCTATTTCATTGCAAAGGGTGTAATTATCCAATCCTTCTGGTAAAGTTGGCTGGCTTTCACCAAGGTTGGGAAGGCTGAGAAAAAGAAACTTTTTGAAGGAGGAGCTTGTCTCTTTATTGCCATAACAGGTAAGATTCAAATTCTGTCCTTTTTTTTAATAAATATGACAGCACCTTGCTGGTAAGAGTGTTGGTTTTCAGGCTCTGAAAACGACTCATAACTGCTTGTGTGAGTTGTTGTCACCCAGATTGAGCCATATAACCAAGATGGCCTTTCACACTCTATAGCATGAGACACAGTGGCAGTAAGAGAAATCATGCACTGCTTCCCATGGCCCCGTGCTGGGAGGGCAGCAGGAGATCTGTGAGAGCTTTGCCCACTCTGTGTCCCCAGTGCAGTGTCTGTGGCCTGACTTCCCATGAGTGGAGCACTGGCAGGGGGTGACTGTGCATCCAGACCTGGAGGGGAGATAAGAGAGGGCAGATGTGATGCAGCTGTGAGGAGTTTTGACTTTCAAGGGTCTGGATGTGAGCCAGTGAAGAAAACCAGAGAGAAATACCTGACACAAGTATGATGTGAATCCTGATACTAATCACATGCCTTTAATGCTGTGGGTCTTCCATGTGTTGTCACTGCTGCTGTCCTGCAGTTCTGGAGCCCAGCTTGTTTCGGATTTTGGTTTGGAGCAGCTTTGTGCCTGTGTTTAGCTGGTCTGATGTGCTCTGGGAGGTCATTGGGAGGGCTGAGAAAAAGAAACTCTCTCTTCATAGCAAAATGATGAGATCAGAATTTTCTGGAGTGTTTTATGATAGATTTATGAAATGAGAGTCACAGTGGCCATGACCTCTCAAATTCCAGGTGTGGGTTCTTGTGGAGGATGGAAAAGAGTGCTGGGATTCTTGGAGGGGCAGGCATATGCCTGGGGGAAATACCCTAGGGTGAGAGGTACCTGTGGCATGACTCCTTCCATCAGGGGCAGGGCAAAGAGGGAAGGATGCCAAGGGGGCTCAGAGCACAAGCTTTGAGAGTGGGAATGGTCATGGCATAGGTGAGGATCACACAGGGAGGAGTTGAGACAAGTGTCATGGCAGATGAGTGAAACTGAAGCACTGCCCAAAGCTGAGCAGCAAGAGAAGCTGAAACACCAGAAGGGAAGCAGCCCCACAGAGATGTAAAGAGAGTTCTGGAGAACTGGTGGAGCCTCCAAGGGGCCTTGAGGAGTTGTGGGGACTGCCCTGGCTCTGGACTCTGAAGCAGTCAGATGTTCTTGTCACTGGTGCCCTCTGCTGCTGCTTGACTGTTAAAATTTTTTAGAAATGTTTCTTGTTCTTTGCTAACACTGTTAATATTTACCACCTGGTAAACAGAGTGCTCTGGCATCTCACACGGGATTTCTAAGAGAGTATGTGTAAGCATGGAGGCAGGATTTTCCTCTTTGATAGAGTTTTACTTGTGAGAGCACTAAGGTCCCACTTCTTTGCATCTCAGAAATTTGTGCAGTTGCCCCTAGTGATCCCTGCTGGTCTGCTTTCCTCTGGAATCAGCACTGAGCTCAGATTCAGGTTTTCCAGGAGATAATGTTTTCACCTGGACGTGTCTGACATTCCCCTGCTACAGTGATTTTTCTAGTTTTAATCACACAGTCATGGCCTTACATGACTGACTGCTATTGACTTTGTCCCTCAGTGGGTATCAGTACAAAAACACTGAGTCATTTTGTGTAGACACCATTCCCATGCCTTGGGTGGGTATAGCATTTTTTCTTGATGAATAGTCAACAGGTTCCATTATCTGAGATCATAAAATATGTTGATGACATTTGCTGAAGCTGTCCCAGCACTTCATCCAGCTACAACCACAAAAAAGACTCTCTTCCTTTCTCAGCCACAGCAGAAACACCAGGGTAGCAGTTTCTGGAGCAAGGTGGCACAAGGAGACTCCAGATGGTCAAGGCAGTCCCACAGCAGCAATGTGGCTGTGAGGTATCAGTGTGGGGCTTTTGGGCTGCCACAAGCTCTGTGACTGCAGGAGTGCTCTCAGGCACATCATGTCACCAAGCAGTCAGTCCCTAAGCTCCATCTCTACCTGCATCTCCAAAATTCTGCAACTGAAATCTTCTGCCACTCTCTTCGTGCATCTTTTGATAGAAACAAGTGAACAAGTGTGATGGTTTTGAAATCAAAACCAGCGAGACACCCCAAGTCAGAAGTACAATTTAATAGGAAAAAAAAAGGAAAAATTAAATACATGCACTGATACAAAAAAAAGTACTGACAGAATCAGAATACAACCTGACACCTGAGTTAGGGTGGTGGTAGCAGTCCAGATGAAGTGGTCTTGTTGAAGCAGTGATCCTGTAGAAAGGTCTGGTAGCTCTTGTTCTCTGGAAACCAGTGAGCAAGGGCTGCTTTGGTGTTCCCAATCTCAGTTTTTATCTAGGTAGGAAATGTTTGGCTCCTCCCCCTGGGTGGAGCATCTCCCAAAGGGATGATGTAATTTTATCAGTCATGCACTGGGACTCAATGGCCCATTAACAGGAGACATCTCCCTGGAGGGAGGATGGGTTGTGGGAAAGATAAAGAACATCGCCCTATTTGGTTTTTAACAGATGGCCCATTAGCAGAGGATATCTCCCACAGAGCTAAGAATCACTGCCCCACCTGGTTTTAGCAGATAGAATACATACTTTTGGGCATATCTTTACATTGTAACCTAGGACAACAAGCATTGTGTGTGTGATGGCAGAAACAAGATATTCTAGGAAACATCAAGTTTAAATTTGCTCATTTTCTAAAGTCTGTGTTTGTGCAGACTTGCAAAAAGAATGGTCAGAGCAAAGCAAGGAGAGAAAGGTTAATTATCTTATCTCTGAAAGCAGAGATGGAAACCTCAGAAAAGGATATTCATTGTCTGCAGAAGGATTTTCAGCTTGTTATCAATGGGCTTTCTCTATACTTATTTGACTTTCTTAATCATATCAGAACTGGATTCTAGCTTTTCCTTTCCCAGGATCGTGCCAGACCAAGGTTGAAAATTAGTTATCATATTCTAGAGAGGTCTTTTTGAAGATGAGGAAGGCATTACTGGATAATTCTGCTCTTATTCATTCCCATGTTAATCCAAAGTGTTTCTTCTGAATTAAATTTTTGCATATCAATATCAGTGTGTTGGAGTAAAGAGTCCCTTCTCATACAGAGATTTTCTTTGATTTATTACCTGGTGTCTGCATTTGTCATTTCTTGAGCTGGGGTCCCAGACAAGAAGGTACAAGAGGATCCTTCCAGGCAGACAGAGGAGTGAGACTTAACTTTGGACCTTCCTGCTGCTAGTCCCTTCCTGGATAGGGAAATCACCATGTAGCTGTAACTCTGCATGCAGGTTTCCTGCTCGTGGCTGCTGTGTGTGATTCCAAGGAGCTGAAGAGCAGTGGAGAGAGGAGGATCCCTTCAGCCACATTTACCACATGATTTTATGGGACCCTCCTCTTCCAGAAGCTTCTGGAAACGTTTTAGACCCTGGCAATCCCCCTCAAGTCCAGCTGTTGGAAAGAAGCAATCTTTGTTTCTCCCAGCAAGACAAGTGGGAAGAGCTGGTTTATGAATTTGAGCCATAAGTAGGAGCCCAGCTGCTTTCAGGGAGACTGGTATGTAATGGAGAGATGGGAGATGGTATAGTAATGCTGCCATTAAAAAGAAAGATGGAAAACCTAAGCTGTTGGACCTCTTCAATCCCTGATTCACTGGCTATGAAAATTCCAGCATGGCCAGTACCAGCCAGGAGAGGGCACTGGGACCTCAGAACACTCAGCCTGAACACTTCACACAGTTGCTGGTGGAACTGAACAGCAACAGGATATCCTTTCACCTGCATTCTCCTATTCTGATCAGAAATTATTAACAAACCAGCTAAGCAGCAGAAAATGTCAATTTCTCAAAATAAGATAGTACCAGTTGACAAATATTCACCCAACCATGGTTTGGTTTGGTTTTCTTTGCTTTGTTTTGGGAGTGTTGGGGGAAGTTTTGTTTTGGTTTGGGTTGGTAGTTGTTTTTTGGGGGATTGGGGTTTTTTTGCCATAGGGCACCTACCAGCCTTGGTCTGTTACTAATAACACTGTTTCCAGACCCTGTTCCATACTATTTCTCTTTTGGCAAGGAGAACACATGAGTGATGGGCAGGAACCCAGCCACTACCTATGAAAAACTTTGCAGCCATGCTGCAAGGATTTCACTTCTAAATAGCAGTTTTAGTGTTAATATATCAGTACATGACCTTTGGGAATAAAAATAGGCAATTTTCTTTGGTGAAACGTAATTGTGATAGCAAACAGCTGGTTTGGATTTTGGGGGATTTGAGTGTGTGTGTGTGTGTGTGTGTGTGTTGCTGTGTTGTTGTTCGTTTGGGGATTTTTTTTTTTTTCAGAATTTCTTGGTGGATTTTGATGAAAATTGGGCTAAAAAAACCCCATCATTTAGTTCCTGATTAAGAGATAAAATTCTATCTACCCCCCACTTCATAAACCCTGTCATTATGTGAATAACATCTTAAATTGTACAGCAACACACTGCTGGAAATGCATGTGGAAGTGTAAGAAGAGCCAGCCACCAACCCTGGGCTACACCAACATTCTGTCCATGCCAAAGAACGTCTGGCAGTATCTGGGAATGCAGGAGATGTGAATGTGAGTGGCACACACCTCTGGCTGCTCACAACATACTCTGTGTTGACAGTCACAGAGTCAAAAAGGAGGCGTTTGGGAGAGAGGACAAGGCTTTCCTCACCCCTCCAGGCACAGTCCTTGATGGGGACAAGCAGAACACTGAGTGAGGGGCTGCAGTGAGAGTTTCAGCTGTGTGCCTCTTGATGGGATTAACTGGTTTCATGAGATTAAGGGTAACTCTTAGGTTGAACAGGAGATAGAGTTGTTTTGCATTAGATGAGAATCAGTCTAAAGGAGAAATTGGTGTCTGACATGCTCGTTTTAGGAGCAGCCTGTAACATGGAAAAGAAGCCTGGATCTCAGGTGTTAAAACACCTGTGCAGCCTTCCAGCTTCCTGGGGCACAATATGATCAATCTCTTGCTATAATCACTCTGTCAAGGAGAATATGACTTTCAGCACAAGCTCTGAATGAACATCACCCAGGTTTGTCCAAATTTCTGAGGCTGATCTGCAGGGTGTGCATACCCAGTGCTGCAGGCTCAGGTGTGTCAGGTATGGTCTGCATGCCCTCCCTCCACTGGTGCAATCACATTGCACCTGGCCATTTGTTGTGACATTCCCATCTCTGAGCCAAATAACGTGCCTGGCCAAAGGGCTGGAAACAAAGAGGATCCACAGAGCATCTGAGGAATTTGCACATTTGCAGCACCTCACCTTCTCCAGCGCAAAACTTGCTTAAAAGCCATCTGGAGAAATCACTTTGTTTATCCATGACAGTGTGAACTCCTCCCTGGACATGGGATAAGCCAGCCAGCAGTAGAAAAGTAGTGGAGGAATGTCCCATTGATTCTGGAGCCTGTTATTTAATTTTTTGAGCTATAAGAGAAGGTCCATATTTTTTTTTTCCCTTGGAGGGTTGAAAAGAAAAAGGAGAAAGATGAGACAAACAGCATATAAAAAAAGGAATTAATATTACATTTTTGATTTTTCCCCCCCCAAATTTACTTAACCCAGCCCACAGACATAAGGAACTTATCATATTATCACACCAATAGAGTGAGACTATATATACATGATTCCAGTAGATTCAAATGTCTTTATATATTAATAAAAAATTAAATTAAAAAACAATGGCTGAAGCAAGTAGTTTAGAATCCTTTTCAAATTGGTATACCATGGCTATACATTATCTAGCTTGCTGTATTTAGTTTTATGAATATATGTTTTGTCTCATTTAAATTTGTTACTTTCAACTGCTCTTTATATTAGCCAAGATAGAGTTCCCCTTAGGGGCAGAAGTGCCTCAGAAGTGCCTCCTTGATCTTTCTCAATTTTTCCCTTTTTAGGATTGAAACATTTCTAGGCAGGCCTTTTCCATCACATGATCTATAGGTATCCCCAGGCAGGTACATACATCTGGATCAAATAACAAATAATAATCTGTCCTTAATAGCTCTCAGTCTAATGAGTCAATGTACCTTACATGAAAGGTGCAATGTAAAAGGTCATGGAACACTAAAAGAGGTCATGAAAGTTCATTTTCAGTGAAACCTAGTTACAAAGTCTGATGTTGGAACCTTTCAGGTAATTTCAGGTAATGCCTGGATTAACTGAGTTCATTAAGAAACATTTTACTAACTTATTTGCACTGATAAATCAAATCTCCTTGCCAAGTCCTTGTGAAATATTAGATAAACTGTGCAATGTTTTTTTTGCTTTTAGCAGCTGTTGAATACTAAGAGAATGTATTGTACAGTACCACATGTGGATCATTCTGCATCTTTTGCCAAAGCACTACTGGAAGATTTACTTCAATTAATAACTTTATCTGAAAGTCACAGAGAAAGAAAAAAGAGGTATCTACCCAATATTTTATTTTATTTCAGTTTAGTTTAGTTTAGTTTAGTTTAGTTTCTGAACCAATCACCATAAAATATTAACTGGAGCTCAAATACAATTATTAGCTTAAAAAATCTCACTTCACCATGAAGTAGTCACATATTCTGTTTTAATCAAGTGAACTCTGCCTTTGGCTCATTGACTAGTTTATCTTTTATGTTAACTTTCAAGCCGTCACTGCTTGTGTCTCACCAGGAAAACAAAATCTGTTCACCTGCTACTCAGATACTGATTCTGAGTTCATGCAAGTTCTTGTTCCTTGTGGGATGCAGGCAACAAATGATGCAATGGCTCAGCATGCACTGCCAGGGCACTTCATGGCTGATTTTCACTGTGATGAGCAGACAGTGGAAGAAACTCCCCACTGACCCTGCAATTTCTTCTTCTCCCACTGTCACCATGCAGCTGGAGTAGGCTCTCACACAGGGATTGATGGGGACTTTGGTCAAGGCAAGTCCTCCCTGTCTCACCTGTCTGTCCTTGTACCCTGTAGCACCACTACACATTCCCCAGTTTGGCACTGACTTCTACAGAGCAAGGTCCCTCCCAGGCAGTGCCCTCCACACTGCCCTGGGCTTTCTGCATTTCTCTTTGACTGTCATAGTTATTCTACATTTCTTTGCTTACCAATTTGAGTAGGGAAACATGATTTTCACTTTTACTGCTTGTAATTTGGCATGTTTTAGGAGAAAAGCCCAACTTTACAGTACCTGAAAACCTGGAGTTAAAATGTTGCTAGTTTCTTTTCTTCATTAAAAAACTAACCTCCCAAACAATAAGAAAATATGAAATATGTAAATCCATCAATGGGAACTGCTCTGTCAGATGAGATGAGGCAATGGTGTGTTCTCCTGAAGACATCTGTATTGTATTGCACTAGGGGCCCCTCAGGTGGTGGAAATTGCTGTAGCCTGACTCTACACAGCCAGCAGGGAGATGGTGTCAGCAGGGTGAGGATTCCTTCTCCACCACCATCCTCCTGCTAGAACTGGCTGTGCCACTGTGCTGGGGACACTTCTTGGGGTTGCTGTATTTCTTTGACTTCCTCCTTTGTCTTCTCAAGCGACTCTGCTACCTCTGTGCTTCTGTCTCTGGCAGGACTGAAATGCACGATGAAGGCATACATTTTATCACTTGGTGTCAGCATCAGTTACTGCTTTTTTTGTGTGTTTTAAATGCATTATTTATCATGTTTCCCTTATGACTGTAGTTATTTGATATCATGAAGTGTTAACAAAGCTTTCGTTACTTGATGATTATTGAATTCTTCTTGAATTTTAAATTATTTGGTGAGTTTTTCTGTTATCATTTTTCTTTATGATATGTACGGTTTTCAGAGCATACAGACTACCAGCAAATTATATGCTCCCATATAATTTTTTGTGATGATGATAAGCAATTTTCTAAAGTTGCAGAATGCCTCTAGTTAAGGCCCTAGCTGGAGTTTGAGCAGGTCTGTACTTAAATTTTGTTTGTCCTGCAAACAAGCCTTTGGAAAGGCACGGTGGGCACTCTGCCCCGTGATGACGACGTTACTGCTGGGACAACTAGTAATGTTGTCCTTCTGCTTCTTTATCTCCCAGAGCACAGACCTTTGGGATAACCTGCTGTACACCACAGTGGCCCTGCAGCTGGTCAGGAGGAGCTCAACTGCTCCTGCAGGTAGCTGAGAGCAGCACTGTCAGGAATTCTGCTGAGCTCTGACACCCTCTTTGAAACCGGCAGCCTTCACTTGTGTGTATTTTGGCTATAGGAGCAGTGGAAAGGATAATGTAACATAGTTCTTCGTGTAATGGAGAAGCAGAAGAGAGCTTCATTTAAAGAAACACTACATATATAAAAGGTAGTTCGTGCAAAACAAAATAGAAAAAACTTATTGGTCCAAGAAAGCAACACCTCTTTGAAATATGCTTTCTGCAAAACATCACATCTCCAGCAGGTGTTTAATTTTTGTTATAGTTTCTTGTCCTTGAGCAGCTTGAGAAAAGGCTGCTTTCTTGGCTCCCAGCAGTATCCTAATGACACACTTGTGCCTGTTTACCATGTATAGCACCTGACTGACTTTTCCCATTTCCTGACTCCTTTTTTCCCCCTGACCTGGGGAAGTGCCTGTTCTTTCTTTATGCTGACCATAGTCTAGAGCTAAGCACCGTTACTGAGAGATGCCGGGGTTCAGCAGCAACGTAGTGATTTGCTCTTGGTGGAGTCACAGTACAGGTCAGGAGAGGCTGTTATCAGCTTCATTTCCTCGCCCTTCTGATTACTAAAAAGCAGTTTGCCATGTATTGCAAATGACTGATGAACTTCATTGACTTCATCTTTTTTCAGCTGAGTTATGTTCGGGGTCTAGTGAGTTCATACGTAAATATTTAACCAAATTTTTTGATCTAGCTGGTCAAATGTAATTTCTGTGAACTGAAAACAAATTATGTGATTTGTATCTTATCTCCAGTACAACACGTAGCATTTTACAAATATGGGTGTTACACAAATTGTTGAATACTGAAGATATGACTGAACCTTAACACTTGCTGACCATAGCAGATCCTTTGTCAAATTGCTGCTAGAAATAAGGCAGAGGTGAATATTGTATTTTCTACAGGGCACTAAGGAAAGTCCTGTCTGAAAGTTGTAAAAGTTTAGTAGCTAAGATGTTGCTATTCACAGCAGAACAGGTAAAATTATTTCCACAGGCTACTCTGCCAACTTGCTGTCCTGGTTTGGTATGGGTAGAGTTAATTTTCTCCATAGTAGCTGGTATGGGGCCATGCTTTGGATTTGTGCTGGAAACAGTGTTAATAATTCAGGCATGTGTTAATGATTGTTGAGCAGTTCCTGCACAGCCTCAAGGTCTCTTCTAATTTTCTACCACCCAGTCAGCAAATAGATTGAGGTAGCAGAAGTTGTGCAGAGACACAGCTTGGACAGCTGATCCCAAGTGTTCAAAGGGATATTTCATACATATGGCAACATGCTCAACACATAAGCTAGAGAGAAATAGGCTGGGGGCCACTGCTCTGCAGTGACTGGGCATCAACTGGTTGGTAGTGAGCAATGGTTTTTAGTTTCCATGACTTGTCTTTCTTGAGTTTCATTGTTGTAATTTCCTCGTCCTCATCATCATCATTTATTTCAATTATTAAAATGTTCTTAAGCCAACCCATTAGTTCTCTCACTTGTAGTGTTCCAGTTCTCTTCCCCACTATCCTGTTGGAGGGTAAGTGGCTGTGAGGTGCTCAGTTGCCAGCTGGGGTTAAACCATATCAACAAAAATGTTTAGTGAAATGTCACATTTTAATGTAAGGACATAGGAATCTGAGGATGGGTGTGCTGGATCATGACAGTAGCCAAGGCAACCCAGAATTCTGTTCAACTCCAACATTAGCTTAAAAATTAGTTCCCAAGGAACAGAAAAAAACTGAGCATGGCTACCACAGAGGAATATTCTTTCAAACTGCTTCAGGCTCCAGCGATTCCTGAGCTCTAAGTTGTATTTTTGTATTTGACTACTTTCAATGGATTTTGCTCCCATGAATTGGCCTGGTTGCTTTTTGGACAAATGCATCTTGAAAAATGGTGTTCCTCAGTCCAAGGGCATGGTATGTGAAAAGCCACCTCCTTCAGCTTATTTGAAAATATATAAAGGAACAAATACCAAAAGTTGATACATTTATTTGTGTCTGGATGCCAAGCAATAGACACTGGCTAATAGTCTGTACCCAGCTTTCCACTGTGCAAACTCTAGATTTCACTCTAACAGGATGAGGAAGCAACTTGGAAGAACAAGAATGATAAAATTTCTTGGTCAAGATAAAGACAGTTAAACAAAGAGAAGGAAAAAAAATAAGTGATGCAAACACTCACCTCCAGAAGGCTCATGATCACACAGTCTCTGAACAATGGCTGCATTAGGGGGACAATCCAGACCTAATCTGGAGGACAACAGAAGCAAGCTAATTCAGTGCAGTCCCAGGTTAAAGGCTGCATGTGAACACAGGATGGAGTCCTGGGAGCTGGCCCATATATGCCAATAGGCAGGCCCAGCAAAGCACCAGCCTCAGAAGGCATTCAAAGGAAGGCCTGGAATTTGAAAAACTGGTCCATGCAGCAGCATCCCACCCTGTCAATGTGAGCTTGAATTCGCAGGTGGAGCCAGAGAATGGTGCCAATTCATAACAAGACCAGAGGCCCAGCATCTGCTTTCCTACCACACTAGGAGGAAAGCAGAGTCTTTTAGGTGCTTCCTGTGAATGTGAACTATATCAGGATGGGTCTCTCAGACACAGATAAGCCTTTCATACTCAAATAGCCTTTCACACTCAAATAATCCCGGTCTTTCTGTCATCAGAGGTGACCCAAGACCTTTGGCAGTTAAATCTCTTCCCAGTTAAACTGATGGATCCCTCCAAGCAGCTCTGGCTTTATTCCCAACACCATTTTGAAACCCTTCAGGGATTATGTGAGTAATTAGATAAATAACAAAAAAGCCATGTCTGGATTGGGATGATGCTGCAAGCAAAGCCCTGCTTTTCCAGTGCATTAGGCTTCACAGCAGTGGCTCACCCTCAGGGCTGCTAATAGAGGAATGCAAGGTACTTTATCTAAAAAAGTCAAGGAAAAGAAAAAGTTAACAACTTTTTCTCCTTGATGTCAGTAAAACTGACTGTTTTCAGCAATATAATCATCCCTCCAAAACCTAGAAGGTTCCTTTCAATTTCAGTCATCTGCCCACTTCTGTTTTTAAATACCCTGGTGTGCAGTATTCAGAGTAATGAACATTGTACTAGAATTTGCAGAATTTGTTGCTGATAAAAAAAAACCAACAAACCATTAGGACCAGGAGAAATGAGCAAGGAATTGGAGTCATCTGTCTCAAAACAGATCCTTAGCAGATAGACATGTAAATCTGTGTCTCCAGAGCCTTCCTTTGTGGTCAGGGGAAACAAACTTCTTCAGTGGCTGTCTCATTTCACAAAAATAAGATCATAAGCAAGGTGAGATGACCTGTTCTCTGGAAGTATCAGTATATCCCCACTAACAGGGGAGACCATCAGCTCAGTACACCCACCTTTTTAATATCTAAATTTAAGTAGGACATGTTTCTTTCCTCACTGTTGTAGAATCTGCTAGTACTCGGCTCTCTGGGCTAAAGATAAAATCTGCCCATCCTTAAACCTCATTTGACAACTCAGCAGACAACAAAGTGTGGTGTTTACAGCATGTCTAGCTATTTTTGTACACATGAACACTCAAAAATGGAACAAATCTGGACTCAAGTTCTAAGACGAGTTCATGTAGAAAAATTGCTTTCCATTACCATTACCAGGGAGACAAAGAAGAGATTAAGATACATATATAGTCTTATGTATAGGATATATATTCTTATATATGGGATATATAAGGGAATATAAAATTATATGCATTTTAACACACTGTTCCAACATCACAGTATCTGAGGGGTCAGTATCATTTTGGCTATGTGTTATATGATGGAATGAGATGGGAAGAGTCTTGGCAGGTGTCAGAGCCTGTTCCTCTGACTGAAATGGTCCCTGACATGGTTGTTTGGGTGGGATACCCCTAATCAGACATTAGTTTTCTGAAAATCTGAATGAGCTCCCTCTCTAGTGTGTGAAGAAACAGGCACTGCCAGAGCACACTGACACCAATATAATGCTCATCCACGGTCAGTAGCTGCTTTACAGAGAACGAGGTGTCTGAGGAAAGAGCAGGAGAATGGTCAGAGTGTCACCAGAGCCTGTGGGGTGATGGGTGAAGGCTCTTTTGTAGGAGCTTAGCATCCCAGGGAGTATAAAAATGAGGATTTCTCTCCCCTGCTAGGGGTCTGGGGCTGTAAAACATAAAGCTTCTCAAAAACAGAGGGGAAGCTGGGAGGAGGAGGAGGGAGAATAAAAAAGGGAAAGCTGTTTCAAACAGAACTGTCCAGAGAGATTTTGCTACAGAGGAGTTTAGCTCAACTGATTAGAGCATGGTGCTAATAATGTCAAAGTTGTGCATGTGATTCCTGTGGGGGCCATTCGATTTAGAGTTGGACTAAATGATCCTTTTTGGTCCCTTCCAACCAGAATATTCTGTAATTGTTTGACACACTTCATTTTTCTTGCCAGCATTATCCACTGCATTGTCTGCACTGGTTTCACAGATCAGAGATAAACAGAGATAACCAATCCTCTTCTGCAGATTCTCATTCAGGATTACTTTAAGAGTACTGTCATGTCTCTTTCTTATTACATAGAGATTTCCTAAGGTAATGAAACCAATTTATTTTCTTATTCCACTAATATTTCCATTCCTCTTCATAAGCTACCGTTGTTATCTGTTTTTTTACTTCTGCTCTCTACACATGTTATCCCTTGCTTGTTTGTTTCCCTAGCAGGGCTTTGCTGGTCTTAATTGCCATTGCTTTAGGACTATTTCATAACTCACAAAGTCAGCTTTAGTAACATTCATTCTTATCATGAACAGATTAATAAGTAAACTCGTATCTCAACAGGAATGGTAAGGCACTATTGGCTGATTTCAACCATGTGCTTTGGCACCACAGCATATAAATAAGCATGGATTTACAGGTCCAGCATCAGGCTTTTCTGACATTGACTTCCCTTCCTCAGCCCACCATGGAGGTCCTGGGAGGGACCACAATTTTCTTGCTGGTATGCATCTCATGCCTTCTCTTTGCCACATGGAGAAGAAGATCTCAAAAAGGGAAGGAGCCTCCTGGCCCCACTGCATTCCCCATTGTTGGAAACCTGCTCCAGATAAACCCATGGAATTTGCCTGAAAGCATGAAAGAGGTAAAGGACTGTCTTATTCTTTCCTATGCTGTCTTACATGCTTATTAAGTCTATATATCCCAATAATCTATTGTATTTCTAAGTCTATACATTATAGGTGTGTGTGTGTATATGTATGTGTGTGTCTATATATTATAAGTCAGCCCATATATTTGCAATGACCATAGTGAAATGAGTTCTGTGCTGGCCTCACAATTTGTACCACAGTACTACAATTTGCAGTGGATTACACTGTTGCAGTGTAATCGTCCTGTGCTCAATTCCTCACTGTGCTGGCCCTTTCTGGGGGGAGGACTCAGCTCCATTTTGCTGTCTCTGCTCTCTAGCAGATATGTAGGATCTCCTGGGAGTGGGAGTAGCAAGTGCAGAAATTGAAGTAAAAACATTTGGAGGTGCATTGTGCTGTCCATTCCCTCCCCCAGCTGATGTCACCTATCTGGCAAAAATACCCCTTTGAGAGACATTTTCACTGTTTGTGGTCGAAAACCCTTTGTTTCCACATTGTGTATATAACTGATTTTAGAGCTCATGTAAATTGTTATATACTATGCCCTGCACAAAGGCATTCCGCAATGTTTTGCCAGCCCTTCTTTTCTCAGATTTGGACTGGATACTGGCCATTTCCATTCATGTTCCCTATTTCTTGTAGGATTCCCTCTTCTTTGTCCGTAACTCATAACTGAAAGATCTCTGTACTGCTGTTAATCAGTGTCATGTCTCAACAGTGCTGGGACAATGACACATCACCTCTCAGACTTCTTTGCTGCAATCATGACATGATTATCATTCATGTTGTCATGTTGCTCTGTGCTCACCTTTCCTACAGCTCAGTGAGAAGTATGGTCCTGTCTTCACGGTACATTTGGGCCCACAAAAGGTCGTGGTGCTGTATGGCTATGATGTTGTAAAAGAAGCTCTGGTTGATCAAGGAGATGACTTCAGTGGAAGAGGCACTCTACCACTGATTAAAAAACTCTTCCGAGGCACAGGTATGTCCTTGGTAATGCCAGCATGCAAAACAGATGCTTTCAGAGCTTCAGAAACACAGCTGAGAGGGCAGTGCAGGGGGGAATGGTAGATTTCGTTTACTACTTTTATGCAGACAAATTACTTGGACTCTTGAGTAAACTGGTCCCCTAGAGAACTGTTTAAGGTCCTAGGATGGCTTCACTGAGTTCCTTTTTATTTCCAGTGTGCTTCAAGCTCTTCCTAAAATTTTGTACATTAAATGTGCCTCTAAGGTCTTACATTCATTCTCCCATTTCTGAAAATACTCTGAATATACACACAGCTAAGGAACCAGCAAAAGGAAAGTCCACAGCACAACAAAGATAAGATAATATAGGCTGACCCAGTAAGAGCCACAGTCCAGGCTAGCCCCTGAGATTATTCACCATGTCCCTGGTTTGGCATTTACATTACATAGTCCATGGTATTATATATATAGTGCAGTACCAATGGTATTGTCAATAATGGTATGCTCCACGAAGGTGCACAGCAGAACATTTGAGTGGCTCTGTCAGTGTAAAGGCCTTGTGCCCAAGACCAATTCACCATTACTTCTTACTTACTTCCTAACAGTTTTTCTTATACTGGAATAAAGTCAGTTTTATTTAAGTGCTGTGACAGCTGGATCAAAATTTTCACCTTCAGAATTGCAGAGAAGTTATGGTTTTGGGCAGATAGCAATTGCAGTGTAACTCCACAGAGAAGTGTAATTCCCATTAAAAGGAAAAAATAACTATTTTTCCTCCTTGTGTCAGGCATTGTGACCAGCAATGGGGAGACCTGGAGGCAGTT